>NC_140964.1:91776286-91791286 GCF_056783735.1 Eptatretus burgeri | reverse complement strand
TGATGTCATGGAGCATGATTATGTTGATGTTTTTCCCTTGGAGTTTGAGGTTGATGGCATTCAGCACTTCAAAGATGTTCACCAGGTAAGCTAGACATAGCAAAAATCCTTCAGACTGGAACTTGTCATGGAGATCTTTCTGCTGCGGATCTAGAAATGTTGCCACTTCTTGTCGTAGTTCATAAAGCTGTCCAACCATATTTCCCTTCGAAAGCCATCGTACATTTGTGTGGAAAAGCAAGTCTTGATGTTCAGAATCCATATCCACACACAGCTGTTTATTTGCTCCAGCTTTGATGAAGTTGACTACCTTGATAGCCAGGTTCATGACATCCCTCATTTCAGCAGGTGGAGTTCTGGATGCTAAGGCTTCACGATGAAGGATGCAGTGCGTACCTATAGCAGATGGACTTTTTTTCTTTCACTCTTGTTATGAAACCAGACTGCATACCAACCATGGAAGGAGCTCCATCAGTACACACCCCAACCAGCAAGTCCCACGAAAATTGATTTTCCTGGAAGAAGTTTGATACCACTTGAAAAATATCTGTTGCTGTTGTATAACTTTCCATGGGATGGCAGAAGAGCATTTCCTCTTTTACACTATTGCCTGACACGAAACAAGCACACATCAGTAGCTGAGAACACTGAGCAACATCAGTCGTTTCGTCCAACTGGATAGCAAATACAGGAGAAGCTCTTACTTGGTCGAGAACTTGATCTTTGATGGCTTGACACATTTGATCGATCCTTCCCTTGACGGTATCGTTTGATAGAGAGATTTGGGAAAGCTTGTTTGCACTATCCTTCCCCAAAACGAGCTCTGCTGCACGCAGTACACTTGGTTTTATGAGTTTCTCCGATGTTATGGCTTTTTTTGCTCTTTGCAATAAACATAGCGATCTCATGGGAAGCCTCAACAACCTTTGAAGTTTGTTGCCGAAATGCTCCACTGCTGTCCATCTCAGCTTGCTTCAAAGACTGCCTTTTTGTTTCAAAGAATGCCTTGGGTTTGGCAGCTAGAGCAGGATGCATTGTCTTCAAGTGGCATTCCAAGCGTGTGGGCCGCATGCCATCATTGCTCAGTCTTGTAGCATATTACGCACTGGGTTACCTCAGTGTCACCCTTTTGGAGGGAAACAAATTCAAATCGAATATATTCGTCAAGATACTTCCGCTTTTTTGCACTCATTGCGAATGATTTAGTTTGAAATTGGTACTGTAAATCTGTGAGAAAAAGAAATTTTAATATTAAATTTATATAAATGTTAAATTTTAAAATTAATTTTAATATAGAAAATGGTAGGCCTCGTCGCGAATTGAAAACGAAAATTATTAAAGGCGATACTTTTGGGTTTTTTTTACGTTCATCACGATATTATGCAAACTCTTGTGAAGAATTCCAAAAATAATGAGAGAAATTCCTACTTTTTTCTCCGGGCTCGCGCCCCTCTGGAAATTATTCACGCCCGCCTCGGGGGACGCGCCTCCCAGGTTAAGAGCCAATGCGGTAGACTAAATTCCACATTGGAGTCATCAGAAGGAATCTGAATAAGCAAAGAGCAAAGATGGAGTCATCAGGAGGAACCTGGATAGGATTTGGGTTTCATTTAAATGTGCTTACAACAGAACAATAATGATAGTAATCATAACTAGAGAATTCATAGAACACGATACCAGCGCAGTGTTCAAGTACATACTTCAATCTTAATAAAATAATTATTTTAAGGATCTTTCAAAAAAAAATCCTGAAGGTTAGCGCTTTGCCTATTCGAGCAGTCTTATACCCTTATAGACTGTAACAAGACAATGGTGAGTCACATTTTAGGAGATTGAGCCTTTATTGATCACCATAGAATGCAGCGTCAATCAGCATCATACACAGCCATATAGGCTGCGTCCTCTTCACTCTGATAGTGTACCCTCTCACATCTCATGCCCTCTCATGCTATATATCAATATTATAGCATGGTTCCTGGAAATATTATGAAGGCAATTTGTGTTATACAATGTTCAAGAATATAATTCAATTTAAATAAAGGTTTAAAGGCTTATAAATTCCAGGCTTTACCGCCGTTTTACCCAGTGTCTATTACCTCACACTGTCTAACATTTTACATTAGTTCTTCGTGCCTATTGTTTGTCCTTTATATTGCACTTAAAACAGTTAGTTTCCTGTTTTGGAATGATTTTCAAGTTTGTTTGACTGCCAGGTAGGCAGAGTAAAAATATTATCTCACTCTTTTCTGCTGCGCATGTGCATGCGCTCAGGATGCATCCAGACCCAAAGTACAGTAAAACCTAAAACGGCAAACTTTTCTTCCTATTCATGTTCAAAATATAACATTCGATTAAAAAAAGTTGTTCCTCAATCATAAACCGATAAGACAGACGGACGGACACAAACCAATTGTTTAACCCCATTTTTCACTTTGTGTCCGCTGGGTAACTCGAGTGAAGTCGATGGTGCGCTACCGCAAATCCCCACACTTCCCAGCTAAAGCAAAGTTGAAAGATGGCAAGAAGTTATGCCAGAAATGATGCACTATCAAATTTTGAGTTTAAAAAAAAGTCTTCTGTTTTGACCCCTGTGACCACAAGTCCACACCATCTGGGGCATGAACTGGGAGTCAAATCCCTCCAAAAAGTTACATATTTCATGTGTTCCCCAATGTTGATTGCATACACCAAATTCCATTAAAGAATGTTTAACTATGTGCCCATAATTGCATTTTTTGGCATTTGACCCTGCCCTAGGGGGCGGATCCAAAAATGATACTAATCTTGAACCTTCTTGCCCTGTGGTGATCAAACTACCAAGTTTGGTGAATTTCTGCACAATCGCTTAGTAGAGGATAGTGTGACAGACAGACAGTTTATTGTCTGGAAATACAAAACAATTAATCAATACATCCTTATTGTCTGGAATTAGTCACGGTTTCCAGAACAAATTAAGTAATGAGTCAGTGAGACACTCAATGTGCCACATCTTTCCTTGTTGGGAAACATGTAGTTCAGATAGACGACATATGTGGAACATGTGGAGAATTAACAGATATTATTAAATGTTATTGTTGTCAGCAGAATCAGAATTTTACATAACTGGTGTTGGTGCGGTTTTCATATGATGCCTCACAGGAGCACATTTCAGTGCACACCAGAAATGTGTTTCTGTGAGGCATAAACCTCTCCACTCTCCACTTTCACATCCACAAGAGATCAACTCTAGAATGGCAGAAGGTGCTGGCTTCAATTCTGTGACAACTGGAATGAATACACCTTCCAGTTTCTAAGCATAAGATTCTGGTGATGGAAGGCTTGGATGAGCTATGCTGTCATGACACCAGATCATTACTTGGATGTGAGCACATCTTATCGCCTGCTTCAATGCAAATTGTGTTCGAGGAAGTTTTTCTGCCTCAGCCTGACTTCCAGAATGATTCCCAGCAAAGTCACTTCACTTCACTTATTGCTGTTTTTGGCTGATACAATTTGCAGACATATTCCTCTAGACTTTCCATGACCTCCTTTATAGACTCTTCGGTCTGGCCAAGTTAGACAAAGGCATTCATCACACGAGAAACTGCTTTGTGGAATAGGAAAGCCTTCCAGCAGGTGGTTTTGCCTTTTCTGCAAATCTTCTGGTGGCGTCACATCCACTGAAATAATAGATGAAGGAAGAGTCGATCCTCTTTGGTTTGTAGGTTATCTGTCTGGATGACTTCACTTCATACATCATGGTTTGGGTAATATTGAGAATCATCCTATGTATAGCATTGGATATGGCTTCCAACGAGTCGTTTAACGTTTCCACTTGAGACCCTCCCAGTATCCACCTCACCAAAATGTACAAACGTTCAGATACAGTTTCCTTCTATCAGGATTCATGGAACAGTGCAATATTCCTGTCCTCGAGGATCTTCACCCGAACAACTTTTGCACCGTCAAAAACTGTTTGCATGTCTGTTTATATTGTTACGGATCTGGAAACCATTTGCATTCAACATACAGGTCCCAAAAGTCAGTTATGTCGTTAAGTGTGTGTGTGTAGTTAGAACCCCTCCTTTTGGTCGAGTGGGACGACAGGCTGTGTTGCGTTGGTTTAGGTAGGTTATATCTTCAAACCCCATACCCTCCAACGCCACATCCAGTGGACCATCCAGCCTGCTACTGAGCGGGCGCTTCGCTCGTCCAACCCAAAACCCCACCCAGGAAGGGCATGCCGTGGAACCCTGTAAAATCAAGGCGGACACTGGCTTGTGCTTCACGGAGCTCCGCCCCTTACGAAGGCATTCGTTTTTCCCTCTTGTGGTATTTAAGAGGGGTGCGTCTGAGGAAGGAGGAGGGGTGTGAGGGCTGTGTGGAGGAGTGAAAGAAGGAGTTCTGTGGACAGAAGTTCTTGTATGGTGACGAGCAGCGGTTGCAAGGGACCAGTTTGTTCACGGTGGCTGAAGAACCAGTTTGTTCACGGTGGCTGAGGAACCAGTTTGTTCACGAGGCTGTTACGAGGAGTTCTTGACTGGTTTTGACCCTGACTATTCACCACCCGAGCTCCGCCACGAACCACGAGTCCCCCACGCGCGACTGGGACCAGGCCGACGACCATTGGCAGGTTGCTGCAGCATGGAGTACCCCCTTTTCTCCGATGGCCAGGTACCCATCCGGACTCTGACCCCCAGATCGTCTCTCTCTCTCATCGGCTGGAGGGTCCAATAAAGAATTCTGGGTTTCGTGTGTGTGTGTGTGTGTGTGTGTGTGTGTGTGTGTGTGTGTGTGTGTGTGTGTGTGTGTGTGTGTGTGTGTGTGTGTGTGTGTGTGTGTCTGCGTGTGGGCCCGTCTTTAAGTAGAACTGTGTAAGTGCTTGAATCCTTGTAAATATTCCTTGCATATTCACGTTAAGTCTTGGCTGTGTCTTTTTACTGTTAATAAATTTATTAGAAATGTTCCCAGTCCGTTTCTGTCTCTTCTTACATTGGTCCAGCAATGTCAGGGTCTGAGTATAAGCGGGGTTTCATCCCCATTAATCGGTCTATCATAGCCGGGACGTCCTGGGCAGGCCCCACTCGACTGCAACGAGCCGGAAAGGTAGGTGGCAAAGCGGTAGTCGGTAGTGTGAATTTACTGCTGCCGGTAGAGTAAATCCGGTCCGACCAGGCGTTCTGAGGGCGTGAATCCCCGGTAGACCAGATTGCGTGGATACTTCGGTACTTTGGTTCTCGACAAATAACCCTACGCCACGCGATCGAGATATTGGCGACCACGGTCAGTTCTGCAACCCGCGGCTCACGGAATTATCCGGAGCGACGGCCTACAATTCCGGGGAGTCTGGCGGAGACGACGCAATTTTCCCCACCTAACGGTCGTTCTCGCCACCGACCCCCGGCCCACAACAATATCGTTTTTCTCATCTGCAGTTTTCACAGCTGTATCTTTCTCACATTTTGAGCATACAAGCTCATGCTGTCTTCGAGATGATCTACTGAATTCAATGTCAGGCACACTTTGTTTGTGCATGGTTTGAAGAGTAAAATAAATCAGCTTTAAATCCGTCACTCCATGTCGCTTCAAAATGTAATTTTTCGCAGAAATCCGATTGTTTAAACTTTTTTTTTAATCCTGTTTTTGTGTTTTTTCACAGTTAAATTTCCATCTCCGATCTTAAATCGTATTTCGTTTCCGTTTATAACTGTATTTTCGAATATCCCCAACATGTGAAGAAACGCCATCTTTCATTGGACCAGCCAATGCCCCGCTGAGCCAAACATCGCCTTACCAAAACCAGGAGTTATCAAAATGGGGATCGTCGGGAGGAAAGGTGCTGCACGAATCGAGGAAATTGATAAAGGAATCAATAACAAGTTTTGTTGGGAATGGATGGAGAACGAAGCCGTTACTCTTGTGAACAAGAAGTTCTTTTGAACGTGACTCCAGGCAAGCCTGGAAAATCGTTGTGCACGTGGTGCGATGATACGATCGACTATGGTGGCCGAGATTTCAAAGCATTCCACAGCCATTCGTCTTCCAAAAAGCACATACGGCAATTGGAATCGTGGAAAACAAAGTCTTCAATCACTGGATCATTCGGTGCTCCTCTGAAGAAGGTGACACCATACGGATTAAATCCTGCTTATGTGATCGACTCGACCAGCGAAAGAAAGGACCCCCCATGACTCGCAATGCCAGTAACGGACTGCGTCGTTAATCTTGAGGTACGTGAGGAAAATGGATATTTTGCATGATATACAAAACTTTGAATAACGACGCTAAATTATTTAATTATGGACTTAAAATATGGATGACTGATACGTTTTGTGACTTTGCATGAACAGCATGATCTCTGTTGAATAATTTTTTTAACAAAAAATCAAAATATTTATCAACTCCATTGTGACTAATAATAATTATTATTAGTTTTATTATAATCTGATTATAATCAGCATACTTTGACTTTATTGATTAGCGTTAGAAAAAAAATTAAAGACAAAATATTTATCAACTCTCTGCACGAGGAGTTAATTTTGTTATGTGTTGCTAGTTTTGTATGTAATTAAGTTTATTATTGTTTTTCAGACCAAAAATATTTGATGATGTGAAGCATGGGAATGATGGCACGAAGGTTATGCAGCTATTATTTAACTTGATTTAACGAAATGTAACCACAACTAACAGAGAGCACAACGCAAGTCCCCTTCAACGTTCAGCTTGTTTCTGTACTTGGTCTTGACAGCAACAAGCATGGAAAATGCGCCCACCCTGCTTCTCATCTTGATTCCTGTCTTGAACCAATTTATAGATCATCATCTTCCTACCATCCTCCTCTAACTTGTTTACACACCCGTTTCCATGTCATTCTTTGCCTTAATCACAGCTCTCTGCTGCTTTCTTATCTACCCTTATATTACAATGACATTAACCCTGCTTATAGCTGTCCTTTATCTTTGATCTTCTCTATCCTCTTCCAAACTTTCTCTTCGACTGCCTTCGCTATCCAACTTCCTCTGCCTACCACACCTGGTTTCAATTTACAGTGCCTACAGAAAGTCTCCACCCCCTTTCAAAATTTTCACCTTTTTTTTGCCTTATAGTCAGTCTGGAATTAAATTGCATTAAATCAGACTTTTTTCCACCTTTATTTACACATTCATTGTAACCAACAACTTCCAAGTCAATAACAAATTCGACAAATTTCAGAAAATTAATTAAAAATATAAAACTAGAATATCTTGGTTGGATAAGTGTCCACCCCCCCCCCTTATAAAAGCAATTGTAAATCAGCTCAGGTGTACCCAATCACCTTCAAAATCACACACCAAGTTAATTGGCCTCCACCTGTGTTAAATTTAGTGACTGATTATATCAGAATAAAATCAGCTGTTCCTGAAGGTTTCCTCTGCTGGGTAGTGCATTTCACAGCAATGATTCAACCATGACAACCAAGGAGCTTTCAAAAGACCTCCAGGATAAAGTTGTGAAAAGGCACACATCAGGGGATAGGTATAAAATATTTCAAAGGCCTTAAATATCCCTTGGAGCAGTCAAGACGATCATTAAGAAGTGATAGGCATATGATACCACCAAGACCCTGCCGAGATCAGGCCATCCCTCCAAACTGGATGACCAAGCAAGTCGGAGACTGATCAGAGGCCATTGGCAACTTTCAAAGAGCTACAGGCCTTGATGCAAAAGACTGGCACTGTGTGCATATGACAACAATATCCCAAGCACTCCACAACTCTGACCTGTATGGTAGGGTGGCAAGAAGGAAGCCATTATTCAAAAAAGCCTACCTTGAGTCCTGTTTGAGATTGCAAAAAAAAAAACACTCTGGAGATTCTGAAGCCTTGTAGCAAAAGGTTTGTGGTCTGACGAAACCAAGATGGAACATTTTCGCCAAAATGCAAAACATTACGTTTGGCACAAACACAACACAGCACATCACCCAAAGAACACCATCCCTACTGTGAAGAAGGTAGGGCAGCATCATCTTCTCGGGATGTTTCTTATCAGCAGGGACTGGGGCACATGTCAGGATAGAATGGAAAATGGATGAAGCAAAGTACAGAAGAATCCTAGATGAAAATCTGCTGCCCTCTGCAAGAAAGCTGAAATTGGGACGGAAGTTCACCTTTCAGCATGACAACGACCCGAAGCACACAGCCAAAGCTACACTGGAGTAGTGAAGGAACAAAAAGACAAATCTCCTTGAGTTGCTCTGTAGGAGCCCTGACCTAAATCCAATCAAAAATCTGTGGCACGACTTGAAGATTCCATCAACATTCAACATCAACTGTCCATCAACATTCCCCACACAACTTGACTGAGCTTGAACAGTTTTGTCCAGAAAAAATGGGCACATATTGTCCAATCAAGGTGTGCAGAGTTGGTAGAGACCTATCCCAACAAGCTCACAGCTGTAATTGCTGTCAAAGGTGATTCCACCAAGTCTTAACTCAGACAGGTGGACACGTATCCAACCAAGATATTCTAGTTTTGTATTTTTAATTAATTTTCTGAAATTTGTAGAATTTGTTTTTCACTTGAAAGTTGTGGGTTACGGTGTGTAAATAAAGGAGGAAAAAGTCTGATTTAATGAAATTTAATTCCAGGCTACAAGGCAACAAAAGGTGAAGATTTTGAAAGGGGGTGGAGACTTTCGAAAGGCACTGAACATGCCTTGGCATTGCACCTAAAAAATTTTAATTACCTCCACCACCGATATATATATATATATATATATATATATATATATATATATATATATATATATATATATATATATATATATATATATATATATATATATATATATATATATATATATATATATTGTTGTGGTTACCAAATTCGCAAACCACCATTCAGGTCCCTTAGGTGAGATATCTCCGTAAGTATATGTGGAGTTAGGCCCAAACCCGTTGTCTAGAGGGAATAAATGTTATTCATGCGTGCTGCGACTCTTCAGGATAGCCGTTTTTCTTTTACTATCTTTATTTTGGACCAACCGCCATTGTTACCACCACCAACCACAACATCAACCACCCACCGCGGCGCCGCTTCACGTCACACCTCGCAACCGTCGCATCGCCACCGTTCTTGCGCCGCTTGTGGGTACCGGTGTTGGACTCGTGCAGGGCGCGCGCCGAACAGCGTGTACAAAACCACGGATTTTCAGCTTCAAAAACGGATCAAAAACGACACACGCCCACTTTTGTTCCGTCCAATCGGTGAGCGAGGGGCGATTTGGCCCCGCCTCCAGGGCGTTGGAGGGCGATCGCTATATGCAAATTTATGGATCAAAATGCATTCACGCCCACTTTTTCTCGGGCCAATGGGGAGCGAGGTGAAAGGTCGAAGGCAGGGGGTCAAAGATGAGAGAGCGAAGCCACGGGGCTTATATATGCGACCGCGTTCGTCAGTCAAGAGAGTTAAGACTTCGCAGTCGGTGGAGTTGGGAAGAAGAAGCAAGAAGGAGTTGGTCGTCGTCGTGTGCGTTGGAGTCTGAGCGAAGGGGACGGAGCTGTGGAGAGGCGGCGAGGGCAGACGAGGGGGTGCTCGCGTCGTGCCGGGAGCTGCACACCAGGGAGGCCGACGGCGCGACCTGGTCGAGGTGGAGACGCTCGTCGCGGGACTCGAGGCAGAGTAGAAATCCTCCTTTCCCCCGAGCATCAGCAACCCCCTCCTGTTTCCCCCCCCCCCCGTGCTGAGATAGTGCGACCAAGGGGGCCCCTTTCCCACCCCCTACCAGACACTGTCCGCGAGGCCCGCGGAGTTGAGGCACCATCACCGCTCCGCGTCTCATCACCAGACGGGTAGGCCCGACCCGGTCTCGGCCTCAGGCCCGCCTCATCTTTGAGGGTGTTCTTTTTCTTGGTTTTGGATATGTGTTGTCGGCGCCGTCTGTGAAGTAAAATTGTATAAGTGGTGCCGTGTGCTCGCGTAATCGGTATTAGATCTGCATTGTCGCATTTGCTTTTTGTGTAAAATTGCATTGTGTTTCTCTTCTTTTCTATGTGCTTTTGGTGGAATTGAATATGTGTGCTTTCCGTTCATCGCGAATAAATGTGCTTTGTGTTGAACTGTTTCCCGCTTCGCTTCGTCATTTCTTTCATTGAATCCTCATCTTGCTTCACGTAAAGGGTTGGTAGTGGGCTGAATACGCCCGATAATTAATCGAACCGTCGAGGCCGACGATAACACCGCTCGGTTATCCCGATAGTACGGAACGGGTCGCTTAAGTGGCCCGTGTCCGAAGTCGACCTGCGGCGAGGTGCGATCGCCCGGTCTACCCTCCGTGTGGGTACTTAGGTAGGTCGAATTTGGCGAGCAACCCTATCCCACGCGGGGGCTGATTGGCTCGATCGCGGTGAGACCGAAAGGTCCACCCGTGACTGGTTCCCGGCGTTAGTTCGAGAGGGTCACGACTGGATTGTCCGTCCGGTGGGCGACGTGCCGCGATTCGAGTTACGTGGCCGTCAGCACGCCGGCGGGCGCGAATCCGTAACATTGGTGTCAGGTCGTGCGATACAAATCCATCGCCCTCCTCGCGGCACTGGTATCGGAGAACAGGAAAACGGGCTCTCCTGTCTCCAGCTAAATTCACGGGAATCGGTCCAGGGGTGAGAGAAGCGACCCC
Source organism: Eptatretus burgeri (assembly GCF_056783735.1). Classification (NCBI taxonomy): domain Eukaryota; kingdom Metazoa; phylum Chordata; class Myxini; order Myxiniformes; family Myxinidae; genus Eptatretus; species Eptatretus burgeri. The sequence goes on along the minus strand of NC_140964.1, from coordinate 91,780,653 downwards.
CGATTCCCTCCAAATTACGAGCGAGCAAAATTAACCCTTCACGAGAAGCAAGATGGCGTCTCAAGGCGAGCGGGAGCCGGGGGTATTAGAAATGGATGTAGAATGTGTAGGATCCATGGCCCAGGATGGAATGCCCGTACAGGAAAACGAACTCGCCCAACTGAACCCAGAGCCCGAAATGGGTGCGGCAGCGGCCGCGGTGTATGACACCTCCCCCCCCCCTCTCCACCAAAACCCTTCCCCAACCCTTGCCGAAACGGCTCAGCTGAGTGCATCCGACATGGCCCAGCTATGCGCCATGCTGGCGGCAATGACAGCAAGGATGGATGCGAATACACAACAAATGAACGAAAAGATGGATACAAATACAAATGAAGTAAAAACGAGGATGGATGCGAATACACAGCAAATAAACGGAATGGAAGCAAACATGAAGGAAGAAATGAAAAAGCTCCGGGGGGAGACGCAGAACATGGGCCGATGCCTGCAGGCGGGCATGAAGGCCGTGACCAGGGAGCTGGGAATGGCGACTCCACGTGTGGGAGCAAACGAGCTGGAAGGGGGCGCAGCGGCTGACAGGCCCGCGGTGGAGGCGGGTAAGGAAAAAGTAATTCGGGAGACAAGAGACGAGGTGAAAGTAATTGCGAGGGAGAGAAAAGAACAATTAATACGGAGAGCAAGGGTGAGGTACGCGGAGATCGTGAAAGAGCAAGGAGTGAAAAACAGGGAAGGACGGGAGCGACTTAAGGAGAAAGCAAGGTTGACCGACATAAAGATAAGGGAAAGACGCCAGAAAGAAGCAGAGACCAATAGACAAGAGGAGACGACAGAAAGAATAAAATGTATAGAGACACGGGAGATAGAGGGTGAATTGGACAAGGTTAGTGACGCACACACACACACGGAGGTAGTGGAGGACCATGAGGGGGAGCTGGCTGACTGGGTGGAGGCCCAGTGCGAGCAGCTGGATGGCCTCCTCCAGGAACGAGGGGAGGGAGTATGCCCCCTTGAGGCGAGTCACGACCAGGTGGGTTCGGTCGTGCTTTGCGAGGTTGAGGGGACGGGTGCTGTGAACGGGTGCACGGAGAGCTTGGGGGGTATAGAGGCCCCGGAGACCCTTGTGGGGACACGAATCCCCAGTATGGTTGTCCCTGTGTGTGTGGTGCAAGGTGTGAGTGCGTCCCCGTGTCTGGAAGCGACCCCGTGTGTGAGTGGTGTGGTGGCGATGGTGCCGGAGTACGTGCTTCCCAGCACGCCGTGTGTGGATGAGGCACCGTGTGTGAGTGAGGCCGTGTGTGTGGATGAAACGGCCAGTGTGGATGAGGCACCGCGGGTGAGTGCCCCCGCGTGTGTGAATGAGGAACGGTGTGTGTATGAGGCACCACGAGTGAGTGAAAGGCCGCGAGTGCGTGGAGCCACGTGTGCGAGGGAGGTAATGGCATGCGTGAGTGAACGGCCGAGTGCAAGGGAAACCGTGTGTGTGAGAGAGCGGTATGTAAGGGAGATGTCGGTTGGCATGCGGGAGCACGCAGCCGCGTCTCCCGGTGTGGATGTGGTGGGGTGGACTGTGAGCGTCGTAACACGCAGGTGTGCGTGTGTTGAATGGCGACGACGACGACGACAGAGGAAAGAAAGCCGAGTAACGGCTGTAGTTGTTTCGAGGACCGTGCCGGGTTCACCCAGCAGTGAGCACGAGGTCCGTGCTGTGCAACGCACGAGACCGCCACGTGCTCGCTTGCGAGAGTGAAGTCCTGGTCCGGAAACGCACGCGGTGGATTTGCCGATCCCGCGGACGGACAAAGTTTAGGCAGGATTATGGATTTGGACCGGACGGGTTCTCCACGCGATCGTGTGTGTTAAGCTCCAACGGGCAAAGCACGTGTTCGCGTGGGGAACCCCTCGAGACGTGGGGCTTGTGTTTTTTTTTTATGCGCACGGTGACCCCATGGCTGCACGTGGGGTTGGAATCCGGCAGGAGGGGTATCCCTGCCGGATGGTGCCGTCCAAGGAGGGACGAGGAACACGTGCAGCTGCATGACGTCACGGCCAGGTGCAAAGTGCGCGAGCTCTGAGTTGCCGCGCTGGTGCTGCGCATGGAAAAAAAAAAAACAGTAAGCCTCACTTTCGGGTGCACAGGATTCCTGGGCAAGGGGTGGAAGACCCCCTTCCCCGGGGCACAGGATGGAAACTAGTTAGGGGGAAGGGTTAGCTTAGTTAGACCGACTCCATGGGGCAGGGGTAAGTCCTCATGGAGTCCGTGGAATGGATTAGGTAGAGGGATTTAGTGAGCTTTAGGTTGGGAAAATGGAGTGTGGGATTATTTGAGGACATGGACAGACTTATGAATGTGTCGAGGGGACGTAGCTTAGCTACGTAGTGTTAAAAGGAATGTGCTATAGTGTAAGGGACGACGTGGGAGCACGAGTTAGTTAGGGGGTGCAGATAGAAGGATGGCAGAGTTCAGTGGTGTGTGTGTTGAAGAGTTGGTGAGTGAAGTGGAAGCATGTGCTTGGTGAGTGAGTGAGGCCAGCGGGTCTGTGTGTATGGAGTGAATGGGGAATGCATGGTGCGATGAGTGATTGGGGGGAGGAGTGACTCCCGCCCAAGGGACCCCGGGGTCAGAGTAAAGTGAGTTAGCTGGGTTAGTCAAATTGAAAAATGGAGGTCGTTTTGTTGTTGGTGGGAAAGTAGGCTCGAAACCCATTTGGAGGGGTGCAGGAGCCCTGTTGACGGGCTTGGGAGCGTGGCTGCGAAAGGTGAGTATCGCTGAGTGGGTACCCCGGGCACCAGGCTAGTAGGCCATGGGCCCATGGGGGGCCGGGATAGAGTAGTGGGCACGGGTGCGCCTGCTTGGTGCGGGGGCCCGGGGCGCCATTAGCCGCGTGGGCAGTGTTGTGGGCATGGGTGACCCTCGGAAAGGGGCCCGGGAAGCCAGCCTGCCAGGTGTGCGTTTCAGGGGAGGTGCCATGGGGGGCACTCCCCGGTGTTAGGGAGCTGGTAGGCTTGGAGGCAGTGTAGTGCCCGGGGGTGCCATAGCGGGAGATTCGGCAGAGGGTCGTGCCTGCCAAAGGGAGCCACGTGTCCCAGCCATGAGACCGTGTGAGGGCACGGAGAGAAAATTGGGGGGCGAGGCCCGAAATTGTAAGGACACCAACACAGGCGACGGGAATCTGGGTTGTTAGAACCAATAGTTTAAGCGAGAGGCGCTTGTTGAAAGCCCCGGGGTAGTTTAACAGTTAAATGGTTAGGGTAGATTAGGAGATGTACCCCTCCGCACCATCCATCCCCTCGCTGTCGTTGTGGGCCGCTGGACCCACTTGGTGTTAAGATCGCCGAACTCTGGGGAGGCCATTCTGAGGCTTCGTTGGGCCTCGACACAGGACGTTAGCTCTCCCTTGTTCCCCTCCGGGAAGGGAACGTAGGGGTTGGGAGTAGGCCAGGTGACAGGATAGGTTAGCCGAACAAGGACGATAAAGGGGGTTAGGGGACGATTTATAGTGGGGGAGTAAAAATAAAAACAACAAAAAAAAAAATTAAGTTGGGGCTAAATTGGGGTTTGACAAATTAAGGGAGTGGGTATGTACAGTGACAGGCAAAGGCGATAGGTTGGGAGGGAGACAGGTAGGTAGGTCCGAGCCCGCCTTCCAAGTGGCCAGCACCACCGCACTCCCTCCACCAACTTCCACTGACGGCAAAAGCTGGCCAGCTTCATCTGCTGGCTGTGTGCTGCAAGGCCTGTGCCGGCCGGATCATCTGCAGCTGTGGTACTTCAAGGCCTGTGCCGGCCAGTTCATCTGCCGGCTGTGTTTGCCTGCAGCGGCCTTCTTCTGCGGGCTGTGTTTGCCTGCTGCCTTTGCCATGCCATGCCCACTGCCCAGGTTCACCAGCCCCGTTCAATTTTTGCTTTACCCCCCCTGTTCATTTCCATGTGCGCCAGGATCCGCAAGGCAACAGTTTGCAAGCTGCGAGAACTGCCCTGTTGGCAGCTACAACACGGGCCTGCAGTGGCGGCCCGTGCACCGTGTTTGCGTCCAACCATTCATCCATCCATTCGTTGCGCTCATTGCGTGTGCCACTTGAGCTGGCACGGAGACTGCATTTGTGCAGCCCATGCACCGTTGTGGTTCACTGCGTTCAGTTCAAAAAGGAAGGCCTTGGACTGCGTGTGAGCAGCCAGCCACGTTCCCTGTCACCTGCATTGTTTTGAGCCAGAGACTGCATGCGAGCAGCCTGGCTCCCTGTTAACTGCTTTTCTTTTGCAGAGTTCATTGATCCTGGGCCATGGTTTAGTGTAAAATTTGTAAGTTAAGGTTAAGATGTACTGTAAATATGAGTGCGCCCCCGGCATGTCTGTCCTAGCGCCGGCA
>NC_140964.1:91706286-91753786 GCF_056783735.1 Eptatretus burgeri | reverse complement strand
TATTTTTCCGAGACAGTTAGCACCTTTTCAGCTTTTTGCCTCGGTACAGATCCTTATCTCTCTGTGAGATGATCTTCCTTCCCACTAGAGGAGGGAGGTGTGCTTGCATGCATACTTGTGTGCGGGCTAGTTATGGAACATTTTGCGGTTCAAATTGTCATGATGATCCTGCCAGAAACTGTGCATGTAATGCCACTGAATCATGTTTGAGCAACTTGCTAATAATGCTCTGAGTTAGCAAGTTCTGTTGCTGCTGACACATTTGCATTGCACAGGATTCCTGGGCTGATCAGGTGTGCTGCTGCACATATTCATCCCACGAAAAGCCAGGGTGGTAATTACAAGCTTGTGATGCAGTGCTCGGAAATCCAGACACAGCCAAAGGCTGTTTGGCCCAATAAGCCTGGATCGCATCCCAGCAGCAGCGCTAGTCTTGCCCAAAGCAGAAAATGAAGTTAAAAACTTAGATTACCTTGGGAGTGTATTTATAGAAACCAGACTGTGTATTGTGTATGTCATTCCACAAAGAGCAAATAAGAACCAGACTGTGATGGCAAGGTGAGGTAATTAGGTGGGGGTCATGACAGATAGGGATGTAGACGATTACAATTACCTGCTTACGTTAGTTGAAGAATAAGCAAGAATTGGTGCTTTCATTTATTTTACAAGTTTAAATAACAAACATGCAGATGTCCACAAAAAGATGAGCAAAGTTAACATGACCACCTGGAAATGATCCTGACCATCCTTACTAGCATACCAACCACTGTTTTCGCATTCATCATTCTTCAGTTTACCTGTTTTATTAATCTCTTTACTTTACTCTCCTTGTGCTTGCATCCAGGTGCTGTCCTTGCATCCTTTGGCCCATCATCTACTCCAGCGGACATTACCCATATGATAACAAAGTAATTTGGTGACTCCTGTCTCTGTTCAGTGTTGCTTCTCAATATGTTTTATTAATTGTTTCAATAATTTTTTTAACATTAGTCATCTCAAAAAGATTATTATGTAGAATTTTTGTTTTAAAGTCTTTTTTGTCAGACTTGTCATTCTGTACAAATAATGTAGACCTTGTACTGGGCAAACTTGTAAACTATGACCATTTGCCTTGAACCATATCTCAGATGGAATCCAAAATCTGCTTCGGACCTCGTGGACCTGTTTTCTCTCCTGATCACTCATCCCACATGGGGAGACTTGTATCCACCCTCATTACTTCAGGGATCATTTTGATGACTTTGTGCACCCCCATTCAGGTACCTGATTTTATTGAAAATGTTTCCACTGCACCTATTGCTTTAGCAATACCTTAAAATATTCACAAGACCCTGAGTGATGTACACTGTTCCATCAAAAGTCATGGGACAACCATTACTATTTGGGAGAATTGTCCACATATCATCAGCATACAGTAAAAATAAGGAACAATCTCTTTGCCAAGTTTCAATGCATCATGTGACAGAGGAAGGAGTTAATGGAAAACTTTCCATTGGGGAATGATATTCAAGATTCAGAGTCGGCATGTCCATCAAGATGATTGAAACTGTCCTGATTATCCCTAAATCAGTCGTGGGGAATGTTCTCATGAAGTGGAATACTCGATGCAATAACAACCATGACGATTAATCTGACAGACCATCTCAAGTCAACTCAACAGGGAAGATAAACCGGCAAAGGATTGTTAGATATAACAGGTGTTTCGTGAATTATATGAAGTGACGAAAGGGATTGATGACTTTGGGATGTTAGCAAAACTTCGCTACAGTTTGTTGGGCCTTGCATCCCATAAAATAATGCAGAAACCACATTCCACTCTTTTAGCATTGTGGTCAGTGTATGGCATCTCATAACTTTGTATCCAAAGGCCCACCTACAACCGATCAAAAACTGGTAGCAGATGTTAGATGAAGTGCCTGGCTGTGATTCAGGTACATGGCGGCCGTACAAGATATGAAATACACCATGCTAAGTAAGACGATATATATTGTCAATAAAATTTTTGTCCCATCACTTTTGATGGAATGTTGTCGACCTCTATCCATGTTTTGTTCACATAGTCCTCTTTTTCTCAACAAACATCTTCAAACTTTCAACCCATTCTTCCTACTGTCTATCGAGTTCATTTTCAAGGCTTTGCTTGACGAGTGATCAAAACTGTGCATCTTCTGTTGAAAGAAAGCTTGGCTGATCGAATGCATGTAAAATAGACCTGGTGGGCCTGTTTTGCACTTCCACCTAAGCACGTGATACAATAATTACCAAAAAGTGATGTGATGCAAAGTTTTGGAAGCAGAATCCTTTTTGTGAAGCCGACTCAGTCCAGATAACTAATGTCTCACGACCAGGACTAATCCAAATAAGCCTTCAGCTGTTTGTATTGGTGTAGGCCACACTGTAGCTTTACAAGTATACCTAATAGTCTGTTATCAACAACTCTGCACTGCTCTGCAGAAACTTTACAATGCATGTCGATGCTAAAATTTCTCGGGCCCCTGCCTTATCTGACTTAACAGGTGCTTGTTTTTTTTTTTTTCCATGTTGACAGTTATCCATTGATCCAGCCCTTATTTGGCCTGATTTTGCCAAGAATAAGCTTGTGCAAAAAAAAACATTATTCTTTGTTTGATGTGTGTACAGCGAGTCCAGACTACACCCCGTAGTCTAAATGATTGGGTGGCCTCACATTTTCTTGCATTTGTACCAGTACATAAGTGTGTGCTTCGCAGGCAGGGACCAACAAAGCTTTTCTCAGTTGTGCTTTGCCCAAACTGAGAAAAGCTTTGTTGGTTAAAAAAAAAAATTTAACCATACCTTCCAGATTCGAGTGGCCAACGAAAAAAAGCTGTTTCCTGTTTGCATATAACCCAGGACCCGAAGATAGGTTGTACGTTTTGGTTTTGCTTGGGTATTTGCAAGCATATACTGTACAGGGAAACCTATATGGAGGAGTAGGCTATGAGGCCCATCATATCGGTAAAATATCCTCACCCCATTGACTTTATCACGTTCTTACCATTAACTTCATCTGACTCAACATGCATGTCCTTTTAAAATCTACATGCAGGGGTTTTCGCCAGGGTGCCCACACGTAATATCTTGATGTTTTCAAGAGAGAACGAAATACAGAAGAGACGGCCAGATTTGCGTCCCCATGTGAAGGACAGCAGACTCCCATATGCAGTACCCTCTGCCAGTACTGTATCTGAAATGCAGTCTTTTTTAGTTCGATCCCAACGGGGATCAAACTCAGACAAGACACCTTGATGGTGCAACCCTATCTCTGTCTCTATATATTTCTCATAGCCTTGTGAAAATCCGTGTGACTGTTGCAAACTGCTCCTCTTGGGTGGTGGGCCATGCTAATGACAATGTAAATGTCCTGCGGAGACCTCTCCTTTTATTGAGATTTATTTCATAACTTATTGTTTCGATCATATCAATACAGGACAAGGACTGAACCTGAAAAGGTCGATCATCGTGTCCCTTGTACAAAGTTGTCTCCTTTTTAGCAACCTGCATCTTTGTACATTAAATACATAAAAAATTAAAAAAATTAAAATCTTTGGCTAAAACACTTAAAAGTCAAAATGTCAATCACTCACACTTACCATCCGTAGAATATTCCAATAGTTGAAATGTGATGTGTGGCCATGTTACCCACGCAAAGGTTTATTTTGCGCAATGTTACATACAGGTACCATAAAATATTTTCCGGCCATGTGAGTCTAGATCTGGACTGAACAGCCAGGTTGTAACGCCCCCTGCTGGCAACAAACCAGACCGGCAGCCAATCACAGAACGAACTAGAACCAGATGGGCCAAATGTGACCATATCACCAACCCTGCAGCTGAATGTGTAGCAAATATTATTGGGGGAGGGGAATAGCTGTTTGTTGGCGTCACTGAGCTGTGCATGAGTTTGTCTCATGTGCTCGCCCTGCCACTGTTTCTAAGAGAGCAATCTCGGAGAAAATTACATAGATGATCGAGTTGAAAGGGAGATTGGCATTTGGCAGTCAGAGACCAAACGTTCTTTTGGCAAAGCTTAGCTTCTTTGCAGTTACTGTGATAATAAGATCTATTCTGCTCCTCTTCAAAGGAAGCCTGAGGGAAACAATGATTCATTGCTTGGTTTAATTGTCATGATTTCAGAATTGAGTAAATGTTTTATTGTGTATCTAGTTACAGCTTTTGTTGTGTGTGTGTGTGTGTGTGTGTGTGTGTGTGTGTGTGTGTGTGTGTGTGTGTGTGTGTGTGTGTGTGTGTGTGTGTGTGTGTGTGTGTGTGTGTGTGTGTGTGTGTGTGTGTGCAGGCACAAAGCAATGTATCCATGGTGAATAATTCAAAAAGCATAATCACAACTATGCAATCACCAGGCATTGCAACCACATCCTCAACTTCCAGATCAACTCCAATGCCACGACCTAGCAACACCAAAATGACAACAATTCCTCCCCCTACCACCACTCAAACCTTCACAGATGCAGTTCAATCCACAGCAACAACAATAACCACAACAATCGCCAACTCCACAACTACAATCACAACCATGAAATTGACATCTGCTGAAACTAAAACCACTATTGTGAATGTTGCTACCTCGACTACAAGCCCTCGGTCAACACCATCCCTTGCAGCAGAGAAAATGACGACTCAAATTCCAACAACAATAACACAATCTTCAACAGAACTTGATGTCACAACTGACGCTCCAAGCACTGAGCCAATTACCTTTCCCCAAAAAGATGTGGCTTCCATCCAATCACAAGCTGACACAACAGCAACCACCATGAGAGAGACCTCAATGACAATTTCTCTTCCCACAACAGGCCAACAAACCACTGTGTTCTTGTCTTCTAACCCTTTGACACATCCAACCTCGAAAAGTACAACAGCATCTGAGGATCCTAAAACTATTTCTGTTGGCTTACTTTTGGGATTACCAGTCCTGATAATCATTCTCTTTTTGGTTGCCATTGGTTGCATTGTTGCACGTCGCCGCCATAAAAGATGCGAATTCATTGGTGGAAGAGACACATCTTGGGCAGGAAACGTTCCCGTACAAGAACTTGACGGTCCTGGAACGGATTCTTGTGTGGGAGGTGGTGGTGAACGACCCCCACCCAAACGCATCTCTCTACACTCCTTTAGCACATTCCTGCGACCAAAGGGAAAGAGTGCCTTTCATACGAGCGAAGAAGACTTATCGCTCGTCGATTTGGCTGTGACTTTGCCAACTAATGAGTGGCCTGATGAAGTAGTTATAGAGCCTTGTTCACCCGAAGAAATGGACTCTCTCCCTCCTCCCCCATCTCCGAGTTATGATGAGATAATCGACTCAAGTGAAGTGTGATCGAAGAATCTGACCTGTACTATTGAATTCTCTCAATCTGAACATTGCATTTTTATTATCTTAGGCGAAACGAGTTGGAAAGGTTACGAGGAGGTGGGTATCTTATCCCAAGGCCCTGATACCATTTGTGACCATTTTATTTCCTCTCGGTTTGGGATGTGTATCTATAAATGGCCAAATAATATTTTTCACTGATACCTGACCTCCAATATGTCATCCGAGGCTGAAATCCTTCAACATATTAGAATTCCGCAAGCTGTCATGACAGGACCAGTACCACATGATACCACTGTGAAGAGATGATTGCGGTATTTTTTTTAAAAATTTATTTTGGATTGGGTTACTTGTACTACGTCCTTTACCATCAAACTTGCAGCCTCGTGTTTTGTGATACCTTACTATTACTTTGGGTTTCTTTTATTTTCCGATTTGATGCAGAATGATTGAAAGATGAGGTTTACTGTTTGAGTGCTCATTTGTTGATGAAGGTTGAAATGTCTTTTCACCTTTTGAGGAAATGCAAGCTTGAGTTTGTTCAGAGTGTCTGCTTGTTGATCGTCGCAGAAAGCTACTTTTCAGGGTGTTTGTTGTATTTTTCATTATTTTATTTTAATGGTGATGAGATTGTTTGTTTTTCCATCCGTTTTTTTTTTTCTGGTGCCATAAACCTGCAGTCATTTAAAGCTGAGTAAAATATTTTCAAAGTTTGCTTGTTCATCTGTGGACGGAATGGATGAAGCATTGTTTCTTCAGTCCTTTTGATGGCAGAGGATCCTGCACACTTTCCCACAATGATGCAGTGCAAGTAGTCGGGAGTGAGACTTTGGAATATGACCAGGGTACCTGCACACAACGACCTACTCCTTTTGAAAGATACCATGGGGGTCTTTTGCATCTACCATCCAGGCACTTGCAGATGATGTAGTCAACTTGATCACCCCCCTCCCGAAGGACGGCAATCTGCCATTATGCAACACCCTGCCTGCACAGCAACAGACTGACATGGACACTTTATACCGGTCTGGTTGGAGATCAACCTCAAAATAGACAGTTCAAAGGTGAGTACACAACATATGAGCAACTATCCATAGCTTTGAATTTTTTTTGTGACTGGACCTACTTGAGGATAATTTAATGGTTTAATAAAAGCTTGTTTGGATTTCTGGTCAATGATGCTTGCTTTATTTGGGTCCACTTGTCCAATGTTACAGAGTACACCCGGACCCCGACATAACGCGGGTTCCACGTATTCACGGTTGATAGTATGCGACATGCTCCTACATTTGCGGTTTACATTGCGATTTATTGTTATTTATTTTATTTTTCCCCACGAGCCGCAAGCATAACACAGTTGTAAAATATATCTTTCATGAGCCACGAACATTACTTGCTTACCTACCATACGTGTATTGTAGCTTCGCGGGATAAACAGTTTCGCAGGACGTCTCATTATGTGCACTTTAAACATATGGTACTGTGCGTACTGTATTGCAGCTTCTCGGGATAAACATAGTTTCAAATAAACAAACATTCGATGAGTACAACAAAATTTAAATATGCATTTCAATAAAATGGACATTATCAAAGCTTTTGACTTGCTCTCCTCGGGATAAAACTGCAAGCAGATGAAGAAGAAGCACCAAACTCATTTATAAAGTTACAATGTAATGTCATCAAAGTTGATTGGATGGGATTACCTGATTGGTGGAACCACAGAGCATCATGAATAATGAGTAGGCGGAAATGAACCATCATGAATAATGATTATGCAGAGATGAATCGCCAAAAGTTCATATATATATATATATATATATATATATATATATATATATATATATATATATATATATATATATATATATATATATATATATATATACATATACATACATACACTAGCGATGCCCGTGCACATGCAAGGGATAGCAGTACAACATAGCTGGTAGCAGACGACAGACCGTACACGGGGAATGACAAAAATACGCATTGTGCAAAATGCAAGTGGTACTATGGAACACTAAGACTTCCCAAACATTGTCGGCATGTCCACAAAATTCTACAGCAATTTCATAGGGATCGTGTGACGGCGAGCTGAGTTTTTAGTGTGCAAGCTTGGTATTATATATATATATATATATATATATATATATATATATATATATATATATATATATATATATATATATATATATATATATTGTTGCGGTTCTGCAAAACTGCATGCCTCTAAGGCAATGGCACCCAACATACAGTGATCCTCAGGCAGTTATTTCGTTTGTATTAATGCAGTCAGTCCTTCCCCTCACGTCTAATCGGTTAACGGGACGAAGTGTGCTGCGTGGGTCTTCCAGCTTGGTCTAATTATATCTCTATCTTCTTTTCAATCCTCATTTCATTCCAACCCTTTCCTTTTATCCATGAAACAAATCAAAGCAGGCACTGCACCCAGACAGCCGCCTGTGAAAATCACGATGACAAACCCCACACCTACACTCTACAGGACACGCGTGGCATGCCCTTTCATTCAAATCTGCATCTAATAATTAGATCTGTCTTCTTTTCAACCCTGAATTGCATCCAACCCTTTCCTTCAATCCATGATACAAAGTGAAGCAGGCGCAAATGCACGATAACAGACATGTGTGCAGCCCTGTGATAATCACCACCGCACTGTACGGGACGCAAATGGTGCACATCTTAATTTGGGTCTGTGCGCTGATTTACAACAGCGTCTCACCATCGAACTTGGCTCGCCACCTCGGCCACCAATATCTCCCACAAACAGCGAGGTCATCCCGTGCCTTCTCGCACCTCCGCCTCGATGCAGTCACCACCAAGCAGAGGTGTGCTGCACGGCCCAGACCACTCGGGCCGCGTGGCATGCTCCCGGAACAAGCGCGTTGATCAGCGCCAACCGCAGCTCGCCGGGGGTGCCCGAACAGGCATTCGGGACTGACGTGACCCTCTGCCAGTCGCCGGAACATGGCTCGGGGGTTCGGTGCAAGGGCATTCATGTCACGGTATTTGGTGCAAGGCAATTCCACAGTATGGCCATGTCACGCCGGATGTGGAATGAGACCACTTCCGGCTGTATGAGCCTGGCAGCGCGGGGCCGGGACCCAGCAGGAGCGCACTATTTGGGTGACGATGCATCACTTCAGGTCGTCATCTCACCCGACACTACGGGGCTTATTAAAGGCAGATCGCGAAGCATTTGCACTCTCGATCTCTACATTCGCCTGCTGCTCTGCCTTCCTCACCCGCTGGCGTCCACCCACTCCGCTCGCCTTACTCACCTGCTGACTCCGCCTTACTTGCCTGCTGGCGTCCGCCCAATATGCCACCTTCCTCACCTGCTGGCATCTGCCCACTCCAAACGCATTATTCGCCTTCCGACTCCACCTTCCTCGCCTGTTGGCGTCCGCCCGCCTGCCTTGCCTGTCTGCTCCGCCCACTCTCTGGACCAATGCAGAGCACGCGCTTCCACGAGCCCCGGCACAGTAATTAGCAGGAGACAACGCGCCGACTCTCAAGTTGGGATCGCTCAGCAGAGCGTCCCCCAAAGCGTATAACGCATTTTTCTTGCTTCCACAACTATGGTTTTTAATTCTACAAGTGTTCAGTGGCATTTCTTTCTGAAAAAGAAAGCCTTCGTGAAATTTTCTTTCGAGAAATGATATAATATGTATAATAGATAAATTTATACAATGCAATGATTTTTGCTTAATAAATGAAAATATATATATATATAAATTATTTTATATTTTTAAAATCGTGACCTGGTCCAGGCCATCCCCACATAAGGAGTCGACCGACTTCTTGATACCTTTGTGAGCTTAAATGAGACACATAAACGGATTGAACATCGAGTTGAACGTTATTAGCTCCGCCACCGAAGGTGAAGGTTATGTTTTTACCCCTTTCTGTCTGTTTGCCTGTCTGTCTGTCTGTCTGTGTACAGGATATCTCAAAAAGTTGTGGACGGATCCGGATGAATTATTGTGGACAGTTTCGGTGTGTGTGACAAGGACGAACTGATTCGATTTTGATGAAGATCCAGATCCGGATCCGACAACTAGAATTTAAGTAATTCCTCACCATTGAGAGATCGGTCTAAATACGATATAGATCACGATATCTCAAAAACTTGTGGATGGATTCAGACTAAACTTGGTGGAGAGGTTGGGTGTGTGACGAGGAAGAATTGATTAGATTTTGGTGAAGATCCGAATCCGAATCTGAACACGAGAATTATTGAATTTTGAAAATGATTTTTCACCAGTGAGAGATTGGGCCAAAAACCATGTTGTCCTGTTTCGCATGAAAAAAATGTATTGGGCCCGATGTGTTCTCGTGGATCAGGCATCACGTGGCGGAGGTATGCGCTCTACCGAGTGCCCTTCTAGTTTAATGAATGACATGTTAACCTTTTTTATGTCTAAGTTTAATGAAAGTGGAAAAAAAATTTTTGTTCTTTGAGAATTTTTGTAACAGATCATTGGAGGAGATGAAATGGAGAGAAGAGGAGATGAAACTAATTTCGTTCACACACAAACGTTCACGCACACACACATTGAGATCTGGGAGCGCTCCATTCCATCCATCCATCCATTGGGACCACACTGTGCAGAGTGTCAGTGCTGCCGAAGCAGTCTCCTTGGTAAGTGGGTACAATCCTGGACGGGTCGCCACTCCGACACAGGACACCAGCAAGCTGTTAGGGTTTGGGTTAGGGTTAGGGGGAGATAACAACCAACACGCACACAGAGAGAGCCAATGGGGAAATAAATAACCCAAATGGTCTGATGTGAATAAACAAATATCAAATACTCCATTGAGAAGATGAAGTGCAAGCGACCTAAGTATTCAGGTCCTTCACCTTATTAACACCACCAATTGGGGGGGGGGGGGGCACGGTCGTTCACCTGTGCTGGATCCCTGATCACGTGTGCATCAGAAGCACTTTTTTTTTTTTGGTATACCTTGGTCGAGGCTCGTATGAGAGCTAACACACAACTCACAGCAAGGAGGCATGAGACAAGAGGGGCGGGAGTGGAAGGGACAAAACAGTGGGGAACAGACACATTAGGTGAACTGTGGAAGGGAGAGGGATGGGGATGGGACGGGGAACATGGCGAAGAGAAGATGGACATTTCAGGGACTTTCAGGAAGGAAAGCAGGAGAAATGAAGGAAGTGGGCTTGGGTGGATTATCGGGTGTAGAAAAGATCGAGGATTTGGATGGGGGAAGATAAGAGGTGGTGGTGAACAGCTGTTTTGAAAGCCTGGAGGGAAGAATGGGAAAGAATAGAGTGAGGAAGTTTATTCCAAAGGCGGGAAAAAAGAGGAATGAAAGAGTGAAGATGAGCAGTGATTCGTGATTTTTGTAGTTTTACCAGAAGGGGGTTGTTGGCGGACCTTGAGCGCCCTGTGGAAATGTGGTGGGGACAAATCGCAGAGAGAGCAGGGGGGGCAAGGCTGGAGAGGAGTCGGTAGAAGACAGAAAGACCACCGACCAACCTGCGGTGATTGAGTGAGAGGCCCAAAGACTCAGCTTCATTGTGGGAGATGCCGATGATCTTAAATGCCCTGGTTTCGACAGCGTGAAGCCGAGAAAGGTGGGAGGCAGGAGCACCAGCCCAGAGGGGAGAGCAGTACTCCATCAGGCTATGGACAAAAGCTTTGTAAGTGGTCAGGAGCTCAAGAGGGCCGAGGAAGGACTTAGCACGACGGAGGATTCCCAGTCGGCGACTGGCTTTTGAGGCGAGGTTGGAAATGTGACTTTCCCAGGAAAGGTCATGGCAGATAGTGAGACCGAGAAGCTTGAAAGAAAAGACTTCTTCCAGAGGATTGTTGAGAAAGTGGATGGGGGTTTTCTAAACGGTCCTTTCGAAGAGACATAGTGAGAGTGTGAGATTTGTCTGGATTGAAAGACATGTTCCACGTGTTGGACCAGTTTGTGATTTTATCCAGATCTGCAGTGAGCGAAGAAGCTGCTGCTTGCCGGTCTGAGGGATGACAGATGGTACGGCAGAGGGTGGAGTCGTCGGCAAAGAGAAATAGAGGATTTTCCAGAGAGTCCGAGAGATCATTGATGAAAACCAGAAAAAGAACAGGGCCCAGAACGCTACCTTGAGGAACTCCAGCCTGCACAGGAAGAGGGGATGAAAGAACTCCATTTAGGGCCACGCGTTGACTGCGACAGGAGAGGAAGTCTGCGAGCCATGAGTGGAGATGGCCTTGAATACCATGGGAAGAGAGTTTGGTGAGTAGGGCAGGGTGCCAGACTGTGTCAAAAGCACGTGATATGTCCAGGGATACGGCTCGGATTTCCTGTCTGGCATTGAGGACCTCCATCGATTGATGGGAGAGCAGAAGCAGCATATCCAGGGTAGAGTGACCTGGTCTGAAACCAAATTGATGATTGGAAATCAAGCCATTGGAGAAGAGGAAGGATTTCATGTCTGAAGCGATGATGGATTCCATAACCTTGCTGATGATTGGGAGAAGGCTGATTGGTCTATAGTTACAGGGATCTGTTTTTGCACCTTTTTTATGCAGGGCAGTGATGTTAGCAGATTTCCAAGCAGATGGCAGATGACCTTGGGCAAATGAGAGGGTGAATAGAACAGAGAGAGGGTGAGCAAGAGCAGAAGAGCAGGCTTTGAGGACACGTGGGCTGATGCCGTCTGGACCGGTTGCAGAATCTGAGTCGAGGTTTGAAAGCAAGCTCTCCACCTTGTCAGGAGAAAAGGATACAGAGTCCAGGGACAGTTGGGTGCGACTGGGTAAAGTGGGTAGAGATAGTGATGGGTTTAGGACACAAGATTTAGCTGCAAACACCGAGTTTAGACATTCAGCTTTATCACGTGTGGAATCAGCAGTGCGGCCATTTGAGGTCAGGGAGGGATGGAGGGGGAACATACACCAGAAACAGATTTGATTAAACGCCACCAGGATTTTGAGGAGGGAGAGAGGTTTGAGAGTTCAGACTTGAGATGAGAAATGTTGTTTTCTGGCTCAACTGAGGGTAGATACACACTTGTTCCAGGCTTTGTGGAAAGAACTGAGATTGCCCTCAGTTGGGTTTGCTTTCCATGAGGAAAAGGCAAGTTGTTTCAGGACAACTGCCTCACCACAAGCTTCAGTGAACCAAGGGCGGGAGGAAGGGTAAGACAACTGAACACGAGAGGGGATAAATCTGTGCATGAGGGAGAGCAAGTTTCTTTGAAAGAATTCCCAGGATGAGTTGATGTTTGAGAAAGTAGTGATAGGAGACCAGTCTGTAAGTTTGATGGCTGCTCGGAGACCCTGCCAGTCGGCTTGAGTGAAATGCCAGACTCGATGGCGGTGAGGTGGTTCTCTGATAACAGCCAGAGAGATGTCCACTGAGACCTTTGATCAGGTAAACGTTCACTCAATTCATCATTTTAAACCCAAACCCCTCGCGGCCCGTCGGCACCCTCTCATCTCATGAGGAGTCGAATCAACAACAAAAAACGGTGATTTTAGTGGGAAACCTCGACCCTCCCGAAAAGACCTCGACCTCCCCGAAGAGACCTCGAATATCCCGAAGAGACCTCGACTCTCCCGAAGAGACCTCGACCTTCCCGAAGAGACCTCGATCCTCCCGAAGAGACCAAGCAACCCTCTGCGGGCTAACGCTCGGACATTGAGCTCTAAACCCCTATTTACAAAGGATATGGCGATAGTGTGTCACCCTCTGGGGTTCTGCGAGCGGTATGAGGTTTCCGAAGATCTGGATCACATCTTCACACAATGACCTTGGTACGGGGGGACCCAGATCGTGCCTCTTACATTCTACCTGAGAGTGGGGATCAGCCAGTCAGGTGTGGACTTGACACACCTGTGCCCATTGAGCCTGAAGTTCCCTCGACTCTGCCAATCGTTGTTAAAATTTATATATTTTTTAAAAAACCGGTTCAAACAGTATGAAGTTCCCAGTACCTTCCATATAAGTTACAGACCACATTATATAGTATATACACCTCTCTGCTCCACCCGAGTTTAACTGAGTGGCATATGTAGAGCCTCGCAGCTCTGAAAACGCCATGAGAAAAAAGAAGAAGAAGATTGCACGTTTTTAAATTGCATGTCACGTGCACGTGGAAACACCAAACAACCATTTGCCGTACGTATTCCTTGCACAGCACCCTCTTGACTATACACCGCCTACATTCTCGCTGTTCGACACGCTTTAACCGCTTGGCTGAAAGATTAAAAAAAAAAACTCTGCACTCTGTTGACAATTAACACGCACAGTATTATTATTCAACTAAACTAATAATTTAAGAGTGTTCTTCGCTTCCGGAAGTTTAAACATCGCTGTGCCGCCTCACGTGAACGTTCCGCCTCGTTGTGTGTGCGCAGTCTCGTTAATTGGGATTTACACACTGATATTTGTTTCATTGTTTTAGCTGTAAAGTTGGAGATTAAAAGTTACCTCAAACCAAGTGGTCAAAACGAAGCTGAACGAGTTGGACAAGACGAGCACGTGGCTCTGTGTTTCCGCCCCTCAAGCTAAAGGCCGACGAGCTGTTGTTTCATAGAGACAGTTTGTCCGGTCTGAGGGCCAACGATGGGTGGGCGACCAAAGAAAAAGGTAGGTCTTTGGCTTTTCGGGATAACAACTCTTATTTAGTGGTTGTACTTCCAAGGCCAAAATTCTGGTTGTTGAAGTTGAAAACTTTGGTTTTGAGTCTGAAAACGCGTGCAAGTAGTAACTGGTCATTTGTGAGTGTGGGGGTGGTTGTTGGGTTGTGATGGGGGGAGGAGGTGGTGATGGGAGGAGGTGTTGGGTTGTGATTGTGGAGGTGGTGGGGTGGGGAGGCGTTGTTGGGTTGTGATGTGGTGGGTTGTGATGTGGTGGGGTGGAGGTGGTGGGTTGTGATGTGGTGGGGTGGAGGTGGTGTGGTGTGTTGTGATTGTGGGGTGGAGGTGGTGGGTTGTGATAGTGGGGTGGAGGTGGTGGGTTGTGATTGTGGGGAGGAGGTGGTGGGTTGTGATAGTGGGGAGGAGGTGGTGGGTTGTGATAGTGGGGAGGAGGTGGTGGGTTGTGATAGTGGGGTGGAGGTGGTGGGTTGTGATAGTGGGGTGGAGGTGGTGGGTTGTGATAGTGGGGTGGAGGTGGTGGGTTGTGATAGTGGGGTGGAGGTGGTGGGTTGTGATAGTGGGGTGGAGGTGGTGGGTTGTGATAGTGGGGTGGAGGTGTTGGGTTGTGATAGTGGGGTGGAGGTGGTGGGTTGTGATAGTGGGGTGGAGGTGGTGGGTTGTGATTGTGGGGAGGAGGTGGTGGGTTGTGATAGTGGGGAGGAGGTGGTGGGTTGTGATAGTGGGGAGGAGGTGGTGGGTTGTGATAGTGGGGAGGAGGTGGTGGGTTGTGATAGTGGGGAGGAGGTGGTGGGTTGTGATAGTGGGGTGGAGGTGGTGGGTTGCGATAGTGGGGTGGAGGTGGTGGGTTGTGATAGTGGGGTGGAGGTGGTGGGTTGTGACAGTGGGGTGGAGCTGGTGGGTTGAGATAGTGGGGTGGGGGTGGTGGGTTGTGATAGTGGGGTGGAGGTGGTGGGTTGTGATGGGGGGGTGGAGGTGGTGGGTTGTGATAGTGGGGTGGAGGTGTTGGGTTGTGATAGTGGGGTGGAGGTGGTGGGTTGTGATAGTGGGGTGGAGGTGGTGGGTTGTGATAGTGGGGTGGAGGTGGTGGGTTGTGATAGTGGGGTGGCGGTGGTGGGTTGTGATAGTGGGGTGGAGGGGGTGGGTTGTGATAGTGGGGTGGAGGTGGTGGGTTGTGATAGTGGGGTGGAGGTGGTGGGTTGTGATAGTGGGGGGGAGGTGGTGGGTTGTGATAGTGGGGTGGAGGTGGTGGGTTGTGATAGTGGGGTGGAGGTGGTGGGTTGTGATAGTGGGGTGGAGGTGTTGGGTTGCGATGGGGTGGGTTGCGATAGTGGGGAGGAGGTGGTGGGTTGTGATAGTGGGGAGGAGGTGTTGGTTTGTGTTGTGGGGGGGGTGGGGTCTCTTGGGGATGAGGTTCCATAGGTTTTGGGATGGGGTTGGGGTTTCATGGGTGGGTGTGGAGGTGTTCTTTTGGAATGGTGGCGATGGGGTGGGAGTGGAGATATTGGGTTGTTGTGGCGATGGGGTGGAGTTGTATTAAATTTTTTGTAGTTTTGGTAAAGTTTTAACAATCCCTTTCATGAAGAGTTGATAAGTTATCCCCTGTGTCCTTAAATTACAAATTCCCGCTCAAATCGGCTGCAGTGGAACATCTGGTTCCATTTGCTTCATGAAGAACTTGGGACAAACGTCACCTCCACCTGACCCCACAAGAAGGTGGGGGAAATTGGGGGCTGTTGAAGAAGCAGAGATTCACATGGAAGAGCATTTATTTCATGATGGATGACGTTCAGTCTGACAAAATTCAACAATCTGCATGGGATTCTAACCTCTGCATTGTAAAAGCCTTCGCCGGGTTAAATGAATCTTCTTGATCACTTATTTAATATTGTTGTTGATTTCCGCCCGTTCGGCGTGCGGACGACCGCCTTCGCCCAATTGCGGTCGCGCGCACCCACCGAACACGCAATCTAGTCGTAGCTTCCGGATCAACGCCGAAACCCAGCTACGGGTGTTTTTAACACACCATAAACCAGCCAATCCCTCTGTCCACGCGCTACAGGGTCGATCGCCGAATTGTCGATGTACCTAATTATTCGCGCAGACAGAGATACCGGGAGTTTATACCTCGACGGGACCTGCACGAAAACGAGCCGCTTAAGCAGCTCGTTCCGTATGCGATTGCCGAGCGGTTTTATATCGCCAAGTCCCGTCGGACCAGATGTACGTTTTATCAGCTTGATAATCAGCCAGCTCATATCACGAACGTTCCATGGTAGTCAATGTGAGGAAGGGACGCAACGAGCAGGTGACGTTCAACAATGGGGACATTTATTTGTACACGGCACGTAAGCAGTCAATGGGGGGGATGGGGACAGGACACGAGCAAAAAGCCTACAGCCGATTCCTAAGATCATTTACAGCACGCACTTACACAATTCACTACTTAAGGACAAGGCGCCACAGACTTTCATGCAAAACCCAAGAAAGAAAGAACCGGGCTCGTGAGCCTTTATCATTTCTCAGAGCCGGGATGACCGAAGGGGCTCCGAGACCGGGCGGGTTACCTGGCATCCCTCGTGGCGACTCGATGGGTCCTTGTTCGGCGACCCTCGGTGTCTTTGCCCAGACCCCCGAGCTCCGACTGGCTCCCTTGGTCGTCCGGCCTCCACTGCGGCATGGCTTAGCCGACGACGCGCTGGAGGAGTGAACGGGTCTCGACTCCGGCCTCCTGGTTGCGCCGGCGAACCTTCCAGCGAACCAACTGCCCACACTCCAACACTCCCACCTCCGAACTCTCCAGCTCTCAAAGGGCCGTCTCTCCACTCCCAACTCCCACCGACTCCGCGCTACCCACACCAACTCAACTGCCTTTTCAGCCAGCGAACGCGGATTTTTATCGCCCCCGGGGCGTTCGCCCCTCCCTTCCCGGCGTGCGGGGGGAAAATCCCAGGAGTGATCGGCTTGGCTCTGTTGTAATAACCGTCATCAGTGTTTACGCTATTCTGAGGGACCCGCCCCAACCGTCATTTCTGTTTCCTTCTTTAGGTGGCTTTCTGGGAGTGGTGTTTTTGTTTGTCGAGGAGGGTCGCTGTGTTGTGGAGATTGACGAGGTTGTTGAGTTGTTCTTTATTTGAAATAAAAGATAGAACAGAATATCGGTTAACTCAGACATGCACAGCCCGGCACACGAACAATGCCGTTATACGTTGGTGGGGGAATCTAACCTGGAACACACACTTATCGAAATAACTGATCTTCGGGGAACCTGAATGGTGTTCTGTGAATTTCCACCACCGTAACAATATTAAATAATTTGAAATGTGATGCAATGCGCTGTTTGTTTCCATACAGTATGAACGAGGTGCTGCTACAGCCTACATCTCTCGCAACAGAGCACGCAAGAAGCTGCACCTGAGCCTTCCAGACTTCAGGTGTGAACTTCAGTCCATCTGTGCAAGCTGCGCCTCATCTGTCTGTGTTGCCTTCAACAACGTGATGAAGCTTGAAGATGTCTTGTTTTTTTCTCTTGGTGATATTTTCTGCCCTCGTTAAACCCTCTCCAAGCCCACCTTTTCCTTTCCCAATGTAATGTGTTGTCTTCCCCGTCCTTCCAATCCCCATTACCGTTGTGGTTTCCCCTTTCTTTTCTTGTAGCCATATTGTTGTGCTTGTGCTCTCCTTGTATCTCTCTCCCCCCCCCCCCCTGTTCTCATTGTTTCTCTTGATTTCATTCTATTGCCTTCCATTACCCTCCTGGTGGTCGGCATCCGACTCAGCGACCAACTCGGTTTCTGTTGCACCACAAGATGTTGCATGAAGAGAGGTCACAAATGTGCAACGGTCACTACAGGACAGAGTTGGAAGGAAGTTGTTGTAGCTCTTAAGTAAACTCGGCCAGGTAATAAATAACTGGGAATGGGGGGCAGTGAAGGAGGGGATTGACTGGCAGTGGTTGGTTAAGATCTGGGAGGAGGAGAGTGTACCAAAGGTTTGGCAGTGGAGTGACTTCGTGGCAATCTGCAAGAATCCTGGGGTTATGGAGTGTGAGAATTGAGGGGGCATTAGTCTGACGGAGCAAGTCTTTGCCAAGTGTGGTGAATGATAGGCTCAGCGTGTTGGTGGGGACTGATGGGATGCAGTTTGGGTTTATTTCAGGTTGGTGAACAAAAGTTGCTATCTTCATTCTTCAGCAGAGACAGGAAAAAAATTGGAAGGGAACATCGTTTTATTTCGGGTTTTTTTGATCTGGAGAAAGCATAGGATCGGGTTTTTGGGGAGGTGGTGTTTTGGTGTCTGAGGAAGAATGGGGGCACCTAAAGGATTTGTAGGAATAGTTGGTGTGATATATTGTGGGGGATGGGGGTCTTGGATGTCTGTCACAACTACAATCGTTGCTTTTGGAGGTATTTTAGATAAAGGTAGATTTACACCAAGCGTTGGTGCGTGGTCCGTTGTTTGGTGGTGGTGGTGGTGTTGGATGGGTTGAGGGAGGGAGCAAGAAGAGGGAGCCTTTGGAAATGTTTGCAGATTTTGTGTTATGAGACTGAGGAGAGACTTTGGGATGCAGTGTTTGCATGGCAGGAAAGTTTGGAAAGTGGGGGACTGAGGATAAATGTGGAGAAAACAAAAGCAATAGTGACAGAGATAGATAGGGAAGAGAGGAAGGGCGCATTTAAACAGGAATAGAGTTGAAGTCGGTGGGAAAATTGGAGTACCTGATTTTTACTCTGGTTTGGGGGTGGGGTGGAGAGAAGAGAAGAGTTGCAATGAAGATGAGATGGAGCAGGTAAGTTGGAAAGTAAGTGGTGGAGTGTTTCTGAAATAGTCTATGATCCAAAGATTTCGTTTTGGCTGAAGGTGAACATTTGTATTAGGATAACAGTTCTCTGTGGTGCAGAAGCTTAGACCTTAACCCTTTAAACCCTAACGCCCGTTTTACCAGCCACCATGCAAACGTCCATAGACCCGAGCAGCCGCCTTACCGGCTGCTATTCAAACCTCCACATAACCGAGTGGCCAGATTTTTCTCCAGGGAGCCAAGAGGCCTAACCTAACCCTAACCCCCCAAAATCGCCACTCAGCCTGTTCGCAAACTCCGCAGCTACCCTCTTATCCCTGAGCTTGTCATCATCCAGCCGAGGCTGGGATGTAACGATTCTCCTGAATTTAAGCTGCACCTTCAGTGTTGCTACAAGCCGGTGGTCAGAATTGAGGAACTGAGCACTCCGGTAGACCCTGCAGTTTGGAATCGTCCTCCAGCGATCATCAACGAGGACATGGTCAATCTCTGCCACACCACCAGTGTTGGAATACCAAGTCCAGCGATGAGCTTGTGGGCGCTGAAACCTCAACCAGTCACCCTACGTCCATGACTTCTTGCAAAATCAAGGAACTTAGTGCTGTTCTGCTTCACAGTTCCAGACCCATGGGGACCAACACACGTCTCATAACCATCCCTATCAGTTCCAGTCGATGCATTGAAATCCCCCAAGGCTATAACAGTATCTCGCCTGAAGCACTGATCAACTACAGACTCGAGCGTGGCATAGAATGCGTCCTTCACGGTGAGATCACTCACCTCAGTCGAAGCATATACAGAGACCAGGGAAATGACAGCAAAGGAGTAACGAATCCTCAGTCTCATAATACGCTTGTTGAGCGGTGTTGCCTCAATGATAATGAGTCAACTCCTTGGGCATGGTAACCATCAGAGCGACCAGACCAGTAGTAGGTGTAACCACCCGCCATGATCTCGCCACTATCCAGTCTCCGAACCTCGGAGTGCTGCACAAGTGATGTTCATATGATCGCAGAGACAGGTCATCATCCTCTCTTATGGATTGGACATTCCAGGCACCCAACTGAAGGAACCGCTTCAGGTTAACCGAAGGAGACTCCATCTGGTGGACCACACCTCAGCACCACCCCGACACACACGACCGCAATCCAACCCGGGAAGGTTACCCCGTGTTTTTCCTCTTATCAGAGTGGGGGTGGGGGTCCCGAAGGCTTTGCCCAAATCCCGTCATCCAGTGAGCTGTGCTGCGAAGGGCAGTTGTACAATAGGTACTCTCACAGAGTGGGTTTTCAGTTTTCTTTGTTTTTTGCAGTGGTCGGGGTGCAAATCCTGCCACCAACCTCCTAGGAAAAGTTACCCACTGCAAGAAGACGTCCACCGACGCAGTTCGGCACCAGATGTGGATGGCCGTTGGCTCACAAGTTGCTCCTCCACACTTTGATGTCATTGAAAACCCTCTTCACCTGACTGTAGACTCCAAGAAATCCACTGGGAACGTGCAGAGTGAAGATGCTCAAGATGGAGGGGTGTGGAGGAGGAAAACGCATGCAGCTGATCCAACAGGATTGTGGGGTTAATTGGGACCATTAACGTTGTAGCACACGGTTTTTGTTTAGCCTACGAATCGTAATCATGATTATTACGTGAAAACTAATCGTCACGCTTCAACTTGAATGATATGATCGTTGCAAGCTTTTGCTGATATGTGGAAGGAGGGATGCCTGATGGGAATGGCTGAACAAATTAAATTGAAGAAATTCAACCACCAGCATGAACGTTTCCTCCTGACCACGATGTGGAATGACACCGTTGGTGTTTTGGCCTTGGCTTGGATTAAAATTGGTTAAAAAAGCCCTCATGTATGTGTTGATGAAGATGTTTTGAGTATTTTTATTGTTCAAAATGTTTTGATGGTCATTGCAGGTATTTTATTTTTAAACAATCTGTCAGATTAAGTGAATGACCTTTTGCATCCTGCTAATTAGACAACCTTTGCAGAGTCGGCCTGACCATTGAAGTTAGATTCTTGCTGCCATTTGCAGGCGGTTGTGCATCTTGAAGGGGATCTATCCTCATGACCCTTCAAACAAGAAGGCAGCCCGAAAGGGGGGCCAATGCCCTCAGACATTCTACTTGGCCAAGGACATCCGTTTCCTCTTGCACGAGCCAATAATAAATCGCTTCCGCGAGTACAAGGTGAGCCATGAATGATCCTGTGGCAAGAGGAAGGGGCAGACACGTCTCACACATGAGACAGCGAGAATTTTATATCCCATCCTCTCTCCCCCTCATCAGATTTGAATACAGATCGTGTGTGTGTGCACGTGTGCATGCCCCAAAGGACACTAGTACCAAAATGTCCCCGAGGACCCAAAAGCCACCCCCCCCCCCGCCCCCAAGACTGTAGAACCTGTAGAGTGTAGACCCTTTAAGACTTGACTATACTACAAATCCGTTAGAATTCCCATGTTTTAAATGCACGCCGTGTTAAAGTGCAATAAAGCAGCTTAATATGTCCCTCTACCACGGCATGGCATTCTAATTACAAAATATATAACAAAAAATGATAACATTGCAACAAAGCATATATTAAATTACATTAATAATATTTACAACAATAATAAGAATAGTAGTATCATATGGCAAGAATAATAACAAGCATGTAATCCTAGTGCTGGTCCCAAGCACATCTGAGTTTAATGAAAAGCAGGCAAATGCTTAAGCAGTACAGCAGGAGGGTATGGTATGCAACAAGGTTGTGCAGACCAATGAAAATTTGGTCCATCGGACCAGCGGGCCCACTAGTAATGTAAATTGTTCATTTCCAAAATGCATTTTGTCGTTATTTAAATACACTATTTATACTTGTGGACAGGCGCGGGGGAAGGTATTTTGAGTGGGGGTGCTGAGGTGTTGTCTATTTTAGCGATGGTGTTAGAGTCGTCATGAACTCCAATCCCGTAGCAAGATCTCCATATCTGTGATCACTAAAAACTAGCAAACACATTTTTTAACTTCTATTTTCTTTCCCAAAGCAAAATTATTTATTATATCATTTTAATATACAGGGTGTCCCAAAAAAATATACAACTTTTCATCGACAAAGAGGATGGTCATAACATATATTTTTGTAAAAAGATATATGGCTGGATAGAAAGCTGAAAGGTTGAAGTTTATTGTACCAAAGTCAAAATTGCCACCAAAATTTAAATTTCGGTATAGAATCGTCGTTTTCTTTTAGACCACATGTTCGACGTAGGCTCCACGTTGTCCGATCACTGCCTGCAAACGCGTTGTCATGTTCTCCATCACTTTGGGAAACGTTTCCTGAGGAATGTTCTGGATTTCTCGGTGGATGTTTTCCTTCAGCTGATCAGAGTCTGAGGCCTAGGGTTTCCATAGATCCTGTCCTTGAGATACCCCCACAAGAAGAAGTCTGGAGGAGTAAGGTCAGGGGAATACGGTGGCCACTCAAGAGGGAGGGAGGGAGATAAAGAGGGAAAGTCTTCGTAGAGGGAGATAAAGCAGCCCTCAAAATGTTGGTTGAGAAAACGCCTTGTTTCCCTGGCTGTATGGGGCGGTGCCCCATCCTGCTGGAACCACTGGGTTCTCATCCGGATCAGGTTGTTTCTCCTACGGGCCTGAGTACGTAGCTCAGGCAGATACAATTCCTGAATCATTTCGCGATAGTTCCTCTGGTTTACCGTGCAAGTGCGTCCCTGGTCATCTTCAAAGAAGTATAGACCAATTATCCCATACCAACCAACCGCCACCCACATGGTGACTTTGAGAACAGATCGAGGCACCAGTTCAGTTGATGCATTCCCAGGATTTTCAGTTCCCCAGTACCAAAAGTTTTGCTTGTTTACCTCCCCGGACAAGTGAGCATGGCATTCGTCCGTCATATGAAGTTTTTTTTGAGGAAGTCTGCATCTTCCTCCAACTTTCCTGAGACCCAATTTGCAAAGTCTCGTCGCTTACCGTTTCCGTTTGAATTTTGTATGGAAAGGCATGAATGTCTTGGCGAAGGATCCTCTGAACGGTGCTCTTATGAATGTTTGTTTCGGCAGAAAGTCGTCAAATCGATTTTTTTTTTGGACTCTGAACGACCGCCTGTCTCACGGTTTCCACATTTTCTTCACTATGACTTGTCCTCTTCCGACCACTGTGACCCTTGTGAAGGTCACAGATGGTTCCCACATTGGTAAACTTTGCGATGGTGCACTTTATTGTCCGAAAGTTTGGTGCATGGCGCAAGTGGATACCGAAATGTCTCGAGTGAAGACGTTGCACCTGTATGACACTTTTCGTCTGGTTTTTTATGTCCGTTGTTGTACGGTCAGTCTTGGCATTTTTCTGGCGCTTGCTTGGTATCAAAATAAACTTCAGGGTCTCTGCAACAAGAAATGAAGCATTAGTGACAAAATTACTGCTTTTATGGATCAAACGAAGCATTTTAAAAGTTGTATATTTTTTTGGGACACCCTATATATTTAATATAAAAAAATGACTTCTTTTTTGCAGGCAGGAGGTGCTGTGCTCCTCTTGCCCGCAGCTAGGGGGTGCTGCAGCGCCCTTAGCACCCCCCTTCCCGCAAGCCTGCTTTTGGGTTGATTGGCCAGTGATTCTTCTCCTTCCTTCCATCACTCCATGATCTTGCTTTCTCGAGGGAAAGGAAATGCATTGTTATTTGTGAGCCCGTGCCCTTCGCAGCAGGAGACTAGGTTTTGTAATCACGTCTGTCTGGGTGTAACTTCTTTTCTTTTTTACACCATTTGAGCTTTTGTCATGAAATTGTCAAGAAAGCTTTATTTTGAGAATATGGAAAAGACAAATTGATAATTTGGTCAAATGGTGAAAGGTCATCACAAATTGTCAATTTTTATCCAATTGCCCTGAAATTTTAAGAATTTGCATATGAGTTGACCAATCAAAAGTTGGAAGCAGATTGTTTTTTTTAGGTCAAAGGTCAAGGTTGCATAAAATCTTTTTCATCTGATTGACTTGAAATTTTAACAGGGTTTCCATATTGGGTCACTGAAGCCTTTTGCTTTTGAGGTTAAAAGGTCATGTTTGCCTAAAATTGTCCTTTTTTTTATGATTATTTTTTGCTGTTTTCCTCATGTTTCGCGTACGGCGAAGAAGTCTGAATACAAAGAGGACACGGACAGGCTTTCCATTTTCAGATGCTTTCTATTTTTTTTTCTTTTTCTTTACAATAATTACAATTGCATATCAATCCTCTTCAGGTTTGGCAAGGAGGTACCTGATTCAATATACCCAGATCCTTGTTAAGACTGTCTCCAA
This sequence comes from Eptatretus burgeri, assembly GCF_056783735.1. Classification (NCBI taxonomy): domain Eukaryota; kingdom Metazoa; phylum Chordata; class Myxini; order Myxiniformes; family Myxinidae; genus Eptatretus; species Eptatretus burgeri. Next base: position 91,729,692 of record NC_140964.1, on the reverse strand, counting down.
AGTATGTTCCCCTTCCATCTCCTCCCTCTCATCAAATGCCATCACAGCAGATTCTGCTCGTGCAAAGGCCGAATGCCTCAATTCTGTTGTCTTCCATATCTCATGCCCCCAACAATTCGCTCTCTGTACCCACCCTACGTAGTTGCAACCAACTGCTCCTAGACTGTGTATTTCTCACCTGGGATGGAGGAGAAGTTTCTGGCAACCCTTGACTGATTCTGCAACTGGACCGGATGGCATAAGCTCATGTGTCCTAAAAACTTGCTCTGCGACTCTTGCACTTCCTCTTTTTGCTCTCTTCACTCTCTCATTTACCTTAGTCATCCTCTATCTGCTTGGAAGTCAACTAACATCACCACATTATGTAAGAAAGGTGCAAAACCAATCACCATAACCACAGACCTATCAGCAATGTCGTGGAATCGATCATCACAGTTTATATGAAATCCTTCCTTTTCTCCATTGGCCTCATCTCAGATCACAAATTTGGATTTGGATTAGGTCACTCTACCCTGGACTTGCTACCTCTGCTCTCCAAACAGGGGGTGGATGTCTTCATTGTTACACAAGATCAGCACTGTCTCTCTGGACAACCCCAAAAACATTCGATACAGTCTGGCATCCCACTTTCCTCTCCAAAATCTCTGCCTATGGCATTCAAGGCCAACTTCACACGTGGTTTACTGACTTCTCTACTCTCGTCCAACGTGTTGCTCTCAACAGAATCCTTTCATCTCCTCTCCCTGTAAATGCTGGAGTGGCACAAGGCAGTTTTCTGGGTCCCATCGTATTCCTAATCTTCATTGATGATCTCTCTGACTCGATTGCGCTGCAGCGACATTCCTTTCTAGCGGTGGTATTGACTTGTAATGTATTGTGTGTCGAAGTCGTGCTGGGGGTGTGGGGTAGATACGGATGGGTTTGAGGACAGAAGTGATGGTTCGGGATTTAAATGAAATGAGGTTCTTTAACCAGTACAGGGCTCAAGATGTGTTGGGTGAATTGCTGGATGGAGAAATGGAAAGCGCACGGGGGGGGGGGGGGGGAAGCCCACACTGCATCTTCCCTGTCCCCTGTTACAAAGGGATGGGACCTGTCTAAACACACGTACTAATGAAATACGCAAATAAGGGTTTATTGCATGGTGGATGCAATTTCCTCCCTCGGGTTCTTCTTTTCCATAACTGAAACAGTATTTAAACCAATCCAGGCAAGATTTGCACAAATACCTTGCAATCTACTCCATTCTGTGGGTTTTATTTAAAATAAAATAAAAAAAAATTGTGGGTGTTTGGGGGGGGGGTGTTCTGGGTGTGGAGACTGTGCTGTTCCGATTTATTTCTATTTTTTTATTTATCCAATTTATGCTAGATTTTCGTTCGGAAACTGCGCAAAGCATACGGGAAAGCAGAATGGGGAACTGTGGATCACATGCGCAACAACAAACCGAGCTACACACTGGAGCACATCGTGAAAGAGCGGTGGGTTTGTTCATTTGTCACCTTGGAATGTGCTTTCACCGTTTGGGGGCTTTTGCTTACAAACCCGAAATATCTCGTGAAGCTTTGCACTGGGATGAGTGTGTTGAGTTCTCGAAAACCATGCAAGTTGCTTCTCCTCCAGGAGCCCTCACTGCTGACATGGTGCACTGAATGAAGGTCTTGTGATTCATTAAGTTACCCTTTCATCTGTTTGAAAAAGAAATGTACAAAAAAATATTTATTTTTCATTACTCCCCCCCCCGGCCCCCACTTTCACTCGTCCAGAGCCCATTTTGGCATTTTCATAAATTAATCACATCTCATGTTCACTTCTGCATTATCATTTGATCTTTCAAATAAATCTCAGAAATCCAAATTCTGTGGTACCCCTCAACCACCCCATCCCTCCCCCTCCCTTTCTATTTCTTTCCCACCCCCTCCCCCTCATCCTTTCCTCCAGTTATAATTACCACATTCATGTTTTGTCCTCTCAGATATCCAACTTTTGTGGATGCAGTGAGAGATATGGACGATGCTCTCTCAATGTGTTCCCTCTTCTCGACGTTCCCACGCTCCGGTCGCTGCCACGTTTCCTCTGTGCAGCTCTGTCGGCGTTTGACTGTCGAGTTCATGCATTATGTGATCGCAGCTCGTGCATTGCGCAAGGTGACCCTAGTTTTGTCGATTCGGGATCATGACCGATCCATTTTGGTTTGATGTACCCTTTACAGAGTGTTGGTGCTGCTGAAGCGGTTTCTTGGCAAGAGTTATACTGGGTGGTTTGTCATTGCCTTCCCACCGTTTTGTCCATCCTATATCCTTTTAAATGCTGAGCATTAAGCAAGGAAGCAGCATGTACCATTTTTAAAGTCGTTGGTATGACTGGTGGAGTTTGAACCACCGACCTCCCAGCTTCAGAGCAGACATTTGAACCATTATGCCATCGAGTCTGTTTTACCGATGCATAGTTTCCTATTAAAAACAACAAAATTAATAATAATTGTTTGTTGTTGCTTTTTGTAGATCATTTCAGGTGTTTGATGTCCCACTGTGTATTAGTATTTTTCCAAACCCCTTCTGCCACTTCTTTCAGGTTTTCCTCTCGATAAAGGGGATCTATTACCAAGCTGAAATTCAAGGGCAGGAAATCACCTGGGTGGTTCCTTACATGTTCAGTCGTAACGTGAGTACAGTATTTTCACACTCCACATACTGTAGGCTCTGTTGGTATCGGGTTTTTTATTTGTATTTTGTTGTTACCCCCCCCCCAATATTGATACATCGGTGTGCTCAATTGGCAAATGGTTTAATCAATTGGATAATATACCGGTATTAAAATAAAATAAAAAGTGCCTTTTTCTTAACGCAGGTTCTAAAAATATTTCATGGTCCATTACATATTCATATATGATGTACACATCATTGACACATGGTAATTTTTCAATGTACTCCTACATGGGGCATGTTTCAATGTACCCTCCCCCCCCCATGATGAGTGGTTATTTTACTTCCAACTTCAACGTGTATTAAAAATGATTTTGTTTCAAAGCGAGTTCAGTGTTGGTATTTGGCACAGGCCAGTATGACTTGCCTGGATTCAGACCACATTGTTACTATCGCTGATCGCCATTTCGATAATCGGCACAGGCTTTATAAAGCACACCTGGTTCAATTATCATAACCAATTGGCAAATGGTTTAAAAACAGCCATGAAGGCAATGAAAAACGTGATTGCTTGTCCGGTGCTTGGGTGTTGAAGGTTAAAAGTTAAAACCTACTGTATGTACATTGCCTTCAGAAAGTATTTACATCGCTTGACTTTTTTACATTTTGTTGTATTACAGCCTGAATAAAAAATTGATTAAATTGAGATTTTTTTTTTTGGTCACCGATCTGCACAAAATACCCCCTAATGACAAAGTGAAAACATGTTATTAGAAATTTTTACAAATTTATTGAAAATGAAATGCATAAATACTGTATCTAATTTACATAAGTATTCAGCCCCCTGAGCCAATACTTTGTAGAAGCACGTTTGTCAGCGATTACAAGTTCAAGTCTTCTTGGGTATGTCTGCATCAGCTTTGCACATCGAGATTTGGGGATTTTCTCCTATTCTTCCTTGCAGATTTGCTCAAACTCTGTCAAGATTGATGGGGAGTGTCGGTGAACAGCAATCTTCAAGTCTTTCCACAGATTCTCAATGGGTTTCAAGGCTGGGCTTTAGCTGGGCTACTCAAGGACTTTCATATTCTTGTTCTGAAGCCATTACAGTGTTACTTTGGCTGTATGCTTGTCCTGTTGGAATATAAATCTTCGCCACAGTCTAAGGTCTTTTGCACTCTGAAGCAGGTTCTCCTCAAGAATTTGCCTGTATTTAGCTCCATTCATTGTTCCCTCTATCATTGCAAGTCTCCCAGTTCCTGCCGCTGAAAAGCATCCCCATAGCATGATGCTGCCACCACCGTGCTTAGTTGCATGATTAGCTGTGCTCGGTTTCCACCAGACGAGGCACTTTACATTCAGTCCAAAAGGTTCAGTTTTCATCTCATCAGACCACAGAATCTTTTGTCTCATGCTCTCGGAGTCCTTCACACACCTTTTTGCAAAATCCAGGTGTGCTGTCATGTGGCTTTTTCTCAGGAGTGGCTTCTGTCTGGCCACTCTCCTATAAAGCCTAGATTTGTGAAGTGCTGCAGAGATTGTTGTCCTGGCACGTTCTCCTATCTCAGCCAAGGAACTCTAGTTCTGTCAGTGCTCATTGGGTTATTGGTCACCTCCCTGACCAAGGTCCTTTTTGCCCAGTTGCTAAATTTGGTCAGATGGCCAACTCCAAGAGCCTGGGTAGTTCCATATTCTTTCCATTTCCTAATGATGGAGCTCGCTGTGCTCTTGGGAACTTTCAACACTCTAGAAATTGTTTTATACCCTTCCCCAGATCAATTCCTCCTCACAGTTCTATCTCAGAGTTCCACGGACAGTTCCTTGGACTTCATGGTAGATCTTCTGCTCTGACATGCACTGTCAATTGTGAGACCAAATATGGAAAGGTGTGTTTCTTTCTAAATCATGTCCAATCAATTGAATTAGCCACAGGTGGACTCCAATGAAGTTGTAGAGACATCTCAAGGATGATCAAAGGAAACTGGATGCAACTGAGCTCAATTTGGAGTCATGGGGAAGGAGTTGAATACTTATTGACGCAAGACATTTCAGCTTTTCATTTCGATGAATTTGTAAAAAATTATTTTTAAAATTGCTGTGACATTTTGGGATACTAGTACATGGCCGTACGTGCAAAATAATAATAAAAAAAACTTTCAAACCGTGCGCTAGAAACAACAACCACACAGGCCGCTCCCTCGCTCTCACGTGGCCGTACGTGCAAACCAAAAAAAAACAAAAAATAAAAACTTTCAAACAAATACACAGGCCGTTCCTTCGCTCTCGTAAATGACGACTGGATTGGGGCATTGTGTTTATCTATAAATGCGCACAAGAAAACGAGAAATTATTAGAATACAGTGTCATCACTATCCGGAAGTCCGTACGTTGTAACCCGTAATGGGGAACGTGGCTGAGGATCTCTTCCCCAACGGCCATGCCTACGCAGCAACGTGTCCTGTGATTGGTAACTAAATGTTGCATCGGCCACGCCTACGCAGCACCGTGTCCTGTCATTGGTTGGTAAATAAATGGCCATAACTTGGGAAGCACTTGTCTGATTTAATATTGTTACGGCTGTGGAAATTCGCAAACCACCATTCAGGGCCCGTAGGTGAGATAACTCTAAGTACATGTGTAGTTAGCCCCAAACCCGTTGTTTAGAGGGAATTTATGTGATTCATTCGGGCTGCGACGCTTTGAGATAGCCGTTTTTCTGTTCTATCTTTATTTTGAACCAACCACGTCTCAACCGCCATAACCATCAAACCACCACCAATAAACCCTCCACCACCCTCACCTCTCTCCTTCCACGGCCATTCCCGCACCACCTGTGAACACTGAGGGTCGGGCTGTCTTGGGCACGTTCAAGATACGCACTGAGCCGTGAGTGCAAATAGCGGCCTTTCCGAGGGAGAATTCGGATCAAGAACGCTACACGCCCACTTCTGATCCGTCCAATTAGCAAGCGCGGAGCGGCTTGGCCCCGCCTCGAGGCGCGTCGGTGTGAAATCGATATATGCAAATTTTAGGATCAGGGGAGGTTCACGCCCAATTTTCCTCCGTCCAATGGGCGAGGGTGGCTCCGCCCCCGAGGTCATCCTGATCTGGAAATTTGCATATTGTTTTCTCCTGCCGGCCTATAAAACGGCGAGCGCAAGGCGAATCGTGGCAGTCAGTTTTTGGTTGGAGGGAGAATGTGGCAGTAGCAGTGTGTGTCGGCAGAGAAAGAGTGGGTCGAGCCATCAGTGTGGCAGAGAGTGGAGCCGGGTGGCGAAGTCATCGAGTTGGGTTCTGCAGTCGGCTGAGGAGAGTTGCGGGAAGAGGCCAAGGAGCTCGGGTCCGAGGCGAGAAGGACGGCGGTCGGCGATGAGGTCACGGTATGAGGTCACGGTGTGAGATCACTCGTCGCGGGACCCAAGCCAGCCAGCCATTCTCCTCCCCCAGGGCATCAACAATTCCCCTTTCCCCCGCGCCGAGATGGTGCAACATGGGGGCCCCGTTCCCACCCCACTCCAAACGTCTTGCCAATGAAACCCGCCAAGGAGCACGGAGTCGGGGCACAGCCACGCGGCCACATCTGCGGCTCGTCCGCCAACGCGTCACGAGGACGCGGGTAGGACCCACCCGGTCTCGGGGACCTGGCCGCTCCTTCAGGTCACGTGCGCATATTGGCCTACAGGCCCGTCTGCCCCCTTGTCTGAGGGTGGCTTCTTTCCTTTGTTTTTGAGTAAATGTGTGTTGGCGCCATCTGTAAAGTAGAACTATAAGTGTTGCCGTGTGTGCGCGTATTCGGTAGTAACTCTGCGTCATTGTTTCTTATGTTGTAACTGCTATAGGTGCATGTTGACTGTTTGGCTGTATATGTGTCGCGTAATAAATGTGCATTGTGTGAACTGTTTTCCCGTTTCGCTTCGTCTTTTCTTTATTGACCCTCCATCCTGCTTCACGTAAAGGGTGTGTAGTGGGCTTAATACGCCCGGTAATTAATCTGAACCGTCCAGGTCAGCGATAACACCGCTCGGTTATCCCGATAGCACGGAACGGGCCGCTCAAGCGGCCCGTGTCCGGAGTCGACCTGCGGCGAGGTGCGATCGCGCAGGTACTTAGGTAGATCGAATTTGGCGAGCGACCCTATCCTGCGCGGATGGGCAATTGGCACGATCGTGGTGAGGTTAAACCCCCACCCGTGACTAGCTCCCGGCGTTGGTCCGAGAGGGTCACGACAGAATTGTCCGTTCTGGTGGGCGAGGCGGCCGCCATTCGAGTCGAGCGGCCGATCGCACGCCGGCGGGTGCGAATTCGCAACAATATCAAACCTTGAAAAGGCACATCCACACATCCACAGATCTCTATTGATCGACACATAATCTATCTATAATTCCAGCAATCTGTGTGTGTGCCTGTGACCGCTGTTTCTCGACAACCACTGGTCCCATCTAATTGAAACTTGCCAGGTATATTGCTGTGACCCTGTGGATGTGCCTTTTCAAGGTTTGATATGAATCGGACAAGTGGTTCCCAAGTTATGGCCATTTGTTTACCAAACCAATGACAGGACACGTTGCTGCGTAGGCATGGCTGATGGGGAAAGGGTGCCATTTAGTTACCAATGACAGGACAAGTTGCTGCGTAGGCGTGGCCGTTAGGGAAGAGATCCTTAGTTACCAATGACAGGACACGTTGCTTGGCGTTTTGCACCCACAGTATCTATCTTCTCTCTATAATTCCAGCAATCTGTTTGTTTGCCTTTTCAAGGTTTGAAATTAATCGGACAAGTGGTTCCCAAGTTATGGCTAAGTTAGAGCGCATTCCCCATTACGGGTTACAACGTTCGGACTTCCGGATAGTGATGACACTGTATTCTAATAATTTCTCGATTTCTTATGCGCATTTATTGATAAACACAATGCCCCAATCCAGTTGTCGTTTACGAGTGTGAAGGAACGGCCTGTGTGGTTGTCTGAAAGATTTTTTTTTTTGCACGTACGGCCACGCGAGAGCGAAGGAACAGCCTGTGTGGTTGTTTCTGGCATGCGGTTTGAAAGTGATTTTTTTTTTTTTTTTTTTTTTTTTTTGCATGTACGGCCACGTACGCACTCGTATTCAAAATTCCAATACCAGTATATCGATAGATTGCCGGACCCTACCTCCACTCCACATTACCGCAGAGTTCACAGTGTGCTCACAATGGTAAAATGTTTGATAAGATGTCATGGTTTGAGCATTCAATGCATATTGTGTTTTGCAGCATGCTACTGATGTAGATTACCGTGTGATGGTCACGTTTAATGACTTCTACGCAACCCTGCTGGGCTTCATTAACTTCCGCCTCTACCAGTCTCTGAACCTCACTTACCCTCCAAAGGTGAGCTCAAACCCAGCCATTGTCAGTCTCCCGTCCACTTTCCAACCAATAGCGAAATGTGAAGTCATCCAGTGATGGCAATAATATACCTGTACTGCTTTGTGAAATGTTGAAAATGAAAAGAAGTAGCTCACTTTCATATTTTTGTGTAGATAATGGATTTTGTATTTTATATATATATATATATATATATATATATATATATATATATATATATATATATATATATATTTTACACTGAGCATTTTGTAATTTCGTGCATGGACACTTTTATATAGTGCCCCCTCCCCAATCCTCCCTCTATCTCCATGGCTCTTCCAATGCTGTTGGTTTCTCTTCAATCCCCTATAGATGGAAGTCCTGGACAATGAAGTTGGCAGTGAAGTGGATTATGCTTTGGAGAATGAGGAGCTCATGGAGGTAATATATTGGAAGATAATTTTTCTGGGGTGGGGGGGACTTCGAAAAACGATTTTGCCACCTTCATTAGTGTGTTTGCACCAATTGGTCATTTGGTCATCAACACAAAATACCCACTTTCATGGGATATCTTACATCAAGGTGCGATTGTTGAATCGGGGCATATTGGGTAAAATTAACATTCAAATGGGGAAACTTCACCCACCTCCTCCCACCCACCTACTCCTTGTGTCATCTGTAAGTTAATTCGGACAACTTTGTATCGCGTGGCACAAACAGTTGAGTTCTTTAATGTTTGCTGTACAGGATACAACAAAACCAAAGCATGGAGTTTTACTTTTAAACTCTACTGTTTGAAATAGGACTGTAGTTTGAGGTTTTTATTAATACTGATCATAACTCGTCAATGTGAAGCTTTGTTTCCTTTAAACATTTTTTTTTGTTGTTACCTCTGCCAATGAATGTGGCCAGAGGTTGTGTTTTCATGTCTGTCTGTCTGCTTGTTTGATTATTTTTTGTCTGTGAGCAGGATATCTTTAAAAGTTCTGGATGGATTCGGATGAAATTTCGTAGACAGGTTAAGTGTGTGACGAGGAAGAATTGAATCTGTTTTGGTGAAGACCCGGATCCGGATACTATATCTTTTTTTTAAAGTGATTCCTCACAATCTAGAGATTGTGCCAAAACTATATAATTGCATGATATTTCAAAAAGTTGTGGATGAATTGTGACAACTTGGTGGATGAGTTGGGTCGGTGACAAGAACATGCTAAGATTTTTTTTTTTAAGGTGTGGATGCAGATCTGGCCTATCGGTGGGATACAAAATGTAAACTTGACGATTTGGAAACCAAGGCCGTGAAGATTATTGGAATCTCCCGTGATGAAGCTGAGTCTATCACTGCGCAATCGCAGACAGATCGATGGTCTTTCTCTTCTACCACCTCCTTTCTGCTCTTTCCATGCTTTCTCCACCCCCCCCCCCGCCTCCTTCTCTCCCCAAGGATTGTGCAGGGCTCACATGCTTCACCATTGACCTCCTGCTGGCACAACTTCCGAAATCCAAGATCACTGCTCGCCTCCACTCATTTGTTCCTCTTTTTCTTTTTTTTTTTCTCACCTGTGGAATCAACTTCCACATACTCTTTAATGTAATTCCTCCCTCCAGATCTTCAAGACAGCTGTTTACCACTGTTTCGGATCGTCCCCAATCCAAAACCACGATCTTTTCTACCTTCACTAACCATACCCAAATCGTCCCTCCTTCCAATTTTCCAGTTTTATCTTCTTGGAGTTTCCTTCTGTGTCCAACTTGTCCACCCCATGCATGTGTGTTTTGCTTCCTGATCTAGTCAGTGCACTGGCTCCTCCACAAACCTCGACCATGTGTACAAAAAAATACAAAATGTTCAGCCTTGCAGAGGTATGTGGTGTACCAAGTACCGTTCTAGTGAGTTACATTGTTTTATTTTTTGTGGGAAAAGAAATGGTCATCTGCTCCGTCGCTCAGATTAGCCAAGTTTTATTGTAATCAGTAATGAATTGCTTTAAAGAATAAAAACTTTCTGGTACAGGCTTTGAGTGAGCTAAAAGGTGTGTATGAGAGGCAGTTGCTCCAAAAGTGGTCATTGGTGTGGTTGGAGCTCGAGAATAAAAATGCTTGCTATTCTTTATTTTAATGAGTGGTGTGTCTAATGTCTTTACTTTACTCGACATTTGAGGTCTTGCCCAATCTGTTTTGACCTTCACCCTTGCCTCCGTTTTCTCGTCCCACTGTGACCCAGCGGCTGGCAGGCCTCTCTGGGGACGTGGCGCATGTGGTGGCGGCAGATGCCGGCAATGAGGAGGCAGAGTTGGACGAGTTTCCAGTGGATGGGGTGAGGATGGTTTTGGGTGAGGATGGTTTTGGGTTTATCGTGTTGACAAAAGTAAATGTAAAGACCTTGTAAAGAAACAAAATTGTATTATGATGCTCCATTGAACCTATGGACGAAGGCCTGAGTAGGCTGAGATTTTTCAAGGAATGACATAGGATAGAGAATGCCCATTTTATGAATGGCTTTTGAGGCCAGCTTTATGTGGTCGGCACAGTAAAAGAGATTGAATCTCTTCCAGAGACTGATCATGGAAGTGGGTGCATTGTGACCTGGACAGAGTACAAACTGATGGTCAGAGATCAGGCTGTTTGAAGAGAGGAAAGACACTGTTGGCAGCAATGAATTTATTCCACACGACTTTCCTCGTAATTGAAGCAACCGAACTGGTTAGAATTGAGAGAATCTGTTTTTTGTAACTTTCTTGCGAATTGTTGTTGTTAGCTGACTTCCTGGCAGATGGGAGGTGGCCAAAGGAGAAGCAAGAGAATTTGAAAACCATACATAAAACTATGTAAAGTAAATAAAATGGTTCATTCAAGTTAAACTACACACTTCTCAAAAATCATGGTCAATATATTTTGTTGTTATGTGAAGTATCATAATGGCCCCGAGGTTGTCTTGCTGTTGTTGGAACTGAGAATGCATTGTGTGCTGCCTTTCCTTTTCTGCTGTTAAAACGAATTCACATGTTCTTTGCTTGACAAGTCACCAAACAACATTAAAGATGTTCTGCAATGATATTGTAGATGTGAGTTGCCAAGTACAAGAAGGAGGTTTGGTAGCAAAGCTTTGTAAAACTCCAGTGTAATTGCTTGAGCCCAAGCCCACCCTGACCTGACCCCTTTTTTTTTAATTTTTATTTTTTCTTTCTTCAGTCTAACCAACGTATTTGATATGCAAAATTTTGCAGGATAACGAAGGCACGGAGGGGACGAAGAGAAAAGAGGAAGCACAAAGGCTGCAGAATTTGCAGAACCTGTTCGTTGGACTCAAGTTTTTCCTTAACCGAGAAGTTCCTCGAGAACCGCTTGCGTTCATTATCCGGTAACAGGGGAAAAAAAAAAAGTTTCCCCCAAATTTGCATGTTGCTAACTCAAAACCATTTCAAATTGTCTGGAAATTGTTTGAAATGAAAAACAAATATGAGATCAATGAACAAAACAAATGTGCTCATAATTTTATATGCATATAATTTAAAGACTGCCCTTGTTGACATGGTATCAGCAGAAGCCAAAAAAAAAAAATGGAGTTTTTGAATTTTATTTCATCAATGTGGAAGCAGAAACGATTCAATTGTCCAAGAGCTTCCATGTGTGAGATGTATGGCTGTGATATAAAGAGATGCTTTCGCAGGAGTTTTGGTGGGATGGTGTCGTGGGAACCCACAGTGTGCATCGGTGCCACGTTTGGCGTTTCGGATGAGACAGTTACTCACCAGGTTGTTGACCGGCCTATGGTTGAACGCACATTCATAAACAGGTGCCGTGTAGATCTCCTCTGATATTTGTACAATACTATATGACCCATCACTCTTCCAAAATTATCTCATTCATTTTCTGCTTTGCACAGGACTTATGTTCAGCCTCAATGGCTCTTTGACTGTGTGAATGCCTGCATGCTCCTGCCAACTGCGGATTACCTACCTGGTGCCCATCTCCCACCTCACGTATCTCCATTCATGAAGGAGGGGCAGGGCGAGTACGAACCACCCGAACAGCTGCGACTGCGTGCTTTGCAGCGTGGAGAACAGATTGATCAGTCCGATGGTATGTGAAACCAATTACACTGGTCTGCGTCATTTCAGAGGTCTAGGTTTTCTCAATGGTTATCATATGTTTTTTGCATGCTGAATTTAGAAATGTATCTCATTTTGCTCAATCAGGTCAAATTTTTATGCTCTCAATTTTAAGGGAAAAAAATAATCAATTTTTGTTTTTTAATTAGCTTTTTTTTTTTTAATTCAAAATCAGACACATTGACAAAATGTACAAACTATATATAAAACGACGCACAAGTACCGTTAATGTGAAATTCAACATTAAAAAGACGAAGGAAAACAGCGACTGAAGTTGGGTGTTGCCAGAAACGATTTATCTATTTTTCTGAAATTGAAATGAAAGTAATTGAGAAGGCACTTTCTTCCACATTAAGTGTACTTGAGTGTCATATGTATAGTTTGTACATTTTCTATCAATGTAAGTCTGATTTTGAATTTAAAAAATGCTAATTAAAAAAAAAAATTTTGATTATTTTGTTTTCTTAATTGAGACAGCATAAAAATTTGACCTGATTGAGCGAAACTACATACATTTCTGAATTCAGCATGCAAAAAACATATAAGAACCGGAGAAAATCTAGACCTCTGAAAAAAATATTTCAAATGTGGCCCAGTGTTATCGGTGTGGGTTGGTTCGTTAGAAGGATAAAGCAAAGTACGAAAAAAAATAAAGTCCATCAGGTTAGGTGTGGAGGAGGAGGAGTGTAATAAGGAAGATGAAGCTGCAAGATTGAAATTGATACCTTGTTCTGTTTTTTTTATTTTTAAAGTGGAGAAAACTATGGAGAAGGAAGAGGAAGAAACTGATGGGGAACAGGTAGATTCAGAAGATGATGGAAGAGGTTCAGATAGTGGCCATGAGGAGATGGAAGAAGAGGAGAAGGAAGAAGAGATTAAGCTGCAGGAGATTGAAAAGAAGATGCAGAAGAAGGTGAGGGGAAAACTGTTTGGGTTTTGTTTTTTCTTTTTAAACCATTCCACAATCCCACTTTTTTTGGAATCTGATTCGGTGTTCGAATTGTTTGTGTTCCATGTGCAGCGAAAGGTCCACGTGACAGCGGGGAAGGTCAAGGAGCAGAATGAGGAACTTGTGGCTGCAGAGGAGGCACTGGAGGAGAAGCGCCTTGCCGTCATGGCAATGCGCAAAAAGGATCGACACCTGTACAGTAAGATCATGTACGGGCGGCGGAAGAAGGAGCGAGAGGTGAGTTTCCTGAAAGCTTTAAACCACCCTGTGCTTTGAAATCTTCTAACATCCATCTTGCACCCACATAGAAAACTCATTTGAAGTATTGTGATTTATCGAGCCAAAACCTGATAATTGCTCTTTACTCGGCCGAGCAAAGCGGAAGCGAGATCGAGGCTGTTTATTCCTGATACATGAAACACCCTGCAGAAAAACCTTCTGGAACACTAGCCACATTTTCCACCCAATCATGTAACTTTATGAAAAATTATCCATTGGTAGGTGTTCCTATGTTGAAAGTTTTATGTCAATTGCTCAAGTGGTTGCGGAGAAAAATTTAAAAGCGAATAATGGTTAAAAAAAAAAAAAAGTGAGGGCCTTGGCCGATGTTCCACAACATGGTCAAGGATGGTTACGGCCTATTACTTGTGTGGACTATGTATAATGTTCATAACGGCTCGTCAGAAACCATGTTGGTATTGCATTCCCAGTTGAGGCTCATCGGACAAATCTGTTGATCACCTTGCAATCACCATTTTCCCACAAATGAGCAAGGAATATGGACTCCATTGAAATCGATGTCAGGTCTCATCTCTTCATTTGCCAGTTTTGCTTTTGTTCGTGTCATGCCACTTCCGACTCAGTAATGGGTCATTCCGTGCCAACTCACCTAAATTTCAAAAACCTCCCCAGGTCACCTCAGATTTTGCTGGTAAAATGTAGATCTATATGGCTCTACCCACGATGCAAAACATTAGCTTTCAATTCTTCAGTTTAAAAAATATCTATCTCGAGAGACGTTTGAAATTTGGCCCTAAAAATGCCAAATGTAAAAAACGCACTTTTTTCAACTTCAGGGGCTTATAATTTTATAATGGACTCCTCTAGAAAGTTAATATTGCCAATATTTACTAATTGGCATCCAAAATTTTCAATTAAGCATCCCAGAGGCTATCTGATGTCATATTTCTCATGCTATAGGAAGCTAAAATAAGGTGAAACTATAGTAGCCCTCCTGAAAATATGGAACTTAGAATTTTTTTTCCTCATAACACAGTGATTATAGGGTCATCATCTATCCATAGATACATTTTTGTTGGGATAATACAGTTAGGTGATTAATTATAAAAGTTGTACCATAAGCCCTTGCCTCTGAGGGCTCTAAAATGGACCAATTTTTTCCCCTGGTTTGACCATGTGGCTTGGGGTTTAGGATCTTAATTTTTTTCTAAAGATTGCCTCATATAAGATGTGTCTACTGACCGAATAATTTTATCTAACGCCCATGGCTTCATATTAAAATAAATTTTTATGTACATGCACGTTTTTTTTATAATTATTCACTTTTTTCAAATTCATGAGCTTATAAATCTGAAACTTAACACTCTAGCAAAGTGTAACTGCAGATATTTACAAACTGACATGAAATTTAAGGCTCTGTTATCAGAATGCATGATAAATGCATATGTTTCTATCTGAAGGAAGTTGAAAATTCCACTTTGATCAAAAATGGTGAATATGCAGGGGGCATTAACTGAGGTTATGTAAACTTAGATTAATCTTCTCATAAATTCATAATTATAAGTACCTTTTGTTATTCAAAAATAAATTATTGTAATGATAATCCAAACATATGCTTGGGTTTTAATTTTAAAAACATGTTTTGTTTTTGTTATTTTTTTCGACCTGTTTTCTAAGATGTAAAATTCTGTGCCTCTGAGTATGAATGTCATAAAAGATGAAAGGTCATTAAAGAGTTTTCTAAGGTATAAAAATTTCTAATATTCATTGTCTCTGTATATCTGTAAATAAACAAGTGAAATCCTTCAATACAGCACATGTGGTGAAGCAAATGAGTACACTGTTAAAATATGCAATTTATGCTTTTTCAGTTGAAAAACAATTAAAAAGCGTACTTAATATTTGAAATGTAAAAATGTTCTTACTATTGTGATAAGCACCTTTATATATAACAGAAGGAATGAAATCGTTCGATACAGCGTGGCAGGAGGCCGCAAAAGAATGAGAGCATAAGAAGAACTTAGCTTTCAGCATTCGGCGCGAAATGCAATGGTGGGCGGAAATGACGTCTTTTGTTCGTTCGTACATGAGAGGGGCGCGTTTCTTGGTTTTTTTTTTTTCCCCATCAAGCAATAAATAAAATGGTTTTCACAAATTTCCATTGAAATACTCAGGTATTTCCGTCAAGGTTACGCACTGCATCTACCGGACGGCTGTCTTGAGGCACGTGGGGGGGGGGGGGAGATTTCAAACTCGGTTCAATTGTATACAGCGCACGCGCTGTAAAAAGCTGCAACACAACTAATCGAATTTGTTCTAATTTTTAATTTGCAATCACTTACAAAAGTAATCATTAGCATGTATTTAAGAATACACATCCTTATCACTAATGTCTAATAAGAAGCATAATTTAACCTCATGCGCACCCCTGCAAGTTCACCTTGTTTTGTACCAAGTGGGCCAAATTGCCATATTTGGCTTCCTAAAACTAGGAGTATGTGCTTTGAGACATTCTGATGCCACAATCTGAAATTTTGTATACCAGTTTATAAAATTCTGCAGTAACTATTTCCTGGATAGTTACATTCAAGATTTATAAACTTCTGAATATGAAAAAGTGAATAATTGTAAAAAAAACGTGCATGTAAATAAAAATTTATTTTACTGTGAAGCCTTGGGCGTTAGATAAAATTATTCGGTCAGTAGACATCTTATATGAGGCAATCTTTAGAAAAAAAAAAATGAAGATCCGAAACACCGAGCCACATGGTCAAACCAGGGGACAAAATTGGTCCATTTTAGAGCCCTTGGAGGCAAGGGCTTATGGTAAAACTTTTATAATTCATCACCTAACTGTATTATCCCAGCAAAAATGTATCTATGGATAGATAATGACCCTATAATCACTGTGTTGTGAGGAAAAAAAATTCTACGTTCCATATTTTCAGGAGGGCTCCTATAGTTTCACCTTATTTTAGCTCGTTTTGGCCAAAAATCCATTTTTAGTTTCCTATAGAGTGAGAAATATGCATCCCAGAAGCTATCTGAGATCATAATTGAAAAATTTGGATGCCTATTAGTAAATATTTGCAATATTAGCTTTCTAGAGGAGTCCATTATAAAATTATAAGCCAATGAAGTTGGAAAAAAATGCGTTTTTCACATTTGGCATTTTTAGGGCCAAATTTCAAAGGTCTCCAGAGATAGATATTTTTTAAACTTTGAGGAATTGAAAGCTAATCTTTTGCATGGTGGGTAGAGCCATATAGATCTACATTTAAGAATTTTTCCAGCAAAATCTGAGGAGGTGACCTGGGGACCCTAAGGTGAGTTGGCACGGAATGACCCTAATGTTGACGAGAGGTAAGCATCA
The DNA here is from genome assembly GCF_056783735.1 of Eptatretus burgeri. Classification (NCBI taxonomy): domain Eukaryota; kingdom Metazoa; phylum Chordata; class Myxini; order Myxiniformes; family Myxinidae; genus Eptatretus; species Eptatretus burgeri. The sequence goes on along the minus strand of NC_140964.1, from coordinate 91,713,026 downwards.
TTATGGTTCCTGGAGGGAGGTATTAAGTGTTTCGTCTTGATTTCTGTGGCATCCCGCTTTTTTGGAGGGGGAGGAAACGTTTTTCATTGAGGGAGAATTTCAAGTGCGACTAGTTATCTCCAATCACAGGGCTCGAGTTTCTTTTGAGATTGGTGTCTCAGTCGACACATTAGCCTGGTGTTGGCGCAGTGGTTAGGGCAGCGGCTTGGGATGCAAAAGGTCCTGAGTTCAAGCCCCGTTGGGCCACTGAATTAATACACCAGGGGGTTGACTCAGCCTGTCATCCTTCCGAGGTCGGCGAAATGAGTACCAGTGTACTGGGCCGGTGTATACCCCGGTTGAAATAGGTGTACCATATCCCTGTGTCGTAAGAGGCGACCAGGGTTGTGTCAGGAAGGGCATCCGGCGTAAAACATGTGCCAAATCACTATGCGGATCATACGGATGATCCGCTGTGGCGACCCCTAACGGGAACAGCCGAAAGAAGAAGAAGAAGAAGAAGTCTCAGTCGACACATTTCAGCACAGTACTCTGCTCTTTCAAAAAGAAAATTTCCAACGCAGTGGTTGGCTGCAGCAGGTTGTCAGATTTTGTCTGGTCATTAAGGATCACTCCGTCGCTCTCTCCTCTTCTCCATAGTGATTGTATTCCATGGTGGCCATGGATGTAGGCTCAATATTGCACATGCTCTATTTAGACAAAATGGTCTTTTCTTGGAAAATGTATTATAATCAAATAATATACAACTTATTCCAAGTTACACAGTTTCGAACAGTCCAGCACTTTGGTTCTCAAAAGTTCATGTCAAGGGCAAAAATGGTGGTGTTCAAGATAAGTTTTCATTGTGAACAGCTGGTTGGTTCCATTTGGAACGTACAGCTTGAATTCCACCCAATAAGCTCCGATTGAAGCCTGGTGTTGGCTTGGGATCCGAGGGTCCTGAGTTCAATCCCTGTTGGCTGCTGAATTAGAATACACCAGGAGGTTGACTCAGCCTGCAAAATGAGCACCAGTGTACTGGTAAGGGGAACACTGCATCAGCGGCAAAGCCGCGTTCCAACCAATGATGCAACCAGCAGCCATAGGCTGCACTCAATTGAGAGCTCCGATGTACTCAAGTAATGTTTAACAATTTATTGGAGCAATAACAGTGATTCCAGTTTGAATATTTGCACAATCAAATTGACATCTGCTTTTCCTCCATCTCACCCCCCCTTCCCCTTCTTGAGCACATGCCACCAGTCAACCCTCCACCCACATCTCCTCCTCCTTACCACATTACCTCCCCCTTTTAGTGGGGTGGCTTAGCCCAAATATTCAAAAGAATTGTGCATTTTGTGATACAAGCACCAAATTTGGCACAAATGTACATTAATATGTTGCGAACATTTTCAGATATTGGGCCACTTGAAATTCTCTCTTTATGTCCGCCATATTGGATTTCAAAATGGCCACCACTTGAAATCTACATTTGCTATTATCTCTGGACGTAATGCAGCTATTGACTTGATTCTGGTATCTAAATGTGTTTTTGGGGGCATGGAATCCAATGGTACCATTTTCAACTTAATATTATCTATCACAGTCTGTTATATAATTGTAGACAACATAGATCACAACCCCAGTGCAACATCAAAGGACTCCTTCCATGGTACCACTATCTCCCTCATACAACATCCTTCTTACACTGGTGAAGGAGTGGATCAGAGTATCGTCATTGTTGGAGGATCTGGGGATGCACGGTCCAAGACAGTCACCTCCTTGCCGCACTACTCCACTGATGTACCCCCTGTCACTAGCAGCATCAAGAGGTCGCCTGTCCCAGCTGCTAAAGTGGCATCATTGACCAGAGGAGACTTCAAACAGCAGACTGATGAAGAATACCAATGGCTAAGCAATGCAAAGCGAGTCCTGGAAGACAACACTGGTACAGTGGACAATGACAACACATCTTGGGCTGCATTTCATGCCAACCAACAGCCACTCGAATCATCTGCCCCACGTCGCTGCTTCCACTCTTCCTGGAGAGTGCCCACACAGTGGCCATGATCCGGCACTCAATGGACGTCGTGAAGAATGCTGTGGAACACCTGAATCCTGGACAGCCACTGCTTTGGCCAAGCAGATACAGTGGAAGTGACCAGAGAGCTATGGTGAAGACCAGTTAGTGGTGATGTATGGTGGCACTGAGGACACCGGGGGACTGGCTGAAAGGGAGTGGTTGGGTGCAAGCCGAGATTGCGACAGCAGGGACAGCAGACTCATTCCTGCGAGCATCTCATGTCTTGCGCACAAGAAGAGCACATCAAGTGACTGCAGCAGCACTATACATCCTGCAACACCGTGCTTACAACCACTACTGTCTGGGAGAAACCAGGGATGCAGAGGACCTTCCGGAGTTTGAAGACTGGTGTTGCCAGAGAGGAGAAGACATCCCCCAGTTCCACGACTGGGCAACCGTGCTGGAACTAGAACTGTTGGTTCTAGTGTATGTGCGTTCCCTCAGGCAGGGATCGTTAATGATGTACCTCGACGCTCTGACAGAGCTGGTCCCCTGGTTCCATGCACTGGATCACACCCACTATGCGAGGTGGATACCAGTGCACCTGAAGGACATGGCTGAACTCACCATCAAACTCCCAGATGTAGCCAGGAAATTCAGGGAAAGCCACTTCACCGTTCAGAAAAAACAGAGGGTGTTCTCTTCAATCCCGATTGACCAGGCACATGAGCAGAATAATGCCTGCATCAAAGGAGACGGTGGAGCAGTTGGGCTCACTGACAACCCTAGTGCCCTACGTCACTGGATGGTTGCGGGACCAGAAGTTGCCAGGGTGATCGAAGAATTCCAGGATGGGAACCAACACTGGAGATGGCAAACAGCAGACACACGTCATCATGATCAGACGCCAAGTGTACAGGCCTCATTTGTGAAAGATGTTCGCTCTCTCGTCGGTGTCATAGAGGAGATGGGCAACCCATTCGAGGAGGAGAGTCAGGATGTAGTCAAACTGGACACAAAGGAGATCGCAGATCCTGCTGCTGTGGAGACCGTGATGAATGCCAAGAGCAGTTCGAGGCTTTCACCAGAGAGTGTCTGTTAGACAGAACAAAGGCAGTGGACACACCCATTCCTCGTAACAAGCTGAAGGTGTTCAGCACTTCCACTCCAAGAAGCCAGAGCATAGGTCAGCAACAGCTCTCCTCCATCAACAATGACCGTGAACTCTTCGCACGCCTGTACATTGGCTGCCAGACGAGGGATGGAAACCTTGAGGAGTTATTTTGTCATGAGAATCAGGCATGTCCTCCTGCATTGTCTGATGGTGGAAGCCTCTACACTGGTACCAAGAGTGATCTCCTCACATGCTTGGAAGAAGTCTCTGACGCAAAGACAGAGACTCCTGTCATGACCTGTATTGTGCTTGATGGAGCAGCCATCGTCCAGATGCTGAAGCCGGCTGCATCAAAGACCTTTGAAGAGAATGCACAACAGATCTTCATCCCATATATGTCCACGAAGCTGCAAACAGTGTCATGCCTGGATCTGGTCTGGGATACTTACCTTGCTGATTCACTGAAAGGTAGTACACGTGCAAAGCGGGGACAAGGTGTGTGGTGGCTGCCGCCGCAGCCATACCAGGAAACTGGCAGAACTTCCTACGACTGGACAGCAACAAGACCGAGCTGTTCAGGTTCCTCTCAGCAGCTCTCATGGAATGGTTTGACCAGGAGGACAAGCAACTCATCATTACTGATGGAGAGGTAGTGCTCAGCAAGCCACTACTGCCAGATCTGACATCACTCGCCCCATGTAACCATCAAGAAGCTGACAGTCGGATGTTGCTGCATGCATCTCACGCAGTCCAGCATGGACACCATGCAATACTCATCCGGACTGTAGACACCGATGTTGTGGTTCTGGCAGTGTCCCTGGCACAGGAGTTGCAACCAGAAGCCAAACTGTGGCTGGCATTCGGAACAGGCCAGAGTTTCCGATACCTTGCAGCACACGAAATAGCAGCTGGATTGGGACGAGAGAAGGCTCGTGCACTGCCAATGTTCCACGCTCTAACTGGATGCGACACTGTGTCTAGTTTTCATAGACATGGCAAGAAGACTGCGTGGGCAATCTGGACGGTACTGCCAGACCTCACTGAGGCGCTGCTGTTGCTGTCCTCTGCACCTCGTGACATACCAGACGATGCAATGCGCATCATCGAGAGGTTTGTGATCCTTTTGTATGATCGAACCAGCAAATGCACAGACATTGTCAAGGCCAGGAGGAAACTCTTCGCAAGGAAGAACAATGTGCAGCTCATCCCTCCAACGAAGGCAGCTCTGGAGGAACATGTGTGGGGGTCAGATACTGCTGCCAGCACCAGAGCTCCACTAACCAACTGGGGTTGGTCAAGGATTGGAGAAGGACAGTGCACACCTTACTGGACCAGGCTAACTGAGGCAGCTCACAGCTGCATTGAGCTGGTTTCTTGCAAGTGCAAAAAGGCTGCCCTTCAGTGCACAGCACATGACGATGAGTCAACAACATACATGTACTTGTGGCAATGCTGAACTTGTTAACATGACACTTTATGTACACGTATCTTCAGTACCGGTATATACCTAGCCTCAAATACTAGACCATGGAGCATGTCAGTATTATACCTAAGACATTCTTTTCAAAGTATTGTGTTGAATCCAATATTTGCCGAGATAATTTCCAAATAAAATTATATAACAGACTGTGATAGATAATATTAAGTTGAAAATGGTACCATTGGATTCCTTGCCCCCAAAAACATACATTTAGATACCAGAATCAAGTCAATAGCTGCATTACGTCCAGAGATATTTCAAGTGGCGGTCATAAAGAGAATGTCAAGTGGCCCAATATCTGAAAATGTCCGTAACATATTAATGTACATTTGTGCCAAATTTGGTGCTTGTATCACAAAATGCACAACAGGTTTGCTGTGCTGCTACACTATTTTAAATAATTGTCCTTTCAATAGTTAACTTTCCTCCTATCACCTTCCCTTCCCACAGGCGAACAAGCTTGCTGTGAAACGAAAGGCCTATGAGGATACTCTGAAAGCAGCCAAAAAAGTTAAAAAGAGATGATAGTACTTGTTGAAGCAATTGTTTACTGTTGTTGAAAGATTTAATAAATTTTCAGAGGATTAAAGCTTTTTTTTTTTTACCTGATGATTAAAGCAAACAGTTTTGCCATCATTCTGTCACTTTAATGAGCTATCACCTGGTGTCACATTTGCCTCTTTGGAAGTGAAATCCAACCACTGATGAAGCTTTGTGATCTGTTGAAGAACACTGCTCCTGCTGGTCCCTCCTGCTGTCTTATACTGTTCAACGCTATGTTCAAAGTTCCACACAGTGAGCACATCCTGATCAAACAGGGGACTGGAAGGGAGTGGTGGTTGGTTTTAATCATGTTATTAGATTACACAGTGGTTTACTGATGAAAAACAACTTTCATTATCATTGCTATATCTATAAAATATGGATCGACCTCCTTTCCTAATGATCACAATCACCTGTTGATTTGATCTAATCAAATCCAAAGAAATCTATATATGTATTTGCTATTTTAGAACCATGGATGTATTTATATTACTTTCAGATCAAAGTAAAACATAGACAAGACAAATGTACCTGACATGCTGCAGTGCTTCAGGGCTCATCTGGTTCAGGGGAATATGCTGAGATTCTGCCAGGATCACAGCTTTACCTGCAGTGTCATGTGCCTTTCGAAATGGCACCTGAAATGGGTAGGGAATGGTGAATGTTCAAAAATAAAGCAATATTTCTGGTGTTTCAGCAGCTGATCCCTAACCTCCCACAACAAGCAGCTTTTGAGGTATGCTTGAGCATGCAGTTCCTCATGTAAACTTCTATTACATCAGGGGCTGAGCCAACAAGGGCGGTGCTCATGAATGCATGCTCTCAACATCAAAACATCCACACCAGTTACAAATACATTGCACTGATAGTATGCGGGAAGTGCTTGGATGCTCACTGGTTAGAATTACGAGCTCAGTCGATTAGCATACAATCCAATAATCTATCAATATGTAAATAAACTTACCCCTTTCCTTACAAGATAATAAGCAAGATCTGTTGCCAGCATTTCTGGACTGAGTGCATTGCGCATTGCCTCTGGGTTCACCTGTACATGTACACAGTGCACAATTTGTAGAAGTATACAAAATAAAATGAGGCTCATGGAAGAAGAGACAGATGCAACAAACTTTATGACGACAGTTCCATGTAAAAAAAAAAGTAGTAAACAAACTGGAAAAGATTGTTCTAATCATGACCACAGGTGATAAAGTTTCGGAAAGCTTACACCACAGCCAGTGGGTGACAGTCCTGCACGAATAATTCAGGAATTACCTTCAACGTGGAAATGATTCCGGTTAGGATGTGCAGAACGTTATGAACGGTATCGTGACAGTCAAACACGGCCTCCTTGTCTGCCTGTTGGAGATGCAGTAGGAGAATAATTAAAAGTAAAGATCACACGCTTTGTACATTGCAAAATTTTCATTTTGGACAAAGTTGACTGCCATATAACCAGAGGCAGCAAACAGATCTGTGTTAAATAAACTCTTGAATCACAGCACTATCATGAACGAATAGCAGTGTCCCTTGGATCAAAAGGATGCGTACATGTTTGCACCATAATTGGCTAAATGTAGGATTTAAAGAAAAACAAATTGCCC
>NC_140964.1:91696286-91701286 GCF_056783735.1 Eptatretus burgeri | reverse complement strand
TCCAACCACCTTGCAATTTGGCCTTCCGGTTCCTTGAACCGTAAGAGCCATTGCAAGAAGGAATGGTCAGTTCGAACCAAAAATTTCCTCCCGTACAAGTACGGGTGGAAATGGCTCACGGCAGACAGCATAGCCAATAGTTCCTTGCGAGTTACGCAATAATTTCGTTCGGGCCTACTCATGGCCCGACTGTAATACGCGATCACTCTTTCCACGCCCCCCTGTGTCTGAGACAAGACTGCTCCCAATCCTTCCTGGCTTGCATCCGTGTCCAGGGTATACATCCCGTCATCGGTGGGGTACGCTAAAACAGGTGCGGATGTCAAACACCCCTTTAATTTGAGGAAGGCCTCCTGGCACTCCTCCGTCCAATTAAATCTCAACCCCTTCTCCGTCAACCGGTGAAGGGGCCTGGCTATCTCCGCAAAGTTTGCCACGAAACGCCGGTAGTAGGAGCAAAGTCCCAAAAAGCCCCGTACCTGTTTGACAGTTGTAGGTACGGGCCACTCCTCTACCGCTGTAATTTTTCCGGGGTCGGTCTTCACCCCCTCGCGGCCTATCACGTGTCCGAGATAGGCCACCTCTGTCGCGAACAAAGTGCATTTCTCTGGGCTCAATTTCAGCCCTGCCTGCCTGAGGTGCCCAAACACCTGGTCCAAATTGGCTATCTCCTGGGTGAATGTTTTAGCGTGTACCAGGACGTCATCCAGATACACCAGGCATGACTGCCACGGCATGCCGCCTAGTACACGCTCCATCAGTCTCTCAAAGGTGGCGGGGGCGTTACACAAACCGAACGGCATCACAGTGAACTGATACAGTCCCTTCCCTGTGGAAAATGCCGTTTTCTCCTTCCCCGTCTTATCCATCTCCACTTGCCAATACCCACTCTTGAGGTCCAAAGTTGAGAACCATTTAGAGCCTGCAACGGCGTCGAGGGTATCGTCAATTCTAGGCAGGGGATAGGAGTCTTTGAGTGTCACGTTGTTCAGCTGGCGATAGTCCACACAGAAACGCGTGGTCCCATCCTTCTTTTTAACCAGCACAACTGGTGACATCCAAGGACTTCCCGAGGGCTCGATGACACCTGCATTGAGCATCTTTTCAACCTGTTCATCAGCCTCCTCTCTTTTGCTCCATGGGAGCCTTCGAGCCGGCTGACGGACAGGCCGGGCCCCATTGGTGTGGATCTGATGTTGCACCAGGCCCGTACGTCCAATATCCTCGGGTGACAAGGAGAAGATCCCGATGTGTCGGTCGACCAGCTTGTATAAGGCCTCCTGCTGGGCATCCTCCAAATCTACACTACTCCGATTTACCATCTCACAAATGGGACCGGGCCAATTCCTAATCGAGTCTGGAGACTCCCTCTGGGGCCGGTCCAACTCGACGTTATCGTCCCTCAGCTCTGCGACCTCTTTTACTGGGGTGCAATCTGCCACCTTCGTGCCCTTCCTGATAGTGCGTGGTTCCGTGCTAACATTTATCACCCGCACGGGCGCTATTGGCCCGTCGGTACTTACCAGGGTGCGGCCCACGACTAAGCCCGGGGTTGACGGCCCTGCCGGTAGTTCCGCCAGACCGCAGGGGCCCTGCCACGTTGGGGGTGCTCGCCACCGGGCCGGGACCACCGCCTCGGCACCCGGGGGAATGACCACGGAGTCAGGAGCCTCCAGCTACACCCTCTCATCCATGCTCACGCCTCCTAACGGCAACTCCTCACCACCCAACTGCATGACCCCCCGGCCCAAGTCGATCTTACAACCACCGGCCATCAGCACATCCAACCCTATTAGACATGGGTCGTACACCTCTGCCACCCAAACCTCTATCTTGGTTTTCACAGTGCCCAATTTAAACGACACGAAACCACGTCCTATGATAGGGGCCGTTGCCCCGGTAGCTAGCTGCAAACTATGGTTTTGCAAACGGTGGATCTCATCCCAACCGTCTACACTCGAATCAAGGACCACAGGGCTGATGATCGTGGCGCTTGCTCCTGTGTCCACCACGGCGTCTACCCCTACGCCGGCAATCTTGCACCGAATTGTTAAGCTACCTTTGCCAATTTGGCCACAACTGATGACCTGTCGCAGTTCTGAGGGCTCTTCTCCGTCTGAGTCTGCCGAACACGGCCCTACATGTTCGGCACTTCTTAGTTTCCCGGGGACTGGTGGGTGTGAGGGTTGGGCCTGGCTATCCCTATTGACCCGGGGCGGAGTTGGTGGTCTAGGGGGCCGTGGCTCTTCTCTTCGCGGGGGCCTTTCCCTGCGCGGGGCGTTGCACCTCCGCTGCAGGTGGTCCCCTGCGCCACAATTATAACACCTCTTCTGGTAAGGTGTTTGCCTCCAGTACGCCGAATTATACCCCCTCCATTCCGAATTGGGGTACCCCCAGATGGCCCATCTCCCGCCCTTCCCGGGCCCGACCGCCTCTCCACAGGTCTCCCGAACCGGCGGTCGAACATGCCCTGCACCATCCTTTCCATTCGCGCTTGGTCGCCCAGGGTTGCCCCGGCTCCCAGCGCACTGTCGTGCACGGGGTCCACCTGTCGGACTGCCACCGCGTGGCGCCCAGCCCCTCCCAATGGCGTTCTGGCTGCCTCCCAGCAGGCAGCAGTATCAGCCGCCTTCTGGAGGTTGTCCGGGCGCCACACGGTGAGCAATGCTCCGACATCGGTGCACCCTATTGCTCGAAGGAAATGGTCCAGGGCAATCTCCTCCCGGTACTCCGGTGGCATGTTGGTGTGCGCGATCCCCACCAAGCGGCGAATGTCATGTGCCAATTCTCCCAGTGATTCCTGGGGACGTCGTTTGCGCCCGTTGAGCTGAGCTTTAACAAGCTCGCTCTGCTGGTCCATGCCAAATCGGTTTTTTATGGCCGAATGGAGATCCTCCAGGGTCGCCCCCTCACTGGGTACCGTGGTCAGGACTTCCAAAGCCACGCCACGCAGGGCCGCTGTGAGTTGTGCCACACCCTGCACCTCGTTCCAGCCATTGCCTCTGGCAACACACTGGAACTGGGCCATATATGCCCTCAAGTCCGTCTTGCCATCGTACGGGGGTAGCGGCACCCTCAGTTCTTTCGAGGTCTCCTCCCGTTCCCCAGGGACTCCGGGAGGAGTGTACCTCCCCAGTCCCAACGGTGCCTCACTCCCGCAGGGTCCGAGCCATTTGCCCGGGGGCTCCGCCACCCTTGTCCGCGTCTGTCCGTGCCCCGCGTCGTCCCGCTTACTCTCCCAAGCCATTGGACTCGCACTCTGCACACCCCCCGGAACAGTCATTCTGGGTACCCCCATTAGGCCAAAAGACCCCGCGGCCTCTACCCTCCCCAAGCTTGGCATGCTCACCCCCGCATCGGGCAAGCCTCCTCCTCCGCCTTGTGACACCGGCCCCACCTGGGCACGATCCGCCTCGAGGGAGTATATCCTCTCCTCCTGTTCCCGAAGGAGGCCACCCTGCTTCTCACACCGGGCCTCCACCCTATCCGTCAGTCTCTTCTCCATTTCCTCCATTTTCCCCTTTATTACCCCATTTATTTCCTCCCCTATCGTTCCTAACGACAGTTCCCCGACTTTTTCTCTTATTTGCTCCACCTCCCCTTGTACCTGTGTCACCATCTTATTTGTTTTGGATATTTCCTCCCTCGTTGTCCTAAACTGCTCTTCTGTCTCGCCCCGGTTTTTTCCTATCTGCTCCCCCAGTTCCTCTGTCTTTTCTCCGGCTTTCCGCTCCATTTCATTAATTACCTCCTCATGTCTCTTTCTACATTCCTCCGCCACCTTTTTTAATCCTTTCTGTGTCTCCGCTTTTACCTCCTTTCGCAGGTTTTCAACTTTGTCTGTCATTTCCCAATGTCTTTTCTCACAGTCCTCCTTCACGGCTCCCAATCCCTCCTTTATTTTCCCTTGTTCTCTTTTTAATTCCTCTTTCGCCGTCGTGTTCCTCCCTATTTCCTCCTTTATTTGGTCTTGTCCCTGTTTTACTTCTCCCAATCCTTTTCCTACTTTGTCTATTTTTCCCACCACCGTCTTTATTTCATTTACCCTCTCTTGTTTACTTTCTTCCATTGCGACTCCCACTCCTTTTACTTTCTCTTTTAACCCGGTCACCTCCGCTCGTATCGTGTCGACTTCCTTTTTCATTTCGTTTTTTAGTTCTTCCAAGCTTCCTTTTAGGCTCATTCCCATGTTCTGTGTCTCACCCCGTAGTTCTTTCATTTCCTCCTTCATGTTTGCTTCCATTCCGTTTATTTGCTTGTTCATTTCGTTTTTCATTTCATTTGTATTTGTATCCATCTTTTCGTTCATGCCTTTCATTTCGTTTTTCATTTCATTTGTATTTGTATCCATCTTTTCGTTCATGCCTTTCATTTCGTTTGTCATTGCCGCCAGCATGGCGCATAGCTGGGCCATGTCGGGTGCGCTTGAGTGAGCCGTTTCGGCAGGGGTCGGGAGGTTTTGGTGGAGAGGGGGAGGGGAGGTGTCATACACCGCGGCCGCTGCTGCACCCATTTCGGCCTCTGGGTTCAGTTGGGCGAGTTCGTTTTCCTGTACAATCAACATTTCCTGCACGGGGATTCCATCCTGGACCATGGATTCTACACATTCTACATCCATTTCTAATACCCCCGGCTCCCGCTCGCCTTGAGACGCCATCTTGCTTCTCTTAAAGGGTTAATTTGAATCGCTCGTAATTTGGAGGGAATCGGGGGTCGCTTCTCTCACCCCTGGACCGATTCCCGTGAATTTAATTGGAGACAGGAGAGCCCGTTTTCCCGTTCTCCGTTACCAGTGCCGTGAGGAGGGCGATGGGTTTGTATCCCACTCCTGACACCAGTGTCGCGGATTCGCGCCCGCCGGCGTGCGAACGGCCACGTAACTCGAATCGCGGCACGTCGCCCACTGGACGGACAATCCAGTCGTGACCCTCTCGGACTAACGCCGGGAACCAGTCACGGGTGGACCTTTCAGTCTCACCGCGATCGAGCCAATCGGCCCC
>NC_140964.1:91688786-91691286 GCF_056783735.1 Eptatretus burgeri | reverse complement strand
ACGGTGACGTCATGGCTGCACGTGGGGTTGGAATCCGGCAGGAGGGGCATCCCTGCCGGTTGGTACCGTCCAAGGAGGGACGAGGTACACGTGCAGCTGCATGACGTCACGGGCAGGTGCAAAGTGCGCGAGCTGCGAGTTGCCGCACTGGTGCAGCGCATGTAAAAAAAAAAAAAAAAGCAAGCCTCACTTTCGGGTGCACAGGATTCCCTGGCAAGGGGTGGAAGACCCCCTTACCGGGGCACAGGAGGAAACTAGTTAGGGGGAAGGGTTAGCATAGCTAGACCGGCTCCATGGGGCAGGGGTAAGTCCTCATGGGGCCCGTGGATTGGATTAGTTAGAGGGATGATAGCGAGATTTAGGTTGGGTAAATAATTTTTGGGACATTTGAGAACAGTGACAGACAGTGAATGTGTAGTGGGGACGTAGCTTAGCTACGTAGTGTTAAAAGGAACGTGCTGTAGTTTAAGGGACGACGTGGGAGCACGAGTTAGTTAGGGGAGGTAGTTAGAAGGATGGCAGAGTTCAGCGGTGAGTGTGTTGAAGAGTTGGTGAGTGAAGTGGAAGTATGTGCTTGGTGAGTGAGTGAGGCCAGCGGGTCTGTGTGTATGGAGCGAATGGGGACTGCATGGTGCAATGAGTGATTGGGGGGAGGAGTGACTCCCGCCCAAGGGACCCCGGGGTCAGTGTAGAGTGAGTTAGGGGGTTAGTCAAATTAACAAATATGGAAGTCGTTTTGCTGTTGGTGTGAATGTAGGCTCGAAACCCGTTTGGAGGGGTGCAGGAGCCCTGTTGACGGGCTGGGAGCGTGGCTGCGAAAGGTGAGTATCGCTGAGTGGGTACCCCGGGCACCAGGCTAGTCGGCCGTGGTAGGCCAAGGGCCCATGGGGGGCCGGGATAGCATAGTGGGCACGGGTGCGCCTGCTTGGTGCGGGGGCCCGGGGCGCCATTAGCCGCGTGGGCAGTGTTGTGGGCACGGGTGACCCTCGGAAAGGGGCCTGGGAAGCCAGCCTGCCACGTGTGCGTTTCAGGGGAGGTGCCATGGGGGGCACTCCCCGGTGTTAGGGAGCTGGTAGGCTCGGAGGCAGTGTAGTGCCCGGGGGTGCCATAGCGGGAGATTCGGCAGAGGGTCGTGCCTGCCAAAGGGAGCCACGTGTCCCAGCCATGAGACCGTGTGAGGGCACGGAGAGAAAATTGGGGGGCGAGGCCCGAAATTGTGAGGACACCAACACAGGCGACGGGAATCTGGGTTGTTAGAACCAATAGTTTAAGCGAGAGGCGCTTGTTGAAAGCCCCGGGGTAGTTTAAGAGTTAATGGTTAGGGTAGATAGGAAGTGTACCCCTCCGCACCATCCATCCCCTCACTCTCGTTGTGGGCCGCTGGACCCACTTTGGGTTAGATCGCTGAACTCTGGGGAGGCCATTCTGAGGCTTCGTTGGGCCTCGACAAAGGATGCAAGCTCTCCCTTATTCCCCTCCGGGAAGGGAACGTAGGGGTTGGGAGTAGGCTAGGTGACAGGATAGGTTAGCCGAACAAAGACGATAAAGGGGGTTAGGGGACGATTTATAGTGGGCAAGTAAAAAAAAAAAAAAAAAAAAAGTTGGGGCTAAATTGGGGTTTGACAAATTAAGGGAGTGGGTATAGACAGTGACAGGCAAAGGCGATAGGTTGGGAGGGAGACCGTAGGGTAGGTCCGAGCCCGCCTTCCGAGTGGCCAGCACCACCGCACTCCCTCCACCAACCTCCACTGAACGGCAAAGGCTGGCCAGCTTCATCTGCTGGCTGCGTTGCTGCAAGGCAAAGGCCGGCCCACTTCATCGGCAGCTGTTGTTTTGCTGCAAGGCCTGTGCCGGCTGGATCGTCTGCAGCTGCTGTGCTGCAAGGCCTGTGCCGGCTGGATCGTCTGCAGCTGCTGTGCTGCAAGGCCTGTGCCGGTCGGATTGTCTGCAGCTGCTGTGCTTCAAGGCCTGTGCCGGCCAGTTCGTCTGCCGGCTGTGTTTGCCTGCAGCGGCCTTCTTCTGCCGGCTGTGTTTGCCTGCAACGGCCTGGTTCTGCAGGCTGTGTTTGCCTGCTGCCTTTGCTATGCCATGCCATGCCCACTGCCCACGTTCACCAGCCCCGTTCAATTTTGCTTTGCCCCCCCCCCCCCTGTTCATTTCCATGCGCGCCGGGATCATCGTAAAAGCAACAGTTTGCAAGCTGCGAGAACTGCCCTGTTGGCAGCTACAACACGGGCCTGCAGTGGCGGCCCGTGCACCGTGTTTGCGTGCATCCATTCATCCATCCATTCGTTGTGTTCATTGCGTGTGCCACTTGAGCTGGCACGGAGACTGCGTTTGTGCAGCCCATGCACCGTTGTGGTTCACTGCGTTCAGTTCAAAAGGGAAGGCCTTGGACTGCGTGTGAGCAGCCGGCCACGTTCCCTGTCACCTGCATTGTTTGAGCCAGAGACTGCATGCGAGCAGCCTGTCTCCCTGCTCACTGCTTTCTTTTTGCAGA
>NC_140964.1:91661286-91683786 GCF_056783735.1 Eptatretus burgeri | reverse complement strand
GCAGTGCAATGTCCGACAAGTAGATTCAACGAGTAGAGACTTTAGCAAATGATAACCTCACTGGGTATGATATAAGAAGTTAAGCTCAATTGTACAGTGGGGTGAAGTTGGCTGTACGTTGTACGATTGCATTCAACCATACAATGTACAGCGGGGTAAAGTTGGTCCATCATGATCCAGGAATTGGGGAGTCGCAGAACCTTACCAGGTTTGCATACAAATGACCCCTGATTTCTCCTTTAATGGGTGAGTCGGTTTTAAAATGATTTGCACCACATGAGATCGAGTGCAACAGCTCAGGAGAATGTGGCATTTTTCTTTCTCCCCTTTGTCTCCTCCATTCCTTATTTTTCCTTCCTTGTTTGACGCGAACTTTCGGTGTTTAATCATCTCATAATATAATGGGTGTAAGCCTGGAACTTCCAACACACTTTTCTCCAAACACATTATGTGTTCCATGAATTTACGCAGGTGATAGAGGATTCAAAAAATCGAATATAGATAGAATTTTCAGAGGGAATCGATGATGTCACAATCAGCAGTGTTCGGCGGCAAACCGACGGCCGGGTCCCAGACGACGTGCTTTACTTAACTAGGTCCATGAGTTCAGGACGTTTGTTCAACTCAGCATTTACGACTTTTATCCTGCCATGTTGTTAATTTGTTGATGTCGATAATCTAGAAATGATGAATGTCAAATCGTTCGTGTTACTCATCTGGCACGATGTGTCAAGGCCAACAATCGAAAGCGACCGGTCTCAAACGCTACCATGGGCACCCAGACACACCATCAGTATGAACTGAGCTGTTGAATGTGGCGCAAAACATCCAAAGAAACTACCGTAACCGAGTATTGTGATCCGTCCTCTCCCCTATACCCGTCGTAGATAGGTATCTGCTAGTGCTTCTTATGCAAACTGTTGGTATCTATTACATCTCGTGTTATCGTTGCTGAGGCCACGTTGTTGTCATTGTAACCTACAGGGCATTCCACTGCCAAATCAACCTTCACCAAAGCACAATTAAATGGATATACAGATCCGTAACAATGTTCCCTGCAAGAAAATCGTGCCAGTGTGTCCGTGGTACCTGAAGGTCTTTGCTGTAACCACTTGAGAGCCCTTTGATTTGCATCATCAAGCCAGTGAGCTGTTTGGAATGTGTTGGTAAGAGGAATGGGATGGCACACAAGGTAAGGGAGGTGGGTGGTAGAGGGGGCAGCGAGGTTACAATGGATGACAAATTCCACACGCTTCACATTCATAAACCGAATGATGTTTGCGGTTCCTCACTCGGCCATATAGTCGGCCAGCCATTGCCCTGACCAGTTCGAGGCTGTCGGGATTTTTCTTCTGCGGCATGAGGCTGCTCCCAGTACTGTGGTTGACATTTTGGAGAGAAAAAAAAATTTGTTTCATAAATGGGTTCTGATAAATCGGTTGGAAAACAATAATGTAAAGGCATTAATTTCCTTGTGAACACTTTTGTGGTGAGCGACCTATTATAACACTATGTCCTGGCCAGGGCCAGATTTACCATGTGGGGGGGGGGGCGTGGGCACAATGATTGTGGGGGGCCCCCAAAGTTGGAGATTAATCAACAACTTAAATTAGAACTGCTTTTTAATCAACAACTGAACTTAAATCTATAGATTTGGCAGATCCTGATCAGGAATGATTTGGCATACATGTTCACAAATTACAATTAAATCTGACAATATGACAAGATAGATGGATTGTTATTGATATGGCTGATGACTTATCTATGAGCTGATGACTTATCTCTGAGCTCATTCTAAAATCAAATCACAAAAATGCTGTTGCTTCAAGAGTAAGAGATAGAGATGGACTAATACAAGAAAATAACAAACGACGCACTGTCATTAATCATACTACGAACTTCGAAAAACCCTCTGGGCAAGAGAAATCTGAAATGGTGATTAATAGCTGACTTCCAGCGACCGCAAATATACGGCAGTGTCATCCACATCAATGAACATACACATGGTGCCTTAATCAATGGACAAGCTTCCTGCGCGACTTCGCGGCAGCGAACTCGGATATGATACTGTCAACCTGCATGGAATGGAGCACGTCGGATTCGGTTGAAATGATGGTCAGATTGACCAGTCCCTGCTGCCCCATCGTGGAGCGAAGATGGTTCTTGATAAGCTCGAGTTTCGAAAACGAGCGCTCCCCGGAGCAGTTCGACACAATCAGTGAGAGGTAAATCTGAAGCAGCGCTTCCACGTTTGGGAACATATCGGTGAGTTTTCGCTCGATGAGAAAACTGTACATCTCGAGTTCAGTACGACCCGAGGCTGGCTCTGACTCCATCATGGCTTGGAACTGAATCATTTCGTCTGTGAGGTCAGGTGATAGATCTTCCCGATACAGCTCAACGAGCTTCGAGCATGACTCTCAAATCTGCTCCACTTTGAGTTGAACAAGAGCATGCAGGAATCCAAATCTGTCGCTCATCTCGCTGTAAGCGTTTGTACGCTTTTTCAACTGCGACAGCAGTACGTCGATCACTGCAACGTATCCACTGATGCGAAAGGACTCCTTGGCATCTAGTTCTACTTCTGGAGTGTGTCCATCGTACAAGGGAGCGAGGCAGACATTATGCTTTCGTCTATGCGATCCGCGAGCGAATTCCTCCATTCCTGAGTGCTCCACTCCGTCAACAACGAATGTATCAAACTGATCACGTAATGACTGCACGAAGCTCGCCAGTGACTTGAGGAGCTGCACGGCTGTGTTGAGATTGGTAGCTTGCGACTGAAGGGTTTTACACGTACGATCAAATCTACCAAGGACTGTAGACCAGAAACCAGCATAGAACCCTATCTCGAGCGTGCACATCGTTTGGTGAAGGGTCTCGACGGTGTTTCTTGTTTCACTATTCAGTTGTTAATCGTTTGCGATTTCATCGAGGACATCCACGATTTCACTGTAACCGTCTACAAGAGCTCGGGTTGCATCAGAATGAGCCGACCAGCGAGTGTGCTTTGGTATGTGCAGACCTTTGGCTTTCAGGGCGTCAAATCATCTGGCGTAGCGCGACGTGGAAGCTGTAAAAAAAATACATACACTTGTTCCACAAATTCAAAGAATGCTGCTGCAGGTCTACAGCATCTCATAGCCGACTGACCGACTAAGTTCAGTGAGTGCGTCACGCATGACACAAATATTGCGAGAGGGTTCTCCTGTTTGATCATTCCCTGCATCCCGTTGTATCGGCCGCTCATATTAGATGCGTTATCATAAGATTGTCCTCGGCAGTTAGCGATGTCCAATCCAGTGGCTTTCAAAAAATCCAGTAATGCCGTCGCTTGCTGGAGTCCAGTGTGTCCTGTGTTGCTCAGAAAGGTCATGAAACCCTCCCTGGAGCCTCGTTCTCGATGTATCGTAGAATAATTGTGAGCTGGTCGATGTGGCTTCTGTCAGGAGTAGAATCGACTGACACAGAGAAGTATTTTGCCTCTTTCACACGAGCGACGATGTTATCCAGAACAGATTTTCCGATGATGGAGACTAACTCTTCACATGTCGTAGATGATAAGTAGTTGGTGTGGCCACTACCTTGGTTGGCATATTTCTGAATGTGCTGCGCCAAAAATGGATCGTATTCCGCAAGTAATTCCATTAAACCAAGGTAGTTACCGTTCGTCCGTGACCCAACGATTTCATCCGATCCACGGAACGCTAGACCACTCTCAACGAGAAACGATATCATGCTCGCACTTCGTTTCAGCACCTCCCTCCAATAGGATGCAATCTCACTCACCTGTTTGACGAGTTCAGTGTCCACACGACCTGCGGATGTTGCTCTGTCTGACAAGCGGATGATATTCGCACAATGTACATGCGAACGCTCATGCACCTCGATAGAACGACTGACATGCTTCCAGTCGTTGAATCCTTCCCCGTCCAGGGAAGTAGCGCCTCCAAAGAGCTTGCAAAGTGATGCAGTACAGTTTGCCGGTTGATGTGGAGAAGCAAAGCCAGGACATTTTCACGGACTCTCCGTTTTGTAGTCTACGGTAAAAAAGATTCTTGGAGCAGCAGCGTTTCCTACCTTCAACGAACTGTATGGATGAATCAAAGGGACCAGTCGAATTCTGCAGGGGCTCCAAATCTTGTGATGCCCAGTAGTCGATCATCTCTGATGACGGTCGCTCAGGAGGCCAACATCCAATGTCATTGGCAAAGCCAGGTCCACGATCAGTCAGTAAATCTCGCGCTTCTTCATCTGATGCATGTTCTTCATCGGTGGAACCTTCCGAGATGTTGGGCGAATCTTGACGCGGGGATTGCGTTGCCAAATCTGCTTGTTCTGTCTCTGTTGGTGTTCCAGCCTCTGTCATGGACGAATCGCCTGTTTGTGCAGGAGTGAAAAACTCTGAGATTTTCTCGGTCTTGTCGATGACAGTCTTGTGTCTTTCATATTTTTCCTTGGAACGTTTCTGCTTTTGAGTACCACTGTCATATTTCCGTGGAGCCCTGGATTTGTGCCTGTCGTCACCGACGCCGCTCATTGTGGTTTCTGCAGCTGGTAGGTACCGAGTAACCGAGATATTGTCAGAGTGCACGTGGGACGTACCAGAATCACGAACAACAAGTATGTTTCACACACCTGGAACATAGAAAGTCACACCGTGTTACTGTGCTGTGCGCGCCAGTAAGCAGGGTACTGACAGCGTTCCCTGCCAGCCGCAGTTTCAGTGTGTACAATACTACCCCAACTGGCCATGTGCTGTGCTGGCTTGGCCGAGTTTTACCACATCGACTTTCACATTTTCACCTCTCCTCTGGCTGGACCTCTGTATTCCGTCTGTGCTTGCTGGGCTCTCGCGGGCAGTGCCGTAGTTAGTTGGCCACGCTCAAGCATCCGAAGCATCGATGATCGATCCAAAAAAAGATCCGAATGCGGGCCCCCAATGCCCGAGGCTTGCCCCGGGAATTTTTGACCACATTGGATCTGTTCTGTGGACCGTGGAAGAAACGGATTGAAAAAGCCAAAGCTTGACTAGGACCCTTACAATGATGGACAATTTTGAAAAGATATCCTTACAAGGAGTTTCCAATCTTCATTCACCGACAATAAAACTTTAGAAGCACATTTTCAAGGGATTTTCAAAATGTCATTGAAATTGTACGGGACCCTAAATGTGGGGTGCCCCGGGGCCATGGCCCCACCTGGCCACGCCTAAATCCGGTACTAGTCCCGGCACGTACACACAAACAAGGTTCATGGAATGCATCTGTCTCGTTCATCTTGCTTATTTCGGTAAAAACACGAAAAGACTGGAATGGTTACCTGTAAGCGTCATCCAATGATATGAATCCAAACTCGACAGAACAGAACAGGATGACATCGCTGGCCAACCGGCTCAGATGTGACATCAGCAGAGAAGCCCAGAATAGGTATTCCGCTTTGGGAAAGGTTAATATACAAAAAAGAGTGAAAGTAAAGCAAATTACAGTACATACTGTAGCAAGTCCTCACTTAACATCATCCCAGTTAACATTCTTTCAAAATCACTCCCGGTTTTGGTTCTTGAGTGATGGTGGGTTCTCTCTCGGGGTCTCTGCCAACTTTCTCAAAGATAAGTTTTCCGGTCATTTTTTGACTTATTTTGTTGTCACCATGTTTACTGTGTTCCTATTAGGGTTTTGTTTCAAAACTTGGGCTAATTGGTGAATATTCGTCGGTCTTTCCATATCGGGTTTCCCTGAGGCCTACCTTTCTTCCCGTCTATGTACACGATCGTGTTTATTTGCATTTTCTCCTAATTACCATCTGTTTTTATTTTCTCCACTTTTTCCTCCACCCTCTCGATACCTCCCAACTATACCCTCTGTTTCATGTCTTAAAATATAACAAAAAAATATTTTCCCTTCTCACCTTTACACCTCATGTAACCATGTAACTTCCTGTACCGATTGCTTCTTTCTCTTCCCTCTTCCCTGTCAATCCCACTCTGATCGTGAAGGTATCCACCACACACCTTCACGACATTTTCTGAAAACTTGTCCTTTACTCTGCCCCCCTCTTCCCTAATCTTCAAAAAAACAAAAAAATGGTCTAATGCTTCAACTTCCTCTCTCTGCCCCACTCTTCTTCAAAAACTTGTGTTCACTTCGACCTTTCTTTCATCCCATGTCTAAAAATTCCATCTCTTACAACGCTTATTTTCTCCACTCTGTAATTCTTCTGTATACCATCCCTCACCCAACGTATTTAAATGCATCTCTGACGTATAATTTTTTTAAATCCCATTTTGCAATGCATGTTCTTCCATCAAGCATTATATTTTTTTTTCCAACCTCAATGCAAATTAATCCCACCTCCTCTTAACTCCTCCCCTGTTATACCCCTCCTTATTTCTCTCACCTTGCCCCCGCCCCCAATCCTACCTCCTCTCTCATCACCTTCACTGCCCTCTGCATTGCTCACAGCTCCTCCTCTGGTATCCCAAACGGCACGGTTTTCAAACATCTGAAAACCTGCTCCTCTACTCTTGCTCACCCTCTCATTTGCTCAAGGTCATCTGCCATTTGCTTGGAAATCAGCAAACATTACCGCTATGCATTAAAAAAAAAGGTGTAAAAACAGACCCCTGCAAATACGATGATCTCTCCGACTCTGGAAAATCCTCAATTTCTTTGCCGACGACTCCACCCTCTACCGAACCATCTCTCATCCCTCAGATCAGCAGGCAGCAGTCTCTTCACACTCTGCAGACCTGGTTAAACACTTGGACCATGTCTTTCAATCCTAACAAATCTCACACTCTCACTTTGTCACTTAAAAGGACCGTATTGAACCCCTCCCCCACCCCCCAATCATCTACTTTCTCAACAATCCCATTGAAGAAGTCATTTCATTCAAGCTTTTCAGCCTCACAATCTGTCATGATCTTTCCTGGGAAAGCCACATTTCCAAGCTGGCATCCAAAGCCAGTCACCAAATGGGTGTCCTACATCATGCAGAGTACTTTCTGGGCACACCTGAGCTCCTATCTATATACAAAGCTTTCATCCGCAGCCTGATGGAGTCCTGCTCTCCCCTCTGGGTTGGTGCTCCTGCCTCACACCTTTCTCCGCTTCACGCTGTGGAAACCAAGGCTTTTAGTAGGTTCATTGGTAATCTCCACAATGAAGTCGAGTCTTTGGGCCTCTCACTCTCTCACTACAGGCAGGTCGGTGGTCTTTCTGTCTTCTACAGTCTCCTCTCTGGCATCGCCCCCCCTTACTCTGTCTGAGATATGTCATACCCACCCACCCCGACACCCCCATATTTCCACAGAGCGCTCAAGGTCCACCAGCATCCCCATTCTGGTGAAACTAATAAAATCAAGAATCACTGCTCACCTTCACTCTTTCATTCCTCTTTTGTCCCGTCTTGAGAATTTTAAAAAGCGATTCTTTAGCATTGAGAGGAGAAGGAAATTGGGACCGTACTCTGTGCAGAGCGTTAGTACTACTTATGCAGTCTCCTTGGCTATTGGGCACAATCCTGTCGGGTCGCCACTCCAACACAGGACACCAGCATGCTGGCACTCATTTTGCTGACCTCGGAAGGATGGAAGGTCAATGACGGAAGGATTCTATCCTTCCCCTGGGGCATTTCATGTCAAGTGTACACATTTTTCAGCGAAATTTTGACACATCGTCTCAGATTTCACTCTTTTTTTTGTGCAAGTGTTTGTATCCACGGTAAAACAGTGTCAATTTTCAGACCTGGGGGTCCATTGGGGCCCATTTTAGCCCCCCCCAAAAAAATTTGGGTGCCCCCGGTTGACCCACAATCTTGCAGAGACCATATCACAGGTTGTAGTGGTCCGATTTGGATAATCTTGGTGTGAAAATGCTCGTAAAAGCGAGATCTTTCGAATCGCGTAAAGTAAAATCACTCCGAAACAGTAATTCAAAAAGTTATAGTTTGGGGCGCCCTTTGACCTTGGGCCCCCGCCCCCCAGCCCAACCGATGATCCCGATTTTTTCATGTGAGAATACCCCTTCATATACTATTATACTCCAACACCTCAGCATAAATTAAAATAGGATCTCGATGGGTTCAAGTGTGATGATGGTTTTATTGTTCGGGGTCCACATATCACTAATTCTTGATTTGACATTGGGCGACGTTTGCCATCATCGTTCCAATGACGTCACATGCTGGCAGGCGACTTTATGTCTGAAATTGACAATCATCATCTCTGGACAATATATATATATATATATATATATATATATATATATATATATATATATATATATATATATATATATATATATTGCATCATTTGCGAAAAATTATTCTGCCTATTGTGTCTATTAATTTTTAAGTGTACATTTTTTGTATAACCATCATCGAATTAAGTTATAAATGGACTAATCTCAGTTTTTGCATATTTTGCAGTAAGCATGGTGACTGAAGATCGAAAGGAGTTCCGAAAATACTGTTGCGATCCGTTCAGCTGCCATAAAACGAAACAACGAAAAGATCTTCGCAATGTGTCAAATGATATGTTGATGAAATTTTCTTCAAAGGTGAAAAAAGATAACAGACTTTGTACTTCGTGCAGAAAAAAAAACTTTCTCAGTTGTCACCAGAGCGTATTGAAGATTCATCTTCGACCAGTTCAAATTCTCATCAGAAGGTACTATCGAAGGCATTGCAGAATCTATTTCGATAGACATTTCGACGAGGAGGTTTTTGAGCGAGAAGCAGAAGTTGACCTATTAAACCAGTAGTTATCGATGATAGGCGAAAGCCCATTCGATAAACGAAATGCGGAAAGGAACCCAGGGTACGTTCCTGAAAAGCAAAGTAAAGTGGAAGATTCTGTGCGAAAGAAATTAGAACTCGTTGCTGGACCAAGCACTGCGGAGAAAACACAAAATACAGCGTCAAAATGTGATGAAAACTGCATTCCAGAGGTGATCAAAAGCCTGAAAGAAAAATACGTTGTTTCGAGCCGTTCAGAGCAAATACGTACACTGACAATATTTGCTAGGAATACGAGCATCAGAGGGATGATGAGTGAATTCAGTTGCTCCCAAAGAATGGCTGTGCAAGCCAAAAATTAGAGAAAGAAAATGGTATGCTATCGTCTTCAAATCCCAAACAGGGTAAAATATTGCCTGACGAAGTGAAATCCGCCGTAACTGAATTTTACCGAAGTGATGATGTCAGCCGAATAATGCTGGGAGAAAATGACTGTGTGGTGGTCAGGAATGAACATGGAAAAGACAAAATTCAAAAAGCGCCTGGTACAAAACGATCTCAAGGAACCGTTTCAGAAATTCAAAGAGAAGAACCCTGGCTTGAAAGTTGGATTCGCGAAGTTTGCCATGCCCCGTCCCTCGGAGTGTGTCCTGGCCGGTTCAGGCGGTACACACAGTGTATATGTATGTACGATACATCAAAATGTGAAACTCATGATGTTTGGTTCCAAAATGCCACAGATAGCCGAACTTCCTAGCTATCATGTGGTAGCATGCATAGTTTGTAACCCAGTACAACCGGCATGTTATTTCAGAACTTGTGAAAGTTGCCCATCAATTGAAGACTTCAAAACCGAGATACTGAGTGCTTATGAACTAGAGGATATTGATGAAATTAAGTTTAAATGGTGAACATCCACCGATAGATCTAAACTGAGCTCCATGGTCCTGCCTTTGGAAGAATTCATTAATCAAGTCTGTGAACGCGCGGTGAAATTAGTGAGACACGACTTCATTGCCAAGGCCCAATCTCAGTTTCTGAAAAATAAGAAAGACGAAATCGGTGAAGGAGAATTTGTCATTATTGGAGACTTCTCAGAGAACTATTCGTTTGTCGTACAGGATGCGGCCCAAGGATTCCATTGGAACTGCTCTCCAGCGACAATTCACCCCTGGGTTTACTATTTCAAATCGGACGATGGAAAATTAAACCACAATTCGTTCACGATTATATCAGAATGCAATACTCACGACGTTGTCTCAGTCCACCTCTTCCAAAGAATGCTCATTGAGCACTTGAAATCTAGCTTTGGAAATGTAAAGAAACGTTACTATTTCTCAGACGGTTGCGCTGGCCAATATAAGAATTGCAAAGCCTTCATAAACCTATGTCATCACAAATCAGAGTATGGTATTGATGCAGAATGGCATTTTTTTGCCACAAGTCATGGCAAGGGCCCTTCAGATGGCGTGGGAGGTACAGTCAAATGAGAAGCAACACGTGAGAGCCTGCGTAGACCTTACGACAGTCAAATTATTTCTCCAAAAGATCTTTTTGCCTTTGCTGAAAATGGTTTGAATGAAATGAAGTTTGGTTACGGGATCCAAGAGGCATATGACGAGGAAGAACAAAATCTGGAAGAAAGGTTAAAAACGGCGAAAACCATAGCTGGAACTCAAAAACTTCATGTTTTCATCCCTATTTCTGAAAATGCTCTTTAAGTACGTGAATTCAGCCTTCGCGAGGAACACCGTATCGAGTCAGCTATTTCAAAATCCACACTAACTTTTAACGGGAAACTCTCAGGTTATGTCACCGTGTACAATGATGGAAAATGGTGGCTTGCCTGCATCATGGAAGCCTTTCACGACACTCATGAAGTTAAAGTGAATCTTCTTCATTCAAATCGGCCCGCAAGTAGTTTCTCTTTTCCTGACATTGAAGATCACTGCATTTTAGATATTTCTGATATACTTCTTTCCTTAGAACCAAAAACTGCTACAGGTAGAACCTACACAATCAGTAAGAAAGAAACACAGCTGTCAAATAAAAAATTGGTTGGCAAAAAATCTTGACTATAATATGCTAGGAAAAACTCTTACTCATACTAGTATCGCTTCCGGGTTCCTGCATGTGGAAAATTTATGGACAATATACTGATATGTGTATTGGAAATCTTGTGTTCAAATATTGTGCTATGTATTGTGGCATATTGTGTGTCCAGCACCCGAGTCCCCAAACAATAAAACCATCATCACACTTGAACCCATTGAAATCCCATTTTCATTTATGCTGAGGTGTTGGAGTATATGAAGGGGTATTCTCACAAGAAAAAAAAAAAAAAAAATCGGGACCATCGGTTTGGCTGGGGAGCGGGGGCCCAAGGTCAAAGGGCGCCCCAAACTATAACTTTTGAATTACTGTTTCGGAATGATATTACTTTACGTGATTCGAAAGATCTCGCTTTTACGAGCATTTTGACACCAAGATCAGCCAAATCGAACCACTACAACCTGTGATATGGCCTCTGGAAGATTGTGGGGCAGCCGGGGGCACCCAAATTTGGGGGGTCCCTAAAATGGGCCCCGATGGGCCCACAGGTCTAAAAGTTGGTATTTTGAGTTTTTTCACCCAAGTGAATAAATGACCAACATATGGGGAGAAAATGAGGTATTTGTGTCAGGAGGGTGTGTACACTTAACATGGAATCCCTCCCCCCCTTTGACTTCTGTCACATTGACCATTGAGAGATGGGGTCAAAAACTATATGTAGCATGATATTTCAAAAAGTTGTGGACGTATGACAAAACTTGGTGGATGAGTTGGGTTGGTGACAAAAACAATCAGATTGGATTTTTGTTCGGATCCAGCCCGTCAGTGGATACAAAACATGAACTGTTCCACCTGGCAGAGGTATGCGCTCTACTGAGTGCCGTTCTGGTTTGGTGTTTGTTTTGTTTCGTTTTAGGGCAACTTACCAATAAAGTCTCTATCTCCCGTCGCATCAATGCTGTTCAGACTGATGGAGGAAAACCCGAGCTCTAAACAAGAATAAAAGATCAAATTTAATACAATAACACCAGCATTTCCAGTTACATTAAAAGGAATATTATTTCAATCGAATGTAAAATTCTCGTTTTAAGTACTCTGTGACAATGTAACAAGTAATTCAAAGGGAAGTCAACCCTTTGATCGAATCCACAATTACACAAAAATGCTCTGCAACCACCAGACCCTTAAGGCTAACTTTAACCTGTATTATCAAGTGAACATCCAACAGCCAAAATCCTGTTCTTCATCATCTTAACGAATGGGGACAGCTGCTTGCTGTGACCACTTTTGCGCTCGGCTTAAGTGGACAGAATTTCAAAAATATCTAGCCTTTTAATGTAGTCTGCTTTGCTTTGTTGATTTGAAACATCTGAATCACACACACACCTTTTCGAAGAAACTCTCGGTCAATGTTGAAAGGGTTTCCAGCAATGGCGCCACTGAGGGTGAGGGAGACAGGTCTGACACTTCGACAAATTTCCAAACACACGTAAAAAGTGAAAACGAATAAATCTGAACTTTACCATGATAGGTCTCACTAAATATGTTTACCATGAAGGAGTTTTTTTTCTTTTCTTTACTCCCTTACAAGAAGTGGACAGCTCTCCAAATGGGCAACATCCTTCTGCTCATCCCAAGTTTCCCTAAAATTGTGGTGAGCCTTATTTTTTTTTTTAACTCTGTAATGGATTAATCACCTGTGATTGCACTTCAAAGAGAAAAAAATTGGGATTTTGGTCAAACCATGATGGAACATCTATTCAATGTGACATGCAATTTTCCACAGAAAGTGAAGCTGGTGTAACTTGCACCATGAAGAAATTCTTATCATTCTTGATGGTACGTGAAGCTCACCGTAACCACTCCGAGCAGAATGCACAGCTCCTGTCCTCTTATTAGCCATTGTGTCAATGTGGCTGGATCAGCTTATCGACCCCTGGGATGTTGACAATGGAGGATTCTGAGATGGTGTTGCCACTGAAAGTTATGAGCATCAGGCTGCGATGTCTTGGAGGAGATCATCACCTGACATTTCTCAGGTACAAATTTAACTTGCTGCTTGTTGGCCCAAAATCTGATGTCAAAGTCTTGCTGTGGAGTAGGCATGTGTTGCTTCCCTTTCAGAGGTGTTTCGAATGGTGCCAAAGTGATAACAGTGAATCGGCTCACACCGTAAATCATGATTGGGTGAAGGTCACTGATGAAGCAAATAAAGGTGAGTGGGCCAAGGACATTACTTTAAAGAATACAGTGGCCTGAAAAAGTATTCACCCCCTTCCAATAATGGCACATTTAGATAAATTACGAATGATGTAGAATTTTTTTTTTTATTGATAACTGAAGAAATCAAACTAAACACTTGTAGTTGAAGGAGGTTACATGTGAGGAATACCTGATAAGAAAAAAAACATGTACAATTCAAAATTCACTGGTTGCAAAAGTATTCAGTCCCTAAGGTCAGTACTTGGTGGAAGCACATTTTGCAGCAATGACTGCTATGACTTTTTTGGGGTAGGTCTCTACCAGCTTAGCACCGTTCATGTGAAAATTGGTCTAGTTCTGCCAAGCTTGATGGGGATCGTCGATGGACTGCAAACTTCCAAGTCTCGCCATAAATGTTAAATTGGATTCAAGTCAGGACTTTGAGTGTGCCACTCATGAACATTTATTTTCTTCTTATTCAGCCACTCCAGTGTGGCTTTAGCTTTGTGCTTCAGATCATTGTCCTGCTGAAATGTGAATCTCCTACCCAGTTTCAGATTCATGACCGACTTAATTAGGTTTTCATCAATGATTCTCCTGTACTTTGCACCGTCCATTGTCCCTTCTATCCTGTCAAGCTTGACAGTCCCTGCTGATGAAAATCAGACCCATACCATAGGGTGTTGACTGGGTGATGTGCAGTGTTGGGCTTGTGTCAGACGTAACGCTTTGAATTTAGACCAAAATGTTCAATTTTCGTCTCGTTTGACCAAAAAAAACTTTTCCCCACATGCCCGCAATATCATTAAGATGCTTTTTTGCAAACTCTATTTGAGCTTTTTGATGTGTCTTTTTCATTAATGGCTTCTTTCTTGCCACCTGTCCATAGAGGGAACGGGATTTTGATTGATGAACACTGACCCTGATCTAGACAAAGAGCCTTGCAGATCTTTTAAAGTCATTGTTGGATTGACGGTGACATCCCAAAACAGTTTCCCGCTTGCCTGGCTGTTGAGTTTGGATGGGCAACCTGACCTGGGTAGAGTCTGGGTGGTATGATACGTCTTCCACTTCTTAATGATTGATTTCACTGTACTCAAAGGGATAATAAGTGGCTTTGAAATCTTCTTATAACCCTCTCCTGAACGGTGCTTCTCCATCACTTTATGTCTGACTTCCTTGGAAAGCTCCTTGGTCTTCATGTTTGTCTTGTTGGTTGACCAAGCGAGTTGCACCTTAAAACTCCTTAGATAAGTGGAGGAGTTTAGTTTTTAAGTTAAACCACTAATTACACATAAGTGAAACCTATTACACTTTCTGTAACCTTTCAAACAAATAATTTGCTCCTGAAGTGATTTTGGGTTAATCAGGCAAAGGGTTTGAACCATAGACTCCCATAGAGGAATGGAATCTCAGGATCTCGGGGTTTGTAACTTGAGTCTGAAGGATTAACTTGAGTCCGGGGCTAAAATGACTTCTAGAAGGGCTAGAGATACGATCTCGGGATCCATAAAGGGGTTTTTGAGGACGGCGAGTTCAATAGTGTCATTTTCAACACCACCTGAGGTCATCTTCAAGGTCAAAAGGTCATATTTCAAGGTCGAATTACTGAATTTTTGGTATTTTTTGCCCGTTTTTGTGTCTAACTCATAAAGGAAAACTTTTGCAAATTCTATGACAAAACATGACATTGTGCACCTACTGCACCTACTTGCTGATTTCTATCATCGTTAACTAATGTATGTTTTGTTTGTTTCTCTTTCAGAAACTGTCCAGCTGGTGATCTCACAGGATCTTTGTGTTGTTTCCTGCTTTGGTGACAATATGCCACGTCGTTGCAGCTGCTTTGGTTGTAGAGGAAACTATGATGGGACGCCTTATGTAAAGATCATATCCTTCCCAAAAGATCCTGAGGAGAGGGAGAGATGGATATTGGCAATGCCAAATGAGAAAGAAAGCTTGAGGTGCTTAAAGGAGATATATTTTTGTGAGACACATTTCAATTGTGATTGGGTGTCAGTTAGGGGTGGCAAACGAACCAAAGAACCCCCATCAATATTTCCTGGAGTACCGAAATCAACTTTGAAGCAGGTGACCTCAGCCCCACGCCCAACATCATCTTCTACGTCAGAATCAAGAGCTAAGAAGATGCAGGCAGCTGATGAGGCCGCAGACAATATCCAAGATTTCGACCACTTCTGTGCTAAAATCAGCACCTATTTTCCTGGCTTTAACGTCATAAAAGACCAGGAAAAGCTTTACCTATCAAGAACTGATGCTGCTGGACAAACTATCAAGCAGTTCTTTCATTTCCAACAAGTTCACTCACCTTTTGGATTTCTATTCTTGAATAGACTTAAGAAAGATGGCATTGAGGTGCCCAAACGACCTTTTCCTTTGCAGAAGAACAACCTGCTCTCAAAATGATCCCAGATTAGATCCCCAACTGACCAGGTAAACATCTATGAATACACAAGCAAGGAAATTATTCAGCTTGTAATAAGCCAGCTCTGTTGGATGACTGAGGCACACGAGCTTCCTCATTTCACCTTCCTTCTGTCGCAGCTGCATCTTATGTTCAAACCTCTTGATCGTCGCCGATTTGATACTGAAACTATGATTTTAGCAATGCAGCTTCACAACATATCAACCAGTGCATACAAAATGATTCGTCGATCCGGCTTAATCATTCTACCATCAACAAAAAAGGTAAAACAGATGCTTGCTAGTAGTCAGCAGGACTCCAACCTCAAAACCTTGTTCGACCAGCTTAAACCACAGCAGCGTTTGGTCAATTTAATGTTTGATGAGGTAAAGCTGGTCGAGACATTGCGATTTTCTGGAGGGCATGTTGTAGGATATGCTCAAAATGCAGCAGCAGGTGGTGAACACGAAATGCTTGCTTCACATGCTGTGGTTGTTGAAGTTGCCTGCCATTTTGGTGGTCCTCGCTATATTCTACGCATTTTGCCCTGCAAAAAACTAACTGCCGATCAGCTGAAGGAACTCCTTATCGAAGCTGCATCAGCTGTAGTTGGTGCTGGCGGTACTGTGATTTCTTTGATATGTGACAATTGCAATACCAACCGCAGTGTTTATTCAAAACTTGGAGGACCAGGAAGTTGCCAAGTGCTGTCAATTCAAGAGCAATCTATGTTCTTAGTGTACGACTACGTGCACATCTTCAAAAATGTTCGCAACAACTAGATTACTGTTGATGGCAAGACACTCTCATTTGTCGGAGATGGTAATGAGTACAAAGCTTACTGGAGTAATATTCAGAAGGTTTATGAGATTGACCAGGCTACTTCTATTCGCTTAACCAAGCTGAAGTACACCGC
Source organism: Eptatretus burgeri (assembly GCF_056783735.1). Classification (NCBI taxonomy): domain Eukaryota; kingdom Metazoa; phylum Chordata; class Myxini; order Myxiniformes; family Myxinidae; genus Eptatretus; species Eptatretus burgeri. Next base: position 91,667,452 of record NC_140964.1, on the reverse strand, counting down.
TTTTTTCCCCAAGCCCCTTCAATGCCAGAGCGTACCATTGGTATGCCAAGTGTTCAATGACAAGACTGTCGCTGCTTTAAAGACCTTCAAGGATTCACTGGGCATCAGCGAAGGCACAATCATCCTCACCCAGATAATGAGTGAGTGGTTCAAGATGATGAACGTGAAAGACTGTTTCTCAGCTATCCATCTGCGCGACGAATCCAGACAGCCTTGGACAGCAGACTGTACAAGTTTCACTAGGCTGGAGCAGGCCTGCCAAATTATATCTACTTGCGCATGGCAAGGAGGTGGTGGTCGTAAGCTGAAGCTAACTCAGCAAACTGCTGAAGCCTTCACTGTGTCCACGTAATAATGTGGATGCTGCCAAATTGCTTCTGGCAGAGAAAGACTTTGACTACGTTCTTCCTGCTATATTTGCAGATGAAACCTTGGAAAAGTTTTTCGGCAAGCCAGGCAAAGAAGCGGTGGAAACTTCCACATTGACGTAGTTGACATTATGGCTGCAGCTAAAATTGTAAATTTACAAACACTCATTAAGCATGACATTATGCCCGAATCTAGTTCTCGTGTGATTGATTGCGACAAGAACTGTACAACTTCCATAAATCCAGATGAGCGACGTGAACTCATTGACGAGATTACTCCTCAAGACACTCAGGATCTCTTGGGGTCTGACGATGCCCTAAAGCATAAAGTAGTTTATTTGGCCGGACACCTTGTTCATAAATATGGCGATAGCACTAGTATGGAGGAGATCATTGATGATGAAGATGGTAACGAGGTGTCATCTGAGTTTCTAAATAATTTTAATAGAGGTGGATTGAGTGTGCCGACTATGTCAACCGTCTTTTTTGTACATAATGCCTATAATTTGTATGACAAGACTAAAATGCGTTGCCAATTTCATTTTGCTGAGCTGTTCTCCTCTGTAGATGCACCTTTAGCTAGTAGTAATGCTGCATGTACTACTTTAGCTAACATTCTATTGAAAGCTCATGTCCTCAATGTAAGTGACAAAGAAAAAGCTTTGGGATGCCTCAGGAGGCAAGAAAAGCTCTCCAACTCGTGATAGACATAGACATAGTTGTAATAGGCATAGTGTTGTGACATGCATTTAATGTTTATGTAATATGATATATGACAATAAATATCAAAGTTTGACAGCTCTACACACTTGCATCATATTACAATCAGCCATCTCTCACCGTTTATGAGTTAGATACAAAAACAGACAAAAAATACCAAAATTCAGTAATTTGACCTTGAAATGTGACCTTTTGACCTTGAAGATGACCTCAGGTGGTGTTGAAAATGACACTATTGAACTCGCCGTCCTCAAAAACCCCTATATGGATCCCGAGATCGTGTCTCTCGCCCTTCTCGAAGTCATTTTAGTCCAGGACTCAAGTTAATCCTTCAGACTCAAGTTACAAGCCCTGAGCATGGGAGGTTCCAGTCCTTCTCTATAGTAGTCTATGGTTTGAATACTTATGCAACTAAGAATCTTCTGATTATCTCTGTTAATTCAACTCATTCACTTTTTATCTGCATCTTTTAACTTTATCACTTTGAGGTAGTTTGTGAAGACTATATATATTAAGTTTGATTTGAAAGCATTATGAAATAAGCTTGTGGCATCAAAATGTGAAAACTTTGGGGGGGGGGGAGAGAATACAGTGGCTTCAGGAAGTATTCCTCCCCCTTGACTTCTGTCACATTTTGTTGAGTTACAGCCTAAATTCAAAATGGATTAAATTTACATTTTTTGTCACCGATCTACACAAAATACTCCATAATAAAAAAGTGAAAACATGTTTTTAGAAATATATACAATTTTGTTTGAAAATTAAATACAAAAAGATCTCATTTACATCAGTATTCAGCCCGCTGAGTCAATACTTGGTAGAAGTGCCTTTAGCAGTGATTACAGGTTTGAGTCTTCTTGTGTATGCCTGCATCAGCTTTGTACATCTGGATTTGGGGACTTTCTCCCATTCTTCTTTGCAGATTTGCTCAAGCTCTGTCAAGATTGATGGAGAGCATTGGTGAACAGCAATCTTCAAGTCTTTCCACAGATTCTCAATGGGATTCAAGTCTGGGCTTTGGCTGGGCCACTCAAGGACTTTCACATTCTTGTTCTCAAGCCATTACAGTGTTGCTTTGGCTGTATACTTGGGGTCATTGTCCTGTTGGAATGTAAATCTTCGCCGCAGTCTAAGGTCTTTTGCACTCTGAAGCAGGTTCTCCTCAAGGATTTTCCTATACTTGGTTCCATTCATTGTTCCCTCTATCCTACAAGTCTAACAGCCTATGCCACTGAAAAGCATCCCCATAGCATGATGCTGCCACGACCATGCTTCACAGTAGGGATGGTGGTAGATGGGTGATGAGCTGTGCTTGGTTTCCGCTAGAAGTAGCGCTTTGCATTCAGGCAAAAGAGTTCAATCATCTCATCAGACCACAGAATCCTTTTCCTCAAGCTCTTTGACATGCCTTTCACGTCTTTCATGTCACATGCCTTTTTGAAAACTCCAGGCGTTGTGTCATGTGCCTTTTTCTCAGGAATGGCTTCCGTCTGGCCACTCTCCCATAAAGCATTGATTTGTGAAGTACTGCAGAGATTGTTGTCCTTCCGGCAGGTTCTCCCATCTCAGCCAAGGAGCTATTACTGTCAGAGTGGTCATTGGGTTATTGGTCACCTCCCTGACAAAGGTCCTTCTTGCCCAGTTCCTCTGTTTGGACAGCCAGCACTAGGAAGAGTCTGGGGAGTTCCATATTCTTTCCATTTCCGAATGATGGAGCTCACTGTGCTCTTGGGAACTTTCAACACTCTAGAAATTGTTTTATACCCTTCCCCAGATCTATGCCTCCTCACAGTTCCATCGTTCCACGGACATCTCAGATACAATTCCATCCATTGGATGATCAGGTCAGGTATGGGAGCATGTGCCAGAACAGCGCGTCGCTGCGTCCACTTTCCGCCGGTACTCCAGGGGCCTCCGTCTGGCCATCCCCCAGGCAGATGCCAAGCCCATCCCCACCTCCTTGAGATGATGGTCAACCTGCTGCAACCATGAGGAATGTGGTCGGCCCACTGGCCTCCTCCACTCATGAGACTCCCTCGCTGAGAGAATCTGGTGAGCAGGATCAGCATCAGGAAAACGAGCCACATGTCCATACAGCCGCAACTGATGCTCACGGACTATGCAGGTAACAAATCTCATCCGAGTCTCTCTCAGCAACCGCTCGTTGGACACAAAATCCGACCAGCGATAGCCAAGGATTCTCCGAAGAGACCTGGTACCAAAGGAATTAAGTCTCTGTCTCAGATCCTTGGTCAGAGTCCAAGTCTCGCATCCATAGAGCAAGACTGGAAGTACCAAGGACCTGAAGACTCGGACTTTCGTCCTCCCGCACAGGTACCGGCAGCGCCACACCCCATGATCCAGTGAATCCATGACTCCCCAGGCCCGACCCAAACGTCTATTGACCTCTGGCTCACAGCCAGCAGAGACATGAATATCACTGCCAAGGTAAGTGAATCTCTCCACGACCTCAACATCCTCACCACAAACAGACACAGACAGGACAGCAGCATCCAAGATGTCACCGAAAGCCTGGATCTTAGTTTTGACCCAAGAAACCCGTAATCCCAGCGGCTCCGACTCCTCTTTCAGCACCTCGAGGCCCCCCAAAAGGATTCTAGAGTCTCCGCAAAGACGACTGCATCATCTGCAAAATCAAGGTCCGAGATCTTGACATTCCCAAACGATGCACCGCAGCTTGATCTCTCTGACATCCTCCCTAAAATCCAGTCCATACAAGTGCTGAAAAGTGTGGGGGCCAGTACACACCCCTGACGAACTCCAGTAACAACTGGAAATAAGTCAGAGATGGTACCACCACACTTCACAGCACTCTCAGTACCAGAGTAGAGTTCAGACATCAGATCGATCAGTTTTGGTGGCACCCCACGAAGACCAAGAATTCACCACAGCCTGTGTTTCCACAAGCGAAGGTGGACCACAGTTGATTTGAGGGTCAGCAACAGGGATTGTAACACCCTTGACGTCCAACTTGACAGCTGGGGGATCAGCCTGGTACAACCGCTCAAAGTAACCGCTTTGATTGGTACAACCGCTTAAAGTATTGGATGATGGTTACTTTGATCTGATATTTATCAAGGTTCCTTGGTGCCAGACTCAATCAAACTCTTCCTTCCTGTAAAGGGCAAGAATTCTCACTTCTCTGGCTTTAACTCATGTCGATACTTGGGTTTGGGCATTGAATATAATAGATGTCGAGATTCTGACATTTCCTGAACTGGTCATCTCTGAGCAGGCTGTTTGTTTTCCTCCTTCCTGGATGGTGCTGTCAGTGATACTTTCCATGACTTTGCTGATGAATGCATTGAAGTTGATCAAGTCATAAATATCCACCAGATCAGTTTTGTCCCATTTTCCCCATCTGGAAAGTTTTTACATCGTCTTTTCATTCAGAGTAATTATGTCAGGCTGATGGTTGAATAGAAGGAATGTCAAGGTGAGTACAACACTGCATCAGCAGACCATTTGAACATTGGGTTTTATCAACCAAAGGTTTACTAACTGGTGTGAGAAAAAAAGTAACATTTAACATTTCAGGAGTTAGTCCTTCATCGGATTGAAAAGGCCTTCTCTTGAAGCAAAAGGTCTATCGTTCTCACATTGCAGACAGGTTGGTGGCCCCTTCATTTAATATCAGCTCTCTTGTGATCTTGCTCACTCTGCTCTCCCAGACCTCCAACCACCCCAAGCTACTCCAGGATGCATGTATTCTTCCAGCAACCACTTCCTGGTTAAACTTACAAGATCCAGGCTTAACACTGATGTCCACTCTTTGTTTCTCTTTTCTCCCATTTGTGGACCCACCCCCCCTCCCTCCCCCCCCCCACTCGTCCATCCACGGATTCAAGCACGTGGGGCACTACCATCTCATTCCCCCCCTCCCCCCCAAAAAAAACTTCAACAATTTTGATTTCCCCCCATTAACTCTTCTTAACCAAATGCTCTGGGAGGAGGGGAGGCAGAAAGGAAGCAGGCCTAATTCTAAAACAGCAAGGCCTAATTGGGTCTTCCATCCCTCATCAGTGTGACGTTAAGACAGAAAACCCATTTGCCAGCATTAGTTGGTCGCCATTAAAGATTCCATGGCATCCTTAAACGGTAGGCGAGCTTGCGCTGGCACCCTGAACAAATACCAAATTCCTGCCCTGACTGACTAATTGGGAAGGCAATGGAAAACCGCCCAGCATAACCCTTGCTCAGGAACTGCTTTGGTACCATCCATGCTGTTTTAAGAGTATGGCACAATAATTTTATCCATGCAACCACCTTCAGTACGACTGTATTGTAACTTGAGGAGATAGTGACCTGCCAAGAGGGAGGACATTGGTACGACACAGCAGTTCCGAAAGGCGGTCCGAGTCCCTGCAAAGTGCCACGGCATATCTGTTGAGAAACGGAAATACAAAGCAAAGTAGTAAAGTATGCAAATATGATAGACTTTGACTCAAGTACACTCACAAAATGTTCCAAAGACATTTTTGTTATGCCACAAGTGCTAGCAGTTAAGTTTAAATCTTTTTCACTGATGTAACAACGATTTTTCAACCTCAGATATTGCAGCAATATGAAAAGCAAGCACAAGTCAAACACTTTTAAACATTTTAGAAGGTGATGCAATAATTGCACAATGCCTGGATGGATTGGGGGAAGGAATTCCACGAGACTGCACAATGGGTACATTATGGGTGACCCTGCAATGAAAGATCAATCCACTAACCTATCCATGACAACGAACAGAACGAGAGCATTACGCAATAACCAACAAGGTCGCGCCACACTTGAAGTCAACGTGGAACAGACTTGCAGCAAAACAGAGCTTTGTGTGTCATCAGAAACAGAACGATTCACGATACATTCCCTTAGATTAGAGAAACAAAACATCTGAATGTTGTTAACGTGTTGCCCAAGAACAGTGCAATAGAGACACGATGTGAAAATGAACGTACACATTGCATAATGTGTCCAAAAGATTTTGCATTTAAATATTAATATCTGTGGGGGGATCTCTTTTTTGCAGATACAGTATCAGGGTTCAGACTCATGCTTACAATGACAAA
>NC_140964.1:91631791-91660786 GCF_056783735.1 Eptatretus burgeri | reverse complement strand
ATATCAGGTGAAATGACATTTCATTCAATTGTCGTTAAGGATCATTTTAAAATTACCTTTAATACAAAAAATGGAGTAGTTTAATCTGTTAATGAAAAAAAAGTCTATCGATATCGATGGTAATGTTTTTTTTCAACCAATTAAATACGAGTCATTATTCAACTGAAGATTTGAAGATTATGAGAGTGATGACAGTTATGATAGAGAGTTTGTGTTCAAACGACAGTTATGATACTGAGAGTTTGTGTTCAAACGATAGTTATGAAAGTAGTTTTATAGATGATTGTGAAAGCACTGAAGATGATACTGAAGATGAATTTTAGTTTTGCTAAAGTTTTACTTTATAAATATAAGAGATTTTGAGCCTCTAGAATTCCCTGATTCTCCATATGACAAATTTGAGAATTGTCCTGCGTGTGAAAGACGGGGATTAAACACAGAGTCAAAAGCCTATAAACAATGTATATTCTGTGATTATATTCTAATTAATGATAAAAGAAAATCATTAATTTCAGATTACAACAAAAATGAATTACTTTACAAGATTGATTAGAGAAATGAATGCAAAGTATGAGGGTGATAACACACCTTTCCTTACAATGGAAGAAACTGAACGTATTAGAGAAATGTTCAAAGGATTGTTGTTTTATATATTATTCACGATTATCATTTTCAGGGAAATATCAACACAAGATATTGTATAAATAAAATAATGGATTATCTTGAAATTAAACCCCTAGTTCGGATAAAATATAGTTTTGAAAAAAGCCAATAATAAATTAAATAACCTGTTTTCCAAATATATAAATGAATTATTTTTTTCACCCATTTGGGAAAATAAGATAAAATATAACAACCATAAAAAATCTTCCAAATTCATTAAGATGTCTCATAGTTGGTTCAAGCGGATGTGGAAAATCCTGCTAACTTTTAAAGATGCTCCTTACTCCCAACTTTTTAGATTATGATCATTTAATAATTTTCACAAAGTCAAGTTTTCAACCTGAGTATCAACTACTCTCACAAGGTTTTAATGCTGGTCTTCAAAAAGAAGATATAATCGGTTTATTTAAACTTCAAAACAAACTAAATGTTTACAACATTTAAGATATAATGCAACTATTTTGTGATACACAGAGATATAAAAACAAATCAAAACCGATAACTTGTATTCTTACTGATAATACAGATGATATACCTTCTCCCCAAGATTTGGATAAATCAAAAAAGAACCTCGTTACCTTTGATGATTGTGTTAATGAGAGAAACCAAACGGTAATGGATAGCTACCGCACAAGAGGAAGACATTCTTCTTGTAATTGTATTTATCTTAGTCAATCATACTTTCAACTCCCTCATCCTTCCATCAGAAACAATGCTAATACTTTTATTTTATTCAAGTTAAATTCAAGAGATAAAAACTATTTTTGGAGAGATAATTGTTCTACATTATGCAGTAAAAAGGAATTTGGGGATTAGATGAAACACATGACTGAAAAATATAAATATATTGTTGTGAAACAAGATGAGATAATAATAAGGGATATATTTTTTATTTTACAAATAATTACATATATAAATGACAACTATTATTATAAATCTTGTAAATCTGCTTGGATAAAACTATTATTATAAATCGGTGGGATAAAACCTATATATATATATATATATACACCGGCCGGTGGGATAAAACTATTATTATAAATCTTGTAAATCTGTGGGTAAATCTGCTTCTGGAAAAACTTTCATAAATCAAGGTTCTTGTAGAGTACAAATGAGAATATTGTAAATTTACTTTAAAAAACACCCGTGATACGCGTTGTATCAATAACAACTAGAGCAATAAGACCTGGAGAAGTAGAAGGTAAAGATTAATTATTACTATATTTCAGTAGAGGAACATATGCGATTGAGGAATGAAGGTCAAATATTTGAGGAGTTTTCTCTTGGTACAACAAAATATTCACATTGTAAGATAGAGTTAAATAAACTAAAATCTGGTGGGCTTGGGATAATAAAATAAAAATGACCGTTTTTACAGCCATTTTTCCCTGCTGTGCAGGGGTTAGGCTTTTTCTTGAGGCAATGTTTTTTATGGCCGGATGCCCTTCCTGACGCCAACCCTGGTCGCCTCTTACGACACAAGGGATATGGTACACCTATTCTAACCGGGGCATACACCGGGACCAGTACACTGGTACTCACTTCGCCGACCTCAGATGGATGACAGGCTGAGTCAACCTCCTGGTGTTAATTCAGCAGCCAACGGGGCTTGAACTCAGGATTCTGGGATCCCAAGCCGCCACCCTCACCACTAAGCCAACACCAGGCTTATGGTGGGCTTGGGATATTGAAACTAATCCAGAAGGAATGAGACAAATTATTAAAATCTGAGCAGGGTGAAGATTTTATCATTCGGTTTTGATGTTGATGAAGAAACTCAATGCAAAGGTATGAAAAGCAGAGATACAAGTATTAGTGAAGAAGAAATTACAACTCGTGTTAATGTTGATAAAGAATTTGATGAAATATTTAAAGAAAAGGATTGATTTGAACCCATCTACTTTAATGATGAAGAAAAGGAAAATTTCCCTGTTGATCTTCACAATTCATGAAATGATATTTTCCAATAAATAAATGTATGTGAAAGAAAGAGCAAGAATATTTAAGGAGCATCAAGAGTTGGTTTCAAAAGTTGTAAAACAACAGGAAGACATAAAGAAGAAACGCAGACAGAAACTAACAGGTGAAGAAGCATTTGACAGAAAACAAGAGAAATTTTTCAAACCACTTTTTAAAACTTCCCAGGAAAAAATTATCGATGTTTCCACAGTTCCCACATGAGAATATACTCCGACAAAAACTTCACATGTTGAAAGATTTCAGTCAAATGATGGAGGAAGAATTAGAGCATATCGAAGAATTAGAATATGATGATGAAGGATTATTTCAACAACTGGAAGAGATGAATCAACCCCCTGATTATGTTGTGAATGCTCTTCAAAACAATGAATATTCAGCGGATTCAAAAACCAAAGCAGGACTCATTCCAACAGAACAACCAGCAATATTTCATCTTGTTCAAGAAAAGGGATTGATATTTAATGATGAATTTTGTGCTGCGTCACGTGATTGGGTTTTCGTATATCATGCCTCGCCCGCTAGGGGTGGCAGGAGTGTGCTTCTGGTCGCGCAATAAAGCGGAGTAGATGGTGGCCCGCGTGCTTCTTGCGTCCCACCGCACCTCGTACACTCTAGTTGGCGACGAGGATGGTTGAATACGGACTTATGCCCGTTTTCGACGGGGACGACTTCGAATTGTTTTCGGAGCAATTGGAATGCTATTTCCACGCGAACAATGTGGTCGACGAGAGCAAGCAGAAGTCGATCTTGCTCGCTTCGCTTTCGCCGGAGCATTATCGGCTGCTGGGTGATTTAGTGGCACCGAACAAGCCCCGGGATGACGGGCTGTCGTTTCGGGACATTGTGGAGAAAATGAAAGCACACATGGCGCCGGAGAAGTCATTGCAGCTCGCTCGATTCCAGTTCGATCGCCTCTCGAAAGGGGTAGAGGAACGCGTCGCTGAGTTCGTGGCGTGGATTAAGCATTCTTCCGAGGCCTGCAAGTTCACGGCGGGGGAGCGGCCAGCTCGGCTCAGAGATCGTTTTATTGCTGGTTTACGAGATGCGAAGATGGTTTCAGCGGTTTTACGGCTGAAGGATGAAGCCATTACATTCGACTCGGCGGTCAGCACGGCTACGGCGGTCGAGCAGACTCGCGAGGATGTTCGAGCCATCACCGGCCACGCGGGGTCGCGAGCACCCCGGGACGCGCACACGACCTTCGATGCGGGTCGGACGTCGCCACGCGGCCGCGCGTGCGGCGGGGTGACCCCGCGGACATGCTTGGGATGTGGAGGTCGACACCGGCACCGTGCATGCCAGTGTAAAGGCATCGTGTGTTTGAATTGTCACAAGGTGGGTCATTTGGCGCGTGTGTGCCATGGGGCGACGGCCACCGTTAAGGTCATGGACGGCGATGTGCGAGGCGACTCGGGGTGGAACCAGCGGCCGTTGTTGAGCCTGTTTTCAATTGGCCCGGCGACGGCGCGCTCGATGACGGTGGAAGTCGAAGTGAACGAAACGCCGATCACGTTCCAGGTCGATACGGGAGCAGCGGTGTCGCTCATCGGCGAACAAACCGCGCGTAGACTCAACGGCTTGAGGCTTATCAGGTCAAACCTCACGCTGTTCACGTACACCCGCGAGAAGATAACGCCAGTCGGGATGGCAGACGTGTCTGTGCGGTACCAAGGCCAGGTCGCCACACTTCGGGTGTACGTCGTGCGGGGGAGCGGGCCGTCTCTCCTCGGCCGAGATTGGATGGCCCGCATCAGGCTAGACTGGGCCGCAGTTCACCTTGTGCAACCCGTGCCGAGCCGGTGGGAGGATCATTTAGAGGAGATTCTTCAAAGACATCAAGGGTTGTTTAGCGACGACCTTGGGAAACTCAAGGGCATGGAGGCGAAACTCTTCTTGAAGGAGGGGGTGGTTCCTCGGTTTTGTAAACCGCGTCTGGTGCCATATGCCCTGCGGGACAAGGTCAAGGGTGAACTGGATAGGCTGGAGGCCTGTGGAGTGATCGAACGGGTGTCGTGCACGGATTGGGCCACCCCGGTTGTCACGGTGCTGAAACGGAATGGAGACGTCCGATTGTGCGGGGACTTCAAATCCACGGTTCACCCGGGGCTCAGTGTGGAGCAATATCCATTGCCGTCAATCGATGAAATATATGCGCGATTGGCGGGGAGTCAATACTTCACGAAGCTAGACCTGCGTGATGCATATTTTCACCTGCCGATGGATCCCGGGAGTAGCGAGCTTTTGACAATCAACACGTGTCAAGGGCTCTATCGATATACCCGACTCTGTTTTGGGATTGCTTCGGCCCCAGCTTTGTGGCAGAAAGCCATGGATCAGGTTTGCATTGGCCTGCCCGCTCAGACCTACCTGGACGATGTGCTCATTGCGGGGAAAACAGCGGACGAGCATCTTGCGAACATTGCCCAAGTGCTGACAAAGCTAGAAGCGTGCGGCCTGCGCTTTAACAGGGACAAGTGCGCGTTCTTCAAGCAGCGCTTGGAATACCTCGGGCACATCATCACGCCGGAGGGGCTGTTGAAAGATCCTCGGAAGGTGGAAGCGATTCAACACATGCCACCGCCTCGCGACAAAACGCAGCTGCGCTCGTTCATTGGTATGGCCCAGTATTACCAAAAGGTTCATGCGCGGGCTCAGCTCACAACTTGCGCCGTTAACGCGGTTGCTCAAGAAGGACGAGCGCTGGGCTTGGGGTCTGCACACCAGGCATCGTTCGACCGCGTCAAGTGGCTGCTCACAGAGGATACGGTCCTCGTGCACTACGAGCCTGCGCGTCCGCTCCTATTGGCATGCGACAGCTCTGCATATGGCCTCGGGGCAGTGCTCTCCCACAGGATGGACGATGGTTCCGAGCGGCCTGTTTGTTTTGCATCCCGGACCCTGTCCACAGCAGAGCGCGGATATGCCCAGATTGAGCGTGAGGCTCTCAGCCTCGTCTGGGGTGTGCGGAGGTTTCATCAATATCTGCTGGGGTGGCATTTCACTTTGCAGACGGATCACAAACCGCTTCAATTCATCCTGAGACCCGAACGCGGGGTGCCGGTGGTAGCAGCCGCGCGAATACAGCGGTGGTGTCTGTTTCTGGGTGCTTACGATTATGATATTCAGTTCCGAAGCACCGACAAGCATGCTAACTGCGACGGGCTCTCACGTTTGCCGTGTGCCGAGGGTCCAGCTGCGTCTGAGTTGAGCGACCGGGTCGATGTGTTCACGCTGGGCCAGGTCCAAAGCGGGCCGGTCACGGCCAGGCAGTGGAATCGGCTCGTGATCCGGTGCTTGCCCGTGTCGTCCAGGCGATTTCTACGGGGAATTGGAGCGATCTGCCTTCGACACCGGCATTTCAACCTTTCACGTCACGCGCAGCGGAGCTGTCGTTGGTCCAACGGTGCGTAATGTGGGGAATGAGGACCGTGATTCCACCGAAGTTCAGGCAGCGGTGTTTGGATGAACTGCATGTCAGTCACCTTGGCATCGTGAAAACCAAGAGTCTTGCTCGTAGCCTGTTGTGGTGGCTGGGGTTGGACAAAGACATTGAGCAGTTGGTTAAGCGTTGCGACACGTGCCAGACAGATGCTGATAACCCGCGTCGAGCTTCGGGTCTCTGGCCTGTGCCAGACCGAGCTTGGCAGAGGGTCCATGTAGATTTTGAGGGACCGGTTAATGGCAAAATGTTTTTGATTGTGATCGATGCATTCTCTAAATGGCCGGAGGTCGTAGTAATGCAGCATACATCAGCAAACATTACAGTAGAGAAACTGCGGACGATCTTTGCTAATAAAGGGTTGCCGGAGATCCTGGTCTCTGATAATGGTCCTCAGTTCATCGCGGGTGTATTTGATGAGTTTATGCGCCAGAATGGTATTCGACACCTAAGGTCCGCACCGTATCACCCTGAGACGAATGGCCAAGCTGAGTCGTTTGTCAAGATGTTGAAGCGGGCTTTGCGCAGGGGGGGTGTTGCACCTGTGCAGACGGTGATCGATGTCTTTTTGCTCCATTACAGGAACGCAGTTCATCCTGTCACGGGTGATTCGCCTGCCATTCGTCTCTATGGACGGGCTTTGCGGTCCAGACTGGATTTGCTGCGACCTGGAGGGTCGGGGAGTGGGGCAATGTCGCGTCCGGCGCGGCTGCGCAGCTTCGAGGTGGGGCAGCAGGTAATGGTACGCGATTATTTCCACGGTTCCAAATGGGTGCCGGCGGTGGTCTCTGTGGTGCTGGGGCCGGCGAATTGCATGGTGCGGACTGATGGTGGGGATGTGTGGAAGCGGCACGTGGACCAAATGCATGATCGCTGTTCAGCGTCACCCCCCCCCCCACACCTCCCCGGGCCGAACGATGCGGGACCCCCACCGGTAGTATCGCCGGCGCCTGACGTTGTGTCGCCGGGGCTGGTTGGGCCGACGCCAAGGGGGTCTTCGCCTGATGCCGTCCTACCCGGGGACGTCGAGCAGGCTGGGCGGTCGGGGGTGGCTGGTGTTGCGGAAAGTGCGAGTCCGGCGAGGGTGTCACCTCGGCCGAGCCGGGAGGCGTCTGAGCCTGGGCTGTCTGGTGGCGCTGCCCGTCCGAGGCGGGTCAGGGGGCGGCCGCGGTACTTGGAGGATTATGAGTGTTGATGGGTTTCAGATGGTCATGTTGTGATTGTCCGTTCATCGTGTGACGGGTCATTTTACGAGGGGAGGAGTGTGCTGTGTCACGTGATTGGGTTTTCGTATATCATGCCTCGCCCGCTAGGGGTGGCAGGAGTGTGCTTCTGGTCGCGCAATAAAGCGGAGTAGATGGTGGCCCGCGTGCTTCTTGCGTCCCACCGCACCTCGTACACTCTAAATTTAAGTTCTTGAGTTCTGCTCAACCCCCTGTTAAATTAACCCCCAGAGTAATGTTTCTTCTCACAAAAGATGGAAGACAAGGTTCAACTGTGAGGGATGAATCAAAGTTTTTTGATAAACCATTGGACATGGAAAATAATGATGATGGAGTAAATATTGATCTTCTGGACTCTTAATTATAGGGTTAGTCTTTCTGGTAAAAGTAGGAAGAATGAGAAGGAGAAATACATTATTCAGTCTTTAAGTATCCTTGGTTCAGGTGTTAGTTTTCTTCCAAATGACCCATCACAATTAGTAAATAGACTGTTATTGTTGTTAGATCGTAAGAAGGTTGGAAATAACAATTGTTTTAATGAAGCATCAGCCATTTTAGACCAGTTGATGAACATGAAAATAATTAATAAATGCCAATACAAAGACATTTTATCTCATATTAAATAAGATGAGAAGCACAATCCTTAGTTTTAATTTCACAACAAGCGACCATACATCTTCATTCCCATACCCACTACAACTTGATGCAACAAAAGAATATGAGGCGTCTTTATTGTCCATGGAAACTTATAATACCTTATTTAATATAACCGAGAAAAATGACAAGTTTAGTTACAATCCGGGAAGTGGATACAAAATGATAACAGTTTCACCCGGAGCATATGAGATTTCTCAAATATCTTCCAAAATTGTTCGTCTTATGAAAGAACAGGGTGATGAAACAAAAAATAGTTGTAGATATTCAAAAACATACTTCAAAACGAATGATTAAACTTAAAAATAACTACAAGGTTGATTTCACAATTGATAATTCATTTAGAGAGTTATTGGGTTTCTCCTCAAAAAAGATTGAAACTAATGGGACGTTTTACAGTGATAATGTCATTCAAATATCCTCGGGCATAAATTCGGTATCAATTCACTGTGATTTGATTGATGGCGCTTATAATGATGGAATAAGAACAAATACAATATTTTCATTCAGCACATACTCAACCCCAATTGGTTATAAATTCAATATGGAACCCAAAAATCTCGTTTATCTCCCTGTGTCAGGAAAAAACATAAATACAGAGTAAATTTTAGGATTACCGACAAAGATAATCACATGATTTCTTTTAATGGAGAAATTATATCCATCAGAATTTACCTGCGTGAAGTTTTCCAATAAATAAATACGATGGTTATTGTGAGGAAACACGAGTTGGGAAAATATAAAATAAGTACAGGGGATGGGATGTTCCTTTCCCCATACGACAAGGGTGAAGGTATGTATCTTAGTAGAGGATACTATAAACCTAAGAGACAAATGGGTGTTGGACATCAATTTAGAGGAGATGGGATAATTGATACTCTAATGGGTATTGGTTCAACTATTCCTAAACAGAAAGACCTAATTGGTTCAACTGCTTCTGCTGTGGGAAATGTATCGGGTGCTATAAAGAGTAAAAAAGATGCCCAAAAGGAATCTCATAAATTACAAGCAATAAAAGAAATTAAGAAAGGCAAAACTCAGTTGTCTCCCCAAGAACGACAGAAAATAATTCAAATACTTGGGTCAGGGTTTCAAAAGTTTTAACATCTTTTTTATACAAATATGGAAGCAATTGATAGTATCTATGATTTGGATGACACCATTGTTATCTCAAACTCTACTAAAAAAGATTACTTCAAGGTCAATGCAATAACTGGGTCAGACTGGAATGCAAATGGAACAAAAAGTTTTGAAATAAATAATCAACAAACATATTTGAATCTATCCAAAAGTTTCTTGTTGTGTAAATTTACATTCACCAAGGCTGGGAATAACACAAACGCTACACTCGTAAATGATTTCTTCTGGAAAATGTTTGATAGTGTTCGTTTGTACATTGGAACACAAGAAGTTGAAGCGGTTGATTATGTCTCTGCTGCATCTGAAATGATGAAATTTACACTATATTCATTCGGTGATAGAATGGGGAAGGGGGCTGTCGAAGGTTTGATTCCTGCTATGACAACGGGAACAAACACAGACCCTGGATATAGTCAAAGGAAAAGAATGTATAATGATAATACAAAAGCAGGTAATAGTTTTACTGTGGCAGTTCCTCTTAAAGGTATATTTGGATTTTGTGATCATGATAAAGTTCTGTATGGTCTTAAAATTAGATTTCAACTACAAAGAAATGATAATGAAAATATATTACTTTTTGGTGTTGGTAATGCTTTTGCTGCTCAGAATATATTTGTAATTGATGAAATGAGTTGGTATATTAGTGAATATACTCCTAATCTTAAAACAGAAGAGATGTTGAATAGAAGACTTAATTCAAAGAAACCACTCAATGTATCATACCTTAAAAGAAGATGTCAACATGTTAAACTGAACCATACCACTTACACGTGGAATTTGGGTGTTCTGGAAGGAAAGCCACGATATCTGTGGATCATTTTTTAAAAACCAGATGGTGATACTGCTACTGATAAGAATAATGCATTGAGTGATAATGCTCAGGTGAAATAACTTCGTGTTTCTCCAGATGGAACATTTTTATCCACGAGATAGATTGGAAATTAATTGGGAAAAAAATGATTATGCTGAAGCATACAAGTCTTAACAAAAGGTGTGTGAAAGCAATGGAAATAAAGAACCTATTTTGGATATGACAGCATCTAAAAGTTTGTATACAATCTATGCGTTTGACCTGAGTGCTCAAAAGGAAACTCTTCTTCTTCCTCTTTCGGCTTGCTCCCGTTAGGGGTCGCCACATCGGATCAACCGTCTCCATTTCGCTCTATCCTCCACATCTTCCATTGACACTCCAACCACCCGCATGTCCGCCCTCACCGCATCCATGAACCTCTTCTTTGGCCTTCCTCTTCTCCTCCTGCCTGGCGGCTCCATCTTCAACATCCTTCTCCTGATATACTCCGTTTCCCTCCTGTGCACATGTCCAAACCATCTCAATCTCGCCTCTCTCACTTTGTCTCTAAACCGTCCTACCTGCGCTGTCCCTCTAATATACTCATTTCTTATCCTATCCATCCTCGTCACTCCCAACGAGAATCGCAGCATCTTTAACTCTGCCACCTCCAGCTCCGCTTCCTGTCTTATTGTTAGTGCCACCGCCTCCAAACCATACAACATAGCTGGTCTCACTACCGTCTTATATACTTTCCCCTTCACTCTTGCAGCTACCCTTCTGTCACAAATCACTCCTGCAACTCTTCTCCACCCACTCCATCCTGCCTGCACTCTCTTTTTCACTTCTCTCCCACACTCTCCGTTACTTTGGACAGTTGATCCCAAGTATTTAAACCAATCCACCTTCCCCACCTCAACTCCTTGCAACGGCACCATACCACACCCTCCCTCTCATTTATGCACATGTACTCCGTCTTACTCCGACTGACTATCATTCCCCTTCTCTCCAGTGCGTACCTCCACGTCTCGAGGCTCGCTTCAGCCTGCTCCCTACTCTCCCTACAGATCATGATGTCATCCGCGAACATCATAATCCATGGAGACTCCAGTCTGATCTCGTCCGTCAACCTGTCCATCACCATTGCAAACAGGAAAGGGCTCAGAGTCGATCCTTGGTGCAATCCCACTTTAACCTTAAACCAGTCCGTCATTCCTACCGCACACCTCACCGCTGTCACACTGTCCTCATACATATCCTGCACGATCCTCACATACTTCTCCACCACTCCCGACTTTCTCATACAATACCACAACTCCTCTCTTGGCACCCTATCATAAGCTTTCTCTAAATCCACAAACACACAATATAACTCTTTCTGGCCTTCCCTATACTTCTCCATCAACATTCTCAAAGCAAACATCGCATCAGTGGTGCTCTTTCCTGGCATAAACCCATATTGCTGCTCACAGATCATCACCTCTCCTCTAAACGGAGCTTCCACGACTCTTTCCCACAACTTCATGGTGTGGCTTAACAACTTTATCCCTCTGTAATTTCCACAGCTCTGCACATCACCCTTATTCTTGAAGTGTTCTTCTTTCGAGTGCTCAAAAGGAAACTATAAAGTCTAATCGAGTGGATGCTTCCCTATACATTGAAAGAGGAGAGAGTGAAGAAGTTGATACATATTGTTTGCTTTTGGAAGAAACAGAATTACAGATTAATACAGATAATGGTGTTATGATTAGTCTCACGTAATTTTTTTTGTTAAATAAATGAGTGGTAAAGTACTAACTGGGGTATATGTTAATCAAATCAATCTTCATAAACAATCATCATGTGTTCAAAATCAAAAGCCTTGTATGATTAACGTTAATACAATTCAGAGAAAAGGAGCAGTAAGAATTGATGTTTTGCTCACAAGAGAACAGGTGAAAATCTTGAACGATACTGGCTCACTTAAAATTAAAATGTCAAAACCAATGTTGAAAAAATATTCAATAAGAGAGATGAGTGGCGGAATTCTCCCATTTCTAATTCCTTGATTTGCTGGTTTAAGTGCGGCTGGAGCATTGACAGGTGGCATTTCAGCAGCTGTGAAAGCTTCCAACGAAAGGAAGGCTCAACTCCGGGCTCAAAAGAATTGGAAAGACGTAACAAAGAGTTGGAGAAACAAATTAGTAGAAGTGGTGTAGTTGTAGATTTTGCTAAAAAACTTGAAAGTCTGCCTGTGAAAGTGAGATTGTTAGTTGGAGATATGCTTTCTTCTGTCGCACAAGCAGGTGTAAAATTACCTAAAAGGGGTAATTGATTATATCTTTCTAATAAATAAATGAGCATTGATGAGTGGTTTAAAGAATTTGGAAAGAATACAACATCAAATTTATAACTTGTCAAATATTGTAAGAAATTAAAAATTCATAATGTGGTTATTTGTATGAGAGATGAATTAACAAATGTGTCTAAACATACAAAGAATATTATTATGAACTTGGAAGATAATAATGGGAACGGTTCTCATTGGGTTTGTATTTTTAATAGTCAAGACAAATATTATTATCCTGCGCCCCAGAGGGAGGGAGCGGGATATTGTAATCGTCCGGTATGTTTGTCTGGCTGTCTGTTAGCAACTTTACGGCAAAACAGCTTTAGCAAACACTATCAAATTTAATCCACAGGTGGGCAATGAACCTTGGACGACCCCATTAAATTTTGGGTCCAATTGGATCAAAGGTCAAGGTCAAGGTCACGAAAAGATCAAAATCGTTTTTCGCTCAGAACCGTCAAAAATGATCTGATTTACTTCAAACTAAGCTTAACTAAGACTAAAATATTTCTCATAATCAATACTCAGGTTAAGGATGTATCAAATATAAATTTGATCCCCAAAATAACTTTATGCCTGAAATGGGCGGGATTTGTTGTGCCTGGTTTTGATAGTTTTGGTCTTCCACCACCTGTTGAAGTTATAAAATTCTTACAGAATGGTGTTTATCAAACATTTCAAGTACAAGAATTAAATTCCAAGTGTTGTGGTCAATTATGTCTATTTGTGTTATTTCAACTCAACAAAAATAATTTCTTAATGACATTATTTTTAATATAATATAAATGACTTATGTTGGCAAAGATGGTTCTATCTTTTCTGTATCCCAAGAACTGAATATCGATTTCTCAAATTATTACACAAAGGCACAGGCTGAACGACAGAAATATAGTATAACAAAAAATATTAATATGAAAAATGCTTATAAATTAATAAATTATCCAAGCCCAACTGACACGAATGACTTGGTGAGATTAAGTGATTTATCACAATATATATATATATATATATATATATATATATATATATATATATATATATATATATATATATATATATCCTTAAATAAAACAGCTGTGTATTCCAAAGATACAGAAGTGTTGATTTTATCTCCATGTCATGCAAAATTCACAGTTCCAATTCATATACATTTTTAGAAAGAAGGGCGTATCGTTTGTACGAGAATAGAACAATGGGGGTGTGATATGAATGACTTAGGGTATAATGGTCATTTAAAATTAACCTAGAATACCTGGAACAATTAAATCAGTCTCGTAAGGAAGAATATTATCCACTCGGTGCTGAGAATGAGTTTTGTGGAAGCACGATTAGTAAACAACAAATAAAATAATTTAATAAGGGTAAATTTAATAATGGTTTTGCCCTCGTTTATATCATGAAAACATAAAAAACAGAATTATACATAATAAGTAAGGAAATACAAAATGATTTAACTATGGGAAGATGGGTGGGGGGGGGGGTGTTTCGTGTCATAATATTAATCTGTCATATATTTCGAATACATAAATGACAGCAAGAATGCTTCAAGAAAATTATCATTTCTGTGTCCAAGCATACCTTCAAGAAAAGGCTATTCGGTGTTTTAATAAATATGTTCTACAACATAAGAATGAGGTATTTCAATAAAAGATTGGTTTTATACTGATGTTAATGAACCAATAAATTTGGATTTAATTAAAATGTTAAATAATGAAAAAATTATAAAGTTAAGAAAACACAAGGCTCCTTTGGAAATTCAGAAGAAATCTTATTGGTTTCCTGTTGTAAAAAAAATTATTTTGGATACAGGAATAACAAGAAATCCTGATGAATATATGTATGACTAGCTGAAGTACCTGGTAATACCCGGGAAATTTGCCCTATTTTCCTCACGCTAGTTAGACTGAGGCATTCGTTGTATGGAGAAAATTAGGAAGGCTTCTTTTATTCCTCAGATTTATGGAAGGAAGGCTTTATGCTGCCGTAATCCTCAGAGAGGTCATAGTTGAAGGCAGCCTTGAGCCACTCAATGTTTCTAGCAGCAGTGGAAATTGTCCTTGATGTCCTGCCAAAACCCAGACCTAGAAAGCTGGAACGTGAGTTTTGTGCTTCTCTCGCCCGTCGGAGTGACGCTCTATTTGCAGTTAGACGACTGACTGTGTCTGTCTGTCTGTCTGTCTGTCTGTCTGTCTGTCTGTCTGTCTGTCTGTCTCTGCAGCTGACTCCGCTTGCCTGGCTCTTTCATGTGCAGATCTATCAGCAGTTAGCTGCTGCCATGCGCGTGCAGTTCAAGAATTCAAATAACAGGAGAAGAATGTGTATGTTTAAAAAGTCAACGAATACGAACATTTTGTATTTCAAAAAACCCGAGCATTTTTAACCATAAATCCTTTTGTTACGATTAATACGCCGGCTCACCATTCGAAAGGCTTTTTTTTAATGGGAATTTTTTTTTATATATATTATTTTTTTTTAATATAATTTTTTTTAATTTTTCTGGAAAGCCACGAAGCGCATCCTGGAGCTGAATGCTAGGTCTATATGTGTGTAAAGTTTCATCAAGATCGGTTCACTGGTCTAGGAGCTTATTGGTTACAAACAGACAGACAGACATACACAGACACAGACACAGACACAGACACAGACACAGACACAGACACAGACACAGACACAGACACAGACACAGACAGGACTGCCATTTATATAGTAGATATTCTATGGGGTGTAAGTGATTCAAGGATAGGAAGGGACGAGGAAGGAGTTGAAGAAACTGAGACAAAGGAGGAAAAGGAGAAGAGAGAAGGAGGAGAGGGAGAAGAGAGAGGGAGGAGAAGGAGAGGGAGGAAAGAGAGAATAAATAAATATAAAAATATGGAAACCAGTGAGATTAGAAAAAGATTGGGGGTATTACAAAAAAAAAAAAATCTCAACGCACCGAGGAGGAAAACAAAGAATTGACAGGTCTATTAGAAATATTTTCGTCAAGACTATTTAACATTGTTTTCAGGGAGAAGATATAAACGAGAAAGTGGAGATAAAGAATATATTATTGATGATGTTGGTGTGATTGAATTTAATTAAAGTTTTTCATTTTTTTTCTTAAATAAATGGAGGAGAGAGTGAAGACATTTCTGAGGATTCTTGATGTTTTAAAAATTAAGATTCAAATGTGCATGTTGGAAACAAAAAAGGTTTTTGCACTCTGAGGGAATTTTTCTCAAAAATAAATGAGTTATTGTCTCAAATGTAAAAAGAAAACTAATACTAAAAATATTTCATATATTAAAAGTAAAAATAATAGGGTTATACAAAAAGGTACATGTTTGGTGTGTGGCTCGAAAAAGACTAAATTTATCTTCAAACACAAACATGGAGGAGATATACAAAAGTTTTTATCAGGAAGTAAATTTACAACTTCAGGAATACCAGGGTAATTACATCTCCCAGGGTATTCTTTCTGTGGTCCAGGCACAAACTTGGAGAAAAAGTTAAGATGAGGCAGACAGTCCTAAACCATGGAGTAAACCCATCAATAGGGTTGATGAAGTGTGCATGAGGCACGATATTGATTATGGGAATACCACAACTTTGGAAGATAAACACAAAGCCGATAGAGAAATGTTGTATAATTTGTCTCCGATACAAAATCCAACCTTGAGAGAAAAAGTTGATAGGTTCATGGTGAAGAAGATGATCAGTGCTAAATTGAAACTTGGGCTTGGAAATTCAAAAAACTTATAGGCTCCAATGATGTCATTAAGACTGAAGAACAATTAGCTGATGAATGACATAAACCAATATTCACAAAGTTTCATAGAAGGAAGGTTTATTCCAAGGAAGTTGATTATATCTGGTCCGCTGATTTGATTGAACTCAATAATGATAAGGGGTACAAGTATGCTTTAACCGTTATCGATTTGAGGAGTAGATATGTGTGGGTTGTCCCTTTAAAAAACAAAACAGGTAATACTCTTATGTTAGCCTTTCAACAGATATTTAATAAAACTAAGAGAAGACCCCAAAAATTGTGGACTGATGAGGGTAGAGAGTTCCAGAACAAGACGTTTATGAATTTTCTAAAAAATAACAGCATTACATTATACAGTACCTTTAATGAAGGAAAAGCGGTTGTTATTGAACGCTTCAATCACACTTTAAAAGAGACTAAAAAATTCACTCACCTCGGTTCTCAACAATGCTCATCTTTTATTCAGGATATTGTAGATAAGTATAATGATACGATTCACACCTCAACGAATACCAAACCATCAGAAGTATTTACAAAATTAGAATATGTAAACCCTATTTTTGTATAACCCTATTATAAACAAACCCCACCACAAAAGTTCCACCCCACACAAGCTCCATCCACAAAAACCACATTCATCATATTCACATAATTAGTGATTAGTTAATTAGTTCCACACACAACATGTTTATCAAATTAAAAAAATTGCTCCACCCATCCACACAAGCTCCACCTGCACATACACCCATCCACACATCCACACACATAAACCCCACCCACACAAGCCCTGCCCACACAAACCCAGCCCACACAAGCCCCACCCACAAGGTCCCGCCCACACAGGCCCCGCCCACAAGGTCCCACCCACACAGGCCCCAACCATAAGGTCCCACCCACACAAGCCCTGCCCACACAGGCCCCGCCCACACAAGCCCCGCCCACCCTTCTGATCCCCCCCCCCGCGCTCCCCACCTTTGACCCACCACCCCCCTCATCCCACCCCCCACCCTTCCCCACACACACACACGGGGAAGGGAGGGGGTGGGATGAGGGGGGTGATGGGTCATTGGGGGAGCGCACCTACCCCCCCGCCCCCACATCTCCTTTATTCATTTCTTGTAATTAAGAATTAAATAATTAAAATGTAAGCAAATATAATTTATCAACATTAAAAATATTGAACATTCAGTTGTAAAAATAGATGATATTTCCAAGCAGTCTGCTTCAGATGTCTTGAGTTTCATGCCAGATTCCTCCAGACGATTAACTTGTGTGTTGGGTTCAACCAGACGGGTGTTTAAACTGAAAAAAATAATAATAATAATAATAATAATAATAATAATAATAATAATAATAATAATAATGAGCCAAAACTCAAGAGAGATATCAAAACAGAGAGGCAGAAAGAGACAAGCAGAGAGAGAAAGACAGATAGACAGAGACAAACAGACAGACAGAGACATATAGACAGACAGATAGATATAGAGAGACAAACAGAGACAAATGGACAGAGAGACATATAGACAGACAGATAGAGAAAGAGAGACAAACCGAGAGACAGACAGACAGAGACAAGCAGATAGAGAGCGACAGACAGACAGAGACAGACAAACACACACAAATATACACATGCACGTATATGTTTCTCACCTTGAATTCGGTATCAATGGCAATGAGAGAACTTGTTTCCAGTCGGCAACAATACCGATCACATCATTCCTGAAATTATGAATCTCTTCAAGAAAGTCATTCGTTTGTATCCATTCGTTATGTAAATCAGATAATTCGTTCTCCACATTTGTAATGAACGAAACCCTTATTGGAGATAACCTGTGAGAAAAACACATACAATAATCAATTATTGGTCGTGCAGCGATTTAATTCTGTTTAAAATAATAAATAATAAATTGGGTTGAGAATCTCACCTCTCATCTGTTGAAAATGATTGATCCGTAAGGTTGTTGTAAGAATCTGTATACTGTAATCCATTCTGTGAATGCAATGCACTTGGCACACGAGTTGGTTTAAATAAACCGTGAGTCATGACGCCATGGGAGATTTCCCAACAATTGTTTTCCAGGGCGTGTTCCACACAAGAAATGACTTGAGGCAGCCTGACTCATTTTCGCAGCATGAGTGTTCTGAAAACATTTCCCCATTTTACGAAACCAAAGGTTTGGTGCTTGAATAGATAAAGTGAATACACTTGATGGTGATGAATGTAATAGAAAAAATTATTTATTACCTCGAATAGAACATGAACAAATATTCATTGGATCACTCTTTGAGTGGAATGAAAATATAAAAGGAAATCAATAAGTCTCAGTTTAACATGTGCTCAATGGGGCAGAGATCGGTCTCCTCTTGGGCCTCGAGTCAGAGAGACAGAGGGGGGGAAATTGGTCTCAATTCAACATTAGCTTGTATGGGAGGGAAGGGAATCAGTCACAATTTAACATGAGCTTGTATGGGAGAGGGAGAAAATCATTCTCCCGTTTTGACCTGATGGGCCTCGAGTCAGAGTTTCCCCTATTCATTTGTATGGGAGGGGGAGGAATCGGTCTCCTGTTTTGGGTTTTTCTGGGGTTGATTGAGAGTTTTCCCTCTTTTCCCCATTCATTTGCACAGATGCCTTAGAAGCCCCATTTATCCTCTACTTACACACATATATATATATATATATATCATGCATCATGTAATTTTCCTTTTGTAATGATGCAAAATGATAATTACTCGAATTTAACAGGGCTCAGTCCAGCCCACCAATGGGACAAGGAAGTGAACAGATTGCCACTGCACATCTTACCCGAGAATCCAGTGGCTCCAGCGGACAGGTTGTGCTCTCTGCATGTGAGTATAACCAGGAAACAGCAAATCAATGTCCCTGCATAAATAGTTTTATCAGATAAGGAGCTGCAACCTCAATAAACAGTGATGACATTTTTAAAGACTATGCAAAAGCTGTTGGAAATGAGCTTTAGTTTTGCACATTTCCGACTGGTTGTCCTCGCCTGGTCCTGTAATGATGTGTATGTGTGTATGGTGTGTGTTCGTATGGAGAGAAAATTTAATACAGCGTTACCAGGCAGCCTTAGGCACAGTTGTTACCAAGAGGCATATTTTTCTTATCTGTACCCTTTATGAAGGTCTGTGTGTGACAAGTATCAAGCTCGTTCACAAATTAATTCATTTGAGTGATGAGACAGGATAACTTTCACGATACATGAGACACTAATGTCATGTATTACTGTGTGTGTGTGTGTGTGTGTGTGTGTGTGTGTGTGTGTGTGTGTGTGTGTGTGTGTGTGTGTGTGTGTGTGTGTGTGTGTGTGTGTGTGTGTGTGTGTGTGTGTGTGTGATATATATATATATATATATATATATATATATATACATACATACATTTATTGTGGCAGACCCGGTGTTGTGGAGGAACCACGAGGGAGAGCTGTCTCGGGTTCCTCTCCGGACTCACCAGGAACCGTACACAAATAACTGTGTTGCGGCGGGTTGCTAATCGACCGCGAATGCCAATAACTTGACCACGTGACCCAGGGTCCTCCGTCTGATAACAGTCTACCTAAGAACATGTGATCTTATCGGGGAATAGCGCCCTTGGCACGTACTTGCGTTATTTTCGCACGCACGCACACGCACACACACACACACACACACACATGCACACATGCACACACACATACAAAAGTCTTCACCCCCTTTCAAGATTCTCACCTTTTGTTGCCTTATAGGCTGGAATTAAATCAGACTTTTTCCACATCGCAACCCATAACATCCAAGTGAAAAACAAATTCTACAAATTTCAGAAAATTAATTAAAAATACAAAACTAGAATAACATGGATGGATACATGTCCACCCCCTGAGTTAATACTTGGTGCAAGCACCATTGACAGCAATTACAGCTGTGAGTCTGTTGAGATAGGTCTCCAACAACTTTGCACACCTTGATTTGGCAACATTTGGCCATTCTTCTGCATAAAACTGTTAAAGCTCAATCAAGTTAAAGCTCAATTAAAGCTCAATAAAGGGGAGCGTTGAGAGACGGCAATCTTCAAGTCATGCCACCGATTTTTAGATTGGATTTAGATCAGGCATCTGACTGGGCCACTCAAGGACATTTATCTTTTTCTTCCTTCGACACTCCAGTGTCGCTTTGGCTGTGTAACTCAGGTCGTTGTGATGCTGAAAGGTGAACTTCCATCCCAATTTCAGCTTTCTTGCAGAGGGCAGCAGGTTTTGCTCTCTGGTTTTTCTGTATTTTGCTTCATCCATTTTCCGTTCTATCCTGACAAGTGCCCCAGTCCCTGCTGATGAGAAACATCACCATAACATGTGCTGACACTACCATCCTCCACAATAAGGATGGGATTCTTTGGTTGTGCACAATAGGGATAGTGTGCACAAGGGGAAGGTGGGCTTATCATGAGGTGTGGGGGAGGGGCGGGGGGGGGGGTCAGGATGCTTCAGTGCAAAGCGTGCTGTGTAGAAAATCCCTCAAGATTGCGTGCAGGCTCGCCAGTGAGGTCTCCGTGCATCTTCTACCTGCAGCGGCTCACACCCCGCCTTTGTATCTTCTGTCATAACCCGCAGCTGTGACGCCACTAGCCCCACCCAGCTGTGTTGCCATTGGCTGGTGTCCTAGTCCGTGGGTAGGGCAACCTGCCCTGACCTTTCTCCCTGATAGATGGCATGCTTTCTGTGTCATGGTGGCATTTTCCAGGACCTCGACATTCGAGGGGGATACGTTCCGGGAAAACCCCACGCATGTTGAAATCACAAATGTGTGGGCATTGTTTCAATGGGAAATGGAAGATTGGTTCCAGGGATTTCCCAACCCGCAAAAAATCCGTGAATGTTGGGGAAAATCTCACGAAAAGGCAGGAAAATGCTGTGGAAATAGACGAAAATTCACGAGTGTCGGGGTAAAATCCACAAGCGTTTTGTCATTGTTACAATGAAGACAATGGGGTAAATGTTATCAGTTCGTGGCAGTTCCTGGTTCATGAAAAAGGCCGCAAATGGCGATACCACCAAAGTCGGCAAATTGGTACAATGGGGACAGTGTTATTGGTTCATGGTGGTTCCTGGTTCAAAGGGGAGAGTTTTTAAGATTAAAATGTTTTCGACCACGAATGCATGATTGCAGTTTCATTAAATATGTTTTCAAATGAAAAAATGACAACACCAGGTACCGTTTCCAATTTATTGAAGAATGCATTTTGAAGTCCCTTGACCATATCATACCATACCCTGAAACGAAGAAAAACATCATCATCATTATGTACCATTTAAATTTTTTATTAAACAAACACAGCACACGTAACTTTGCAAAATGATGAGGATGAGGTGCGCTGGGTGTAATAAGTCTTGAAAGTTGACATAACCTCCTGGTCGAGCGACTGGATGAGGTACCTCTCGACCCCACCTGCAGCTTTACTGTCAGGTACCTCTTGATCTGAGGAACGAAATAATTATGGAACCAGTCCATAAAAAGTTCAGACGTCACTCACGCCTTCCTGTTCGCTCTCCAGTAAACGGGCAGCGCCTGCTTGTTTTTGTTCTTCAGCGCACGTGGGTTCAGGAAGTGGTAGAGCATCATGCGGTTTACCATGAAGTCCCCTTCGGCGTTTGCACAGAGGAGAAAGGAAACGCAGTCCTTTGCCAGCCTTGAAGCCGGCTGCTTTGCTCTTGCGCTGCGAGATGAACGTTCTGGTAAGCATCTTTTTCCAAAAAAGCCGGTCTCATCAGACCTGCTCTGGAAGGTACCCATTCTCCTTGATGAGGCTCGCGAGTTCTGCAAGGAATGCCTTGGCCATGTCGTGGTCTGTGGAAGCTAATTCCCCTACGAGCTTGAAGTTGTGCAAATTATATCGTGCTTTGAAATGGTGGAACCAACCCCTGCTTGCTGTAAACGGACTGGAGGTGCCGCTTGTACCCGCGCCAGATAGATGGTCATGCAGGAGCTTCGCCTTCTCCTATATCAGTGGTCCACTTCGAGGAATACCCTTCAGAGTGTTATCCTCGATCCTTGGGAGCCATTTTAGAAGAATGAACGGAGCGAGAGGCAATATACAGGTCAGAGCAACAGGACGAGAATGATGCGATCCAGGACGCGGTGAGTAGTGTGCGCATCGTTTGTGTTGGATTTTTTCTGGGTAAAGCTGTATTCGGCAGCTGATAATAGATGTGGTGAGTGATGCCATTGTGTAACAAGTCCGTATGTATCAAGCTGCTAATTACACGAATAGATATGCTGAACGTTTCCATTTTTTAACTCACAGGACATGATGTCTTTCCTGTCTGCAGGCAGATTATGCTAAGCGTTTTTAAAATGTAACAGCTCAGATGATGCTGTTTATAGCAAGATGGTGATTTACACCAAGATGCACTGAATGTTTCTCTTGTGTAATGAACATATGTGGTGACCCGGTAATTACTGGATACATCAATAGATGCTGTTAGTGTTTCATTCTGAAAGTAACTCACGGGGGATGGCGTCGCGGGGAATGACGTATTACACTCGTAAGACATCCCGCAAAACGATCTTTATGCCACGTAGCTACAATGCAGTACTGTATGTATAAAGTGCACATGGTGGGACGTGTCCGTGAAACTATGTTTATCCCGCAAAGCTACAAAACACATACAAGAAGCAGGTCACGGCTCGTGGAAGATATGTTTTTGGGTACATACAGTATTGTACTGTATGTACATTCAGCTGCTTTGTGTGTAGCTCATGGAAGATATGTTTTAGAAATGCGTTATGCTCACGGAAAAAAAAAAAAACAATAATAAATATATAACTCCACAAAAAACCGCGAATACGCGGGGCAATTTCCCACTCACGTAGGAGCATGTCACAAATTACATTATGTAACAAAAAAAAAAAGTTTGTTTGAGTGAATTTTTTGGTTGTTTATCTTTTATCAGGTCGTAAGAATGAAGAAAAAGCATATATTTTATGTCGCTAATCATTATTAAGGAAATGACACCGATTTTTTTTTGAAAAATAAAAAATTGTATACAGTATTTACATGAGAAAGTTGCAGAAATATGTATTTGAACATTAATGAAACTATACAACAGCGTTGAAACGTACAGGGATATGCTAATCAGAAGTAAAACATAGCATACTGTTGATTGTTTTGTGATTTTGAAAATATTTTGAAATTATTTTGAAAAAAAATATGATTTTTACAAGTAGGTTATTCAAGTATGATTTATATGATTCATTCAAGTAGTCATTTGATACATGTTACATTTTGTTTCCGTTCTTTCCCTTCAACTCATCTTATTATATTTGTTCTTTTATTAAAAGATATTGTCTCATGATGGCTTCTGCTCGAGGTTCTTGCAAGCATGATCCTGATAACTTCTGCTATGTCTGCGGAGTCTTTTTGAATGTCAAGTCAGTCAAGTACACCATCATTGAAGGGAACCTCTTCTGTTCGGCTTACAAGGCGTACTTTGGAGTTCAATTAGGGGACCAGGACAAGAGTTGGGCGCCACACGTGGTTTGCGGAAGCTGTCAGTCCACTCTGGAGTCGTGGTACAGAGGGGAGAAACGAAAACTGAAGTTTGGCATGCCAAGAATCTGGCGGGAACCAACAGATCACTCAAACAACTGCTACTTTTGTATGGTGGTGGTGACGTGTCACCGCAGGGGAAAGAAGACGGATGTGTTCGACTACCCAAATCTGCCATCATCTCTTCGTCCGGTGATGCATTGTGAGGAGAT
The DNA here is from genome assembly GCF_056783735.1 of Eptatretus burgeri. NCBI lineage: Eukaryota > Metazoa > Chordata > Myxini > Myxiniformes > Myxinidae > Eptatretus > Eptatretus burgeri. The sequence continues at coordinate 91,637,062 of NC_140964.1, read as the reverse complement.
TCCAGTTCCCAACCCTCCTCCGGTGATCGCGAAAGATGTTTGCACAAGTTCCAGCAGCGAAACAGAAGATGCCCACGACGATGTCTTTGTGGCAGATGATACCCCGGCTATTCTGCATTTCCCTAACCAAGCAGAGCTCAATGATCTTATCAGGGACCTCGGACTCACCAAATCAAAAGCAGAATTATTGACATCCAGGTTGAAACAGTGGAAGTTGTTGGACGAGAACTGTCGGGTAACAAAACAGAGACAACGTCATGACATATTCTCTCAGTATTTCACACTGGATGAGAAAGTGTGTTATTGTCACGACATCAACGGCTTGTTTGAAGAAATTGAATTCCTGTATGATCCCAGCAACTGGCGACTGTTCGTGGACAGCTCAACTATAGGCTTGAAGGCGGTGCTGTTGCACAATGGTAACAAGTACCCAAGCATCCCTATCGCCCACTCTGTTCAGCTAAAGGAAGGCTATGAAAATGTGAAGCACCTGCTGCGCCTGGTGAAGTACGAAGAGCATGATTGGGAAGTGATTGGAGACTTTAAGATGATTGGCTTTTTGACAGGTTTGCAAGGTGGCTTCACAAAACATCTCCGTTTCCTCTGCTACTGGGATAGCTGAGCTACAGCGAGACATTATGAAACGAAGGACTGGCCATCAAGAACGGGCTTTGTCATTGGCGAGAAGAACGTGAAGTGGCAACCGCTGGTTGAGCAGGAGAAGATCTTGATGCCACCCCTCCACATCAAGCTGGGGCTCATAAAGCAATTTGTGAAGGCACTAGATCATGAGTCCGCTGCCTTCAAGCATTTGGAAGCGGTATTTCCGAAGTTGTCGGAGGCAAAAATAAAGGCAGGGGTGTTCGTTGGGCCGCAAATTAAAAAGCTAATGAAGCACCCGGGGAATGTCCTTTCTTTCTCCGGAAAGTTGTTGGCACCGGAGAAACGCGCCTGGCACAGCTTCGTTGCGGTTGTTCAGGGCTTCTTGGGTAACAACAAGGAAGAAAACTACTGCGAACTGGTCGACAATCTTCTCAAGTCCTACAGGGAGATGGGTTGCAGAATGTCCCTGAAATTGCACACGATGCATTCCCATTTGGATTTTTTAAAATCCAATATGGGAGACTACTCCTAAGAGCATGGTGAGCGCTTCCACCAAGATGTGATGGAATTTGAGAAGCGCTACCAGGGCCAGTATAATGAGCGTATGATGGACGACTACGTCTGGGGTTTGGTCCGAGAAACCCAGCCTCTTCACCGAAGAAAGAGCAGAAAATCTGTGTGTTTTCAATAAACAGTCTTATCGAAGATGTAGTATGCTATATTTTACTTCTGATTAGCATATCCCTGTATGTTTCAACGCTGTTGTATAGTTTCATTTATGTTCAAAGACATTTTCTGCAATTTTCTGATGTAAATATGCAATTTTTTTATTTTTCAAAAAATATGTCATTTCCTTAATAACGATTAGCGACATGAAAGATATGAATTTTCTTCATTCTTACGACCTAATAAAAGACAAACAACCAAAAAATTCACTCAAACAAAATCTTTGTTACATTGTGAATTATCAACCGCAAATTTGCGGAAACCGTAAATTTTGGAACCTCGAATGCCAGGGTCCAGGTCTATATACTGTTACGAATTCTGGCCCGCCTGGCATGCGATCGGCCACGTACCTCTAATGGCAGCCGCGTCGCCCACCGGACGGACAATTCAGTCGTGACCCTCCTGGAATTACCGCCAGGAGCCAGTCACAGGTGGGGGTTTAACCTCACCACAACCCAGTCCGCATTCTACCCGCGCGAAATAGGGTGAATCGCCGAATGTCGATATACCTAAATACCCGCGCGGGTAACCTACCGAGAGGTTGCACCACGCCGCAGGTCGGCTGAGGACACGAACCGCTTAAGAGGTTCGTTCCGTACTATAGGGATAACCGAGCGGTGTTATCGCCGACCTCGACGGTTCAGATTATTTATCGGGTGTTTAAAACCCACTACCAATCATTCCACGATTCAAGATGGCACTTTCAAAAGAGGGGAAGGATGCAACGAACAGGAAACATTTCACAAGCACATTTATTACACATATAACACAAACAAGCAAGGGCAGTCATGCAATATGTACAGCAAGAAATGAAAGATATTGCGACAGACTATAGCATTAAATGTACAGGCACTTAAACAGGTTTACTTCACGGACTGGTGCCACAAACACACATACAAAAGCCCAAAGAAAAGAAAACCTCCCTTCTGCGGCCGGTGAACCCTCTCCGGCACTCTCCTCGTCCGCACGCGCAGGTCCACCACAGACCGCCTGCGGCGCCTCCCGTCCACGTCTACGAGGCGTCGCCTGGACTCGCCACCGGCTCGCGCCTTCACCGACAGATCGCTCAACGCCAAGACGAGAGGGAGGGAGAGAGAAGTCGATCTCGACGACAAAGAAAGAGAGAGATCCAGCACGACCCTGACAGAGAGGATGACGTCGACGACCCAGACAAAAAAAGGATTTGACCTCGACCACCAAGAGAGAGCGAGCCCCGCGTCCTGTCCACCTTATATAGCGCAGGGCTCCGCCCTTCACTCCTCCCCGTTTTCGGCTCCGCCTCCCTTCGAGAAGGTTCCCGAAAAGGGGCGTTCCCTCACCCCGACGGCCTCATGCCGTGCATCCAACAATCGGCGGCGAGCTGCCCTCCCCCTTTCCTTCACACCAAGCGTGGGGAAAACAGGTGGGAAAAACCCCACAGGCTTCACAAGAGCTTTTGTTCTGCCAATCCTTCTCGGACGGTTTCCGACGCGGAAACCATCTTACCGTGGTCCGCGGAGGATGGCGTTCGTAAGCGGGCGTAGTGGCTAAGATGGTGGTGATTGTTGTGGGGGTGGTGTTAGCGTGGTGGGCGTTGTGGCGTAGTTGGTGGTGGTTGTTGTTTGCGTGGAGGTTTGTTGCAATGGTGGCTCAAAATAACGATAAAGAAAAACGGCTATCTCAAAGGGTCGCAGCCCGGTGAACACAAAGAATATCCTTTAAACAACGGTGGGGACCTATCTGCACATAAACTTAGCGTCATAACTGATCTAAGGACCCTTTATGGTGTATTGCGAATTTCTACAGCTGTAACAATTCAATATATCTAACATATGTTTTTGTTTGCTTGTCTGCACACGCTAATCTCCTGAAAGGTGAAAGATAGGAGGAAACCACTGAAACAAAAAATGTCAGGATGGGCCCCAGGAAGGTTATAGGCAAGGTGGCGAGGCCCCTCGGCCGGGTGGGGGGGGGAGGGGGTATGTTTCCCCTCACCAACCCCCTTCGCCTATGACTGCCATGGCCCAAGAGGGAACTGATACTGTGCTCGCGTCAGACATATGTTTAGAAGATTAAATTCATTCAAAAAGAACCCGGGCAGCGCCGGGTGCATTCACCGAGTATATACACACACACACACATACATATATATATATATATATATATATATATATATATATATATATATATATATACATATACATATACATATATATATATATATATATATATATACATATACATATATATATACATATACATATACACACACACACACCTGCATTCCTCATTTAACAACCGAGTTCCGTTCCTATGACTAGGTCGTTAAGCGAATTGGTCGATAAGTGAGGATATATTTTTAAATTTTTATACAGTAGTGTAATGTATCCTGTAATAAACAGAATAGAGGAAATAAGCTCTAATATAGTTACGGAAATGGCCCTTATTGGACTACTAAATATAGGATTAGCTCAGATCCCCCATTAAATGCATGTTTAGCTAGGTTGTTTGGTAAAATGGACGTTACATATGTGTCGGGAAGTGAAGAGGCTGTTTTATTGTTTGTGCGGTGGTGGTGGAACGAGGGCTCCCTCCTCTTCCTCCCCTCTCTGGACGATAGGCCCCGTCCAGTCAGCTGAAGGGGAGTGGCCTGGAGAGGGAGGGGGAGCTAAGGGGAGTAGTTTGTCGGCTTCGCTGAGGGAGGCGTGCTCGTGTTTCGAAGCGAGCGAATGAAAGAGAAACTGTGAGAGAGAAAGGGTTCAGTTTTGGGGAAATGGTCGCTCTCGAGGCGTGCTCGTGTTTCGAAGGGAGCGGATGAAAGAGAAACTGTGGAGAGACAGAGTTCAGTGTGTGGAAACAGTAGCTCTCGAGGTGTGCTCGTGTTTCGAAGCGAGCAAACGAAGGAGGGACAGTGTGGAATCTGCCGGGAGAGACGCTGGGCCTGGGCGCGCCGAGTCTGCCTTTTTGGGCAGTGGGAGAGGCGGCCTGCACGTCGAGTCGGCAATCGACTCTTATGAGGAGGTGATTCTGCAGTGAGAAAAACGGCAGCCGGCTTTGAGAGGCGAGCATGGAAAAGGAAAGAAAAGGTGATTCTGCGGAGAAAGAAACAGAGGACGGAGTTGAGAAGTCGGGCTTCGAGGTGGGAAGGCAAGAGAGGAAACGACAGAGCCTCTGACGGTCCTTGCTCACCTCACGGCTCGACACGTTTGCCGATCCGCTTGCCAGAGCCCGGCAGCTCGATTTGGGCCTTGTCTGGTGAACAGGCCAGGCCTGGATTTGTGTGCTGGACCTTGGGAGAGATCGGCTGAGGCCCATCGTTGATCTGGCGGTCTTGTGCTGTCGACCTTACGTGGGGTCAGAGCGCGCAGAGACCGCGTGCTGTGCAGAAAAGAAAGAGTACGGCGCCGCAATCTTGCCACGCGGCGTGTTCGAGCTGGGGGCTCGAATCCGTGGACTTCCACTTGTTGCGAGCGACATTCGTGCTTTTGACACTGTCCTCTCGTCCATGAAACATCACCAAGTACTCTGTCTTGTCTGCATGCATGCTGTCTGTCTTGTCTGCACGTGTTGTATAAGGCATATCTCGGTAGAGACCCCCTCGAAACCTGTAATCCGTAGTTCCCGAATTAAGAACGGGATAAAGATTGTCAATAAAAACATTGTCGTGAATGTTTTACTTGTGTCGCGTTTCCCGATGTTCCCCAATAAATCTGGTTGGTTCGTATGAAGTTGCCGCTATGGATTCATTTGTGTCGCGTCGAGGAACGATCCGTTCGATTGACATATAAAACCAAAATGGTTGCAGACTGGCAGAAAACGCTCGGCTCTGACAAAACCAGTCTGTAACCGGGGTTCTATTTCCCCAACTGGTAAGGTTCAGGATTACGTTGGTATCGCGATTGAAGACACGTGACCCGAGGCCTGTGCTGAGCTAGCCGGCATTATAAACCCCAGAGACGGTGG
>NC_140964.1:91564291-91621791 GCF_056783735.1 Eptatretus burgeri | reverse complement strand
AAACCTTTTTCCTTCCCGAAGCATATAATCGAGCACCTTTACCTTAACCTTCTCCTGGAGCTTCGGTTCCTTGCCAGAAGCCTTAGAAGGTGCAGGGCGCTTGGGCGGCATTGTGGGGCTTGGAGAAAAAACGTAGAAAATATTCGAAGTTCACAAGCGAAACTTTGTCTCGTGCGTTGTGTGACTGGTCGAGCACCACACGTTATAATTTATTGCTAAAATAATTTATATATTATTACCGCGATGTACCGGGGGAATTCGCAGAAAAAAGTTAGTTACGTTCCAAGGGAAAACACGCGATGAACCGGGGGCGCGATAGGTGAACCACGATGAAGCGAGGGTTGACTGTATGTGTGTGTGTGTGTGTGTGTGTGTGTGTGTGTGTGTGTGTGTGTGTGCGTGCGTGCATATATATATATATATATATATATATATATATATATATATATATATATATATATATATATATATATATATATATATATATATATATATATATATATATATATTGTTACGGCTGTGGAAATTCGCAGGACACCATATAGGTCCTCAGTTCAGTTATGCCGATAAGTCCGTGTTCAGTTAGATTTCCCCACCGTTGTTTAATGGGAATTATTCATGTCGCCCGGGCTGTGATCTTTGAGTTAGCCGTTATTCTTTTGCTATCGTTATTTTGGATCAACCGCTTCGCAACAACCACCTCCACCACCAACATCGCTCTCATCAACCGCTCCACAACAACTACGATCACCACAACCACCTTCTCGTCAACCGCCAACATGCCCACAGACAACGAACAGCCGCTTCAGAACAACCACCACCACCCAACCACACCACCCTCACGACCACCACAAAATGCCAGCCACGCCACCATTACAACAACCACCGTAATCACTACCGAGTTTCCACCTCAGCAATGGTTACCAGAAGCCTGGTTCGGCGAGGGAAAGCAGGCAGACGACCATTCCCTCCCCCACCCTCCCCCGAACAAATGGCATCTCCGCGGCCAACACGAGAGATTCCACCCTGCGAGTGGAAAAAGACAAATACAGCGGCGAGGGAGTGTCCCGGATTTGGCGGGAAAACGCTTCCTTCGAGAAGTTTCCCGCGCGTGCTGGAAGGAAGGGTGGGAGTTGAGAAAGGGCAGGGCGTGGGTATAAAAAGGAGGAATGCGAGTGCGGGAAAGAAGAGTGAAAGAGTCGTCACCAGGAACGCGAGTGCTGAGGAGAATATATCTCTATATCACACACACACACACACACACACACACACACACACACACACACACACACACACACGCACGCACGCACGCACGCACGCACGCACGCACGCACACACACACACACACACACACACACACACACACACACACACACACACACACACACACACACACACGATCGTGAGCGAGGTGGTGCTCCGGACCGAGGGCTCTCTGGGTCGGTCGTGACGAGAACAGGCGAAGGAGGACGGAGCACCAGGAAATCACCACACGGTCACGTTTTCCTTCCTTCTTTTTCTTTTCGGGGTTGTCGTATGAGAGATGTGGCGCTGTGTCCTTAAGTAAACCTGTTTAAGTAATTGTACATAATAAATAGACGGTTGTAGTTCTTGTCATGCTTTTGTTGATTGCATTGCTTTTCTTTGCCTTGCATAAATGCATGCGCGTTTCACCTTTTCCATTGCATTACTGTGTAAAGAATAAATGTGCGTGTTTAAATGTTAACCCGTTCGTTGTGTCCTCTTTCCCCAATTGAACCGCCGTATTGCTCTCGGAATTTAGCGGGCTTTTAAATAGCCGATAAAAGAATTTGGTCTAACGAGGCCTGGTGATAATACACCGCTCGGTTATCCCAGAACGGAACGAACCGCTTAAGTGGTTTGTGTCCAAGCAGGCCTTCGTTGAGGCACGGTCTCTCGGTAGTCTGCCCACGCGAATACTTCGGTATATCAATAATTCGGCGATTGATCCTGTTGCACGTGAGTAGAGTGTTGACTAGGCCATGGTGTGCGCTTGGAGCACACCCGTGACTGGTTTCCGGCGTTGTTCCGGAAGGTCGCGACTGAATTGGCCGTCCGGTGGGCGAGACGGCCGCCATTGGCTAAAGTGGCTGTTCGCACGCTGGGCGGGCGGTAGATTCGTAACACTGTTGTCAAGGAGTGGGAAACAGATTCATTCCCCTCCAAACCAAATTAACAGGAATCGGATCAAGGGTGTGTGGAGCGACCCTCGATTCCCATTAAATTTCGAGCTTTAAATTTATTTCCAATAAGCAAAATGGCGGTTCAAGGCGAACGGGAGCATGGGTTAATGGATTTAGAAATGTTAGAATCCATGGCCCAGGAAGAAATCCCCGAGCAGGACATTCCCAATATGCAGGTTGAATTTCCCCCACAACCGAACCCAGAGCTCGAAATGGGCGCGGCGGCCGCGGCTTTCGACACCCCCCTTCCCCTCCTTCGTTAAAGTCCCTCCCCGCTCCCCAGCGAGGCCGCGACCGACCGAGGCAATCCGGCTTCGTCGGGGTCGGCCGAGAATGGCAAAGTGGGGGAAATGTTTGCACGGATGCTGCAAGCAATGAACGAAATGAATAACGGAATGGAAACAAACACGAATGAAATAAAAACAAATGCATGCAGGATGAATAACAAAATGAATGCGAATATGACAAACTAAATGAAAAAAAATGCGGGGCGATATACAAATCACAAAAGAAGAAATGAAAAACGAGATAAAGAAAGAAATAAAAACCATCTTGCCAATAGGTGACCACGTGTGACTTCTTTAAGGTCACACTGAGGTGAACAGAGCTGCTATCCACCAGGAGCGACTCCTTGAGGAATATCTATCTGCCTACGAGAGATTCCGACGAGAATCGTTCTGCAGAGTTACCATGAAAAATATGCGTTTGCCTCACAAGGTCACCAAATGACATCATAATGTCTCATGCTTGATATATCTAGAAAGCACTCATCGAGGTGTTCAATTTGAGGTATGGTTCATAAAACTTGAAAATTTGACCTTGGGGTCAAATATGTTTGACCTCAGGCGCTAACCTTGAAGGTGAAGGTCGATCACAAACAAACACTAATCAGCTGATCGCTAAGCCATTTACGACATTCCCACAAAGTTTGGAGATGATTCGATCAAAAAATAAGGGTTTCGTCGACCTCCATAATTGACAAAGTGACCTTGACCTTTATGTGTGCTGAAGGGTATTGTAATAATACTACGATATGTGTACCCACAAGAGTTTCCGATGAGAATTGTGCTCTACAGAGTGATATAAAGGTGAAAAATCCAATGATTACAGACAAACAAACAAAAAAAATAAAAAAATTAAAAAAAAAAACTTACCAAGTAACAGATCTTGCAAAAACTTCGTTTTGGCAAGATAATGAAAGAAATGAGGGGTGAGATGCAGCGCGTGGGACGAGGCCTGCAGACGGGCATAATCGCAATTGCGTGCAACGAAATGCGGGCAGTGGAGCACAAAATGGCGGCGCCACGTGTTGGAACGAACGAGCTGAGGGGGAGTGTGGACTGTGTCGGCCCCGCGGTGGAGGACAAATTAATACGGGAGACATGTGGGACGAGACTCGTAACGGCAGAGAGAGTGACGGTGACAGAAAGGGAAAAATTAAATGGGGTGACAGACGTGTACGAAACACGTAGAGACGAGGGAGATAACAAGGGAGACGCAGGAATTAATAGAATTAACAGAGACGCGGGAGATAGAAAAAGTAGAAGAGAGACTACACGATAAAGACGGAGTGAAAGACGAACACACACACATGGAAGTAGTAGAGGACAATGAGGAGGAGCTCGGAGAATGTGTCGTGACCCGGTGCAAGCAGCCGGATAGCCTCCTTCAGGAACGAGGGGAGGGAATATTCCCCCTTGAAGCGGATCTCGACCAGGTAGGTCCGGTCGAGCTTTGCGTGGTAGAGGGGGTGAGTGCTGTGGACGGGTGCACATGGAGCTTGGGGGGTGTGAAGGCCTCGGAACCCCTTGTGGCACAAATCCCCATTGTGAATGTCCCGGTATGTGTGTTCACGAGTGTGGCGAAATGTGTGCTGAAACGCGTGCATAGCGTGGGTGAAAGGCGGTGTGTAAAAGGAGCGGCGTGTGTGAGTAATATGGTGTGCGAGGTTGCGAGTGTGCCGAAATGCGTGCATTCCAGCACGCATTGTGTGGATAAAACACCGTGTGTGGATGAAGCACCGTGTACGAGTGGAACCACGTGTGCGAGTGAAAGGGCATGCGTGAGTGAACGGCAGAGTGTGAGAGAGACAGTGTGTGTGAGGTCGCTGTATGTGAGCGAGATGGCGGTCAGCATGCGGGAACACGTAACCGCATGTCCGAGTGTCATGTCGAGGTGTGCGAGCGTCGTGGCACGTGGGAGTTTGTGCGCGAGAGTGCGACGGAGACGGGACTAGATGGTGGATAAAGGACGAGTAGCGGCCGTAGCTATTTTGGGGACCGTGCTGGGTTTGTACGGCAGCGCGTGTGGGGTCCGTGCTGTGCTACGCACGAGGCCGCCACATGCGTGCTTGCGGGAGTGAAGCCCGGTTCGGAAACGCCGCGGTGGATTTGAGCCGACCCCGCAGACGGACAGAAGGTAGGCTGGATATTGATTTGGACCGGATGGGTTCTCCACGCGAGCGTATTTGTGAAGCTCTGACGAGCAGAGCACATGTGTTCGCGTGGGGAACTCCTCGAAACGCGAGGCTTGCTTGGGATGCGCAGGGTGACGTTGTGGCTGCATGGTTGGAATCCGGCAGGAGGGGAAATCCCTGCGGGATGGTACCGTCCGAGGAGGGACAAGGTGCGCGGAGTGCGAACAGCTGCCATGACGTCACGGGGAAAGCGCAGGTTGCGAGTTGCCACGCTGGTGTGCGCATGAAAATTTTTTTTTTTTTTTAAACAAGCCTCGCTTCGGGTCAACAGGATTCCCGGGCAGGGATGGAAGACCCCCTTACCCGGGCACAGGATACAACTAGTTAGGGGGAAGGGTTAGCTTAGTTAGACCTGCTTCATGGGGCAGGGGTAAGTCCTCATGGAGCCCGTGGACTAGATTAGTTAGAGGGATTTTAGGACAGATTTAGGATGGGGAAATTATTTTGAGGACACGGACAGACTGTGAATGTGTAGAGGGGACGTAGCTTAGCTACGTAGATTAAAAGGTTGTGCTACTAGTTTAAGGGATGACGAGGGAGCACGAGGTAGTTATGGGATTTAGTGAGAAGTATCGCAGTGATCAGCGATGAAATGGAGTGAAATGAAAACAAACATGTTGAATGAGTGAGGCCAGCGAGCCTGAGTGTATGGAGTGAATGTGGAATGCATGGTGCGATGAGTGATTGGGGGGAGGAGTGACTCTCACCCAAGGGACCCCGGGGTCAGTATAAAGTGAGTTAGGGGGTTAGTCAAATTGAAAAATGGAGGTTGTTTTGTTGTTGGTGGGAAAGTAGGCTCGAGACCCATTTGGAGGGGTGCAGGAGCCCTGTTGACGGGCTTGGGAGCGTGGCTGCGAAAGGTGAGTATCGCTGAGTGGGTACCCCGGGCCCCAGGCTTGTCGGCCGTGGTAGGCCAAGGGCCCATGGGGGGCCGGGATAGCGTAGTGGGCACGGGTGCGCCTGCTTGGTGCGGGGGCCCGGGGCGCCATTAGCCGCGTGGGCAGTGTTGTTGGCACGGGTGACCCTCGGAAAGGGGCCTCGGAAGCCAGCCTGCCACGTGTGCGTTTCAGGGGAGGTGCCATGGAGGGCACTCCCCGGTGTTAGGGAGCTGGTAGGCTCGGAGGCAGTGTAGTGCCCGGGGGTGCCATAGCGGGAGATTCGGCAGAGGGTCGTGCCTGCCAAAGGGAGCCACGTGTCCCAGCCAGGAGACCGTGTGAGGGCACGGAGAGAAAATTGGGGGGCGAGGCCCGAAATTGTGAGGACACCAACACAGGCGACGGGAATCTGGGTTTATAGAACCAATAGTTTAAGCGAGAGGCGCTTGTTGAAAGCCCCGGGGTAGTTTAACAGTTAAATGGTTAGGGTAGATTAGGAAGTGTACCCCTCCACACCATCCATCCCATCGCTCTCGTTGTGGGCCGCTGGACCCACTTTGGTTATAGATCGCCGAACTCTGGAGAGGCCATTCTGAGGCTTCGTTGGGCCTCGGCACAGGACGTTAGCTCTCCCTTGTTCCCCTCCGGGAAGGGAACGTAGGGGTTGGGAGTAGGCTAGGTGACAGGATAGGTTAGCCGAACAAAGACGATAAAGGGGGTTCGGGGACGATTTATAGTGGGGAAGTAAAAATAAAAACAACAAAAAAATAAGTTGGGGCTAAATTGGGGTTTGACAAATTAAGGGAGTGGGTATGTACAGTGACAGGCAAAGTCGATAGGTGGGAGGGAGACAGGAAGGTAGGTCCGAGCCCGCCTTCCAAGTGGCCAGCACCACCGCACTCCCTCCATCAACCTCCACTGAACGGCAAAGGCTGGCCAACTTCATCGGCTGGCCGTGTTTTGCTTCAAGGCGGAGGTCGGCCAACTTCATCGGCAGCTGTTGTTTTGCTGCAAGGCCTGTGCCGGCCACTTCATCTGCTGGCTGTTTTCCTTCAAGGCCTGTGCCGGCCAGTTCATCTGCGGGCTGTGTTTGCCTGCAGCGGCCTTCTTCTGCGGGCTGTGTTTGCCTGCAGCGGCCTTCTTCTGCGGGCTGTGTTTGCCTGCTGCCTTTGCCATGCCATGCCCACTGCCCATGTTCACCAGCCCCGTTCAATTTTTGCTTTGCCCCCCCCTGTTCATTTCCATGTGCGCCAGGATCAGAAGGCAACAGTTTGCAAGCTGCGAGAACTGCCCCGTTGGCAGCTACAACACGGGCCTGCAGTGGCGGCCCGTGCACCGTGTTTGCATTCATCCATCCATTCGTTGTGTTCATTGCGTGTGCCACTTGAGCTGGCACGGAGAGTGCGTTTGTGCAGCCCATGCACCGTTGTGGTTCACTGCGTTCAGTTCAAAAAGGAAGGCCTTGGACTGCGTGTGAGCAGCCAGCCACGTTCCCTGTCACCTGCATTGTTTTGAGCCAGAGACTGCATGCGAGCAGCCTGGCTCCCTGCTAACTGTTTTCTTTTGCAGAGTTCATTGATCCTGGGCCATGGTTTAGTGTAAAATTTGTAGGTTAAGGTTAAGATGTACTGTAAATATGAGTGCGCCCCCGGCATGTCTGTCCTAGCGCCGGCAATTTTATTTAAGTCGTCCGTGTGAGTGAGTTTGTTTAGGTAGTTACGCAGCACTCAGGTTATTTATTTTGGGGACACGAATACCATGAATGTCGCACTCAGGGATCCGTAGGTAAAATGTACTAGGGGAAAACTACACATGATGGCACACGAAAATTTGACGACTCGGGACGAGTCTGTAAAAAGGGGAGGGGGTAGTGTTGTGGTTACCAAATTCGCAAACCACCATTCAGGTCCCTTAGGTGAGGTATCTCGGTAAGTACATGTGTAGTTAGGCCCAAACCCGTTGTCTAGTGGGAATACATGTCATTTATGCGTGCTGCGACTCTTCAGGATAGCCGTTTTTCTTTTACTATCTTTATTTTGGACCAACCGCCATTGTTACCACCACCAGTCACAACATCAACCACCAACCACAACGCCGCTTCACCACAACCGCCACGACCTTCACGTCACACCTCGCAACCGTCGCATCGCCACCGTTCTTGCGCCGCTTGTGGGTACCGGTGTTGGACTCGTGCAGGGCGCGCGCCGAACAGCGTGTACAAAATCACGGATTTTGTGCTTCAAAAACGGATCAAAAACGACACACGCCCACTTTTTGCCGTCCAATCGGTGAGCGAGGGGCGACTGGCCCCGCCCCAAGGCGTTGGAGGGCGATCGATATATGCAAATTTATGGATCAAAAAGCATTCACGCCCACTTTTTCTCGGGACAATGGGGAGCGAGGTGAAAGGTCGAAGGGAGGGGGTCAAAGATGAGAGGGCGAAGCCACGGGGCTGATTTAAGCGACCGTGTTCGTCAGTCCAGGGAGTAGTAGAGTCGAGAGGGAAGAGAGAGTTAAGACTTCGCGGGCGGTGGAGTTGGCAAGAAGGAGCTGGTCGTCGTGTGCGTTGGAGTCGGAGCGGAGGGGACGGAGCTGTGGAGAGGCGGCGAGGGCAGACGAGGGGGTGCTCGCGTCGTGCAGGGAGCTGCACCCCAGGGAGGCCGACAGCGCGACCTGGCCGAGGTGGAGACGCTCGTCGCGGGACTCGAGGCAGAATAGGAATCCTCTATACCCCGAGCATCAGCAACCCCCTCCTGTTTCCCCCCGCGCTGAGATAGTGCGACCAAGGGGGCCCCTTTCCCACCCCCTACCAGACACTGCCCGCGAGGCCCGCGGAGTTGAGGCACCATCGCCGCTCCGCGTCTCATCACCAGACGGGTAGGCCCAACCCGGTCTCGGCCTCAGGCCCGCCTCATCCTTGAGGGTATTCTTTCCTTGGTTTTGGGTATGTGTTGTCGGCGCCGTCTGTGAAGTAAAATTGTATAAGTGTTGCCATGTGCTCGTGTAATCGGTATTAGATCTGCATTGTCGCATTTGCTTTTTGTGTAAATTGCATTGTGTTTTTCTTTTCTGTGTGCATTTGGTGGAATTGTATATGTGTGCTTTCCGTTCGTCGCGAATAAATGTGCTTTGTGTTGAACTGTTTCCCGCTTCGCTTCGTCATTTCCTTCATTGAATCCTCATCTTGCTTCACGTAAAGGGTTGGTAGTGGGCTGAATACGCCCGATAATTAATCGGACCGTCGAGGTCGACGATAACACCGCTCGGTTATCCCGATAGTACGGAACGGGTCGCTTAAGTGGCCCGTGTCCGAAGTCGACCTGCGGCGAGGTGCGATCGCCCGGTCTACCCTCCGCGTGGGTACTTAGGTAGGTCGAATTTGGCGAGCAACCCTATCCCACGCGGGGGCTGATTGGCTCGATCGCGGTGAGACCGAAAGGTCCACCCGTGACTGGTTCCCGGCGTTAGTCCGAGAGGGTCACGACTGGATTGTCCGTCCGGTGGGCGACATGCCGCGATTCGAGTTACGTGGCCGTCAGCACGCCGGCGGGCGCGAATCCGTAACAATATATATATATATATATATATATATATATATATATATATATATATATATATATATATATATATATATATGTTGCTGTAGAATTCCCACCCGTCGGCGTGTGAACGACCGCGTCAAACCAATTGCGGTCGCTTCGCCGACCGAACAGACAATCCAGTCGTGACTTTCTGGAACAACGCCAGAAACCAGTCACGGGTGGGTTTTTAATCCCACCACGGCCCAGTCCGTATTCTCCCCACGCGAAATAGGGTCAATCGCCGAATATCGATATACCTAAGTACCCGCGTGGGTAACCTACCGAGGGACCGCACCTCGGCGAAGGCCTGCTTGGACACGAATCGCATAAGCGGTCTGTTCCGTTCTGGGATAACCGAGCGGGTATTATCGCCAGACCTCGCCAGACCCGATTCTATTTATCGGCTATTTAAAAACCAACTATATTCCGAGTGCAAGATGGGGCAGTTCAATGAGGGAATGGACGCAACGAACAGGTTTACATTTACACAAGGACATTTATTCTAATAAAGCACGTATGCAATTAAACAAGGCAAAACACGTATGCAATTACACAAGGCAAACACGTTTGCAATTATACAAGCAACATAAGCACGACAAAATAACTACAACCGTCTACTTATTATGTACAGTCACTTAACAGCAGTTCCTACTTATTAGACGGGCTCACGGACACACGTACGCGCACACACACACACACACACACCCAAGAAATGGTGGCAGAGGCCTTTAGTAACGAGCTCCAGCTCGGAGGACAGGTGAGCTGAAACTCAAAACCTATCTCGAACCTCTCCACCTCGTGTGGTCTTCAAGTTGTCCAGACCCAGGCTCCAGCGAGAGCGAGCTGGATCCAATCGCTATGAGCTGAGATCCTTCCCGAGCTCCCACGAATTCTCCCGCACTTCTCAACACGTGCTGGCGAGACGAGGCGCCGATCCTTCCCGTCGATGCATCGCTTCCCCGAGGAACCACCTCCCGCGCTTCTCAACACGTGCTGGTGAAACGAGGCGCCGAACCTTCCCGTCGATGCGTCGCTTCCCCGAGGAACCACGTCCAAGAATAGGTCGATGAGTCGCACAAAGCCAGGAACCAAAATGGAGAACAAAGAGCTCAACGAACCAAGAAGAACAAGAAGAACAAGAAGAACAAGAAGAACAAGAAGAACAAGAAGAACAAGAAGAACAAGAAGAAGAAGCCACCATTCGCAGCTCGAGCCAAGCAACCGGCTTAACTTCCTTCCAAGCAAAGCAGCTCGAAGCAAAAAGCTCTCCGAATCAAGCAGAAGCCGAAGCTCACGGAACCATCAAAGCAAAAAGCCTCCTCTCGAGCCAGGCCGCAGCCGAAGCTCACCGAGCCAGCCGAAGAAAAAAGCTTCCGAAGGCCTCAACCCTAACCCAAACCAAACAGGACACGAAGGTCTGCTAAACGACTACTCTCTGCCGAAGCAAAAAGCTAACTAACCAAGAACAAAAAAAGGATCTCGTCCTTATCCTTCTCCGCCCCTCCCCCGCTCCCGGCGTGACTCATGACTCATGCCCTCATGCTCCATCCCCCGCTAGGAGGGAGTTGTTGACATCATGAGTCACGGGACGGCAGGGTGGTTCTTCCTCTTCGCAGAAGAGAGGGAGGGATGTCTCCATTGTTCGTTCCCTTCCTATTAAATCGATCCGCAGCACATCTCATCGATTTTTGAACATTTAAACAATGGAAGGTGATTTTATTTATCTAGGGAACAAGCACTTTTCGACAAAGCTGACTAAAGGAACCTGTAGGTTGTGTGCAATCAAGTTCCAAATTCGTAACAATATATATATATATATATATATATATATATATATATATATATATATATATATATATATATATATATATATATATATATATATAAATGTGTATGTGTATGTGTATGTGTATGTAGATGTGTATGTGTATGTGTATGTGTATGTGTATGTGTATGTGTATGTGTATATGTATAAATGTGTATATATATATATATATATATATATATATATATATCTATATATAAATATATATATAAATGTGTGTATATATATATATATAAATATGAATATATATATATATATATATATATATATATATATATATATATATATATATATATATATATATATATATGTTTTTTTTATGTTGGCGTAGTGGTTTGGGTGGCGGCTTGGGATCCAAAAGGTCCTGAGCTCAAGCCCAGTTGGCCGCTTGAATTAATACACACCAGGAGGTTGACTCAGCCTGTCATCCTTCCGAGGTCGGCGAAGTGAGTACCCGTGTCCTGGGCCCGGTGTATTCCCCGGTTAAAATAGGTGTACCATTTCCCTGTGTCGTGAGATGCGACCAGGGTTGCGTCAGGAAGGGCATCGGGTGTAAAACCTGTGCCAAATCACCATGCGGATCATACGGATGATCCGATGTGGCGACCCCTAACGGGAGCAGCTGAAAGAAGAAGACATATATATATATATATATATATATATATATATATATATATATATATATATATATATATATATATATATGCATATATATGTATATATATATATATGCATATATATGTATATATATATATATGTATATATATATATATATACATATATATACATATATATATTTGCAGGCCGGAGGTCCGGTGGCGAGAACGACCGCTCGGTGGGGAAAGTTACGTCGATTCCCACCGGACTTTCCGGAATTGGAGGCCGTAGCTCACGTATAACTTCATGAGGCAGCAGGTCGCTTAACCGACCGTGGACGCCAATACCTCCACCGCGTAGCAAAGGGACTTTTTGTCTCGAACCAATTTACCTAATTAACCACGCGGTGTCGTCTACCAGGGAACCACGCCCTCAGTACATCTTGCCCGAACCGGATCACTCTCCCGACTGCAGGAGAGTTCCAATTACCGACTACCAACTACCAACCGACTACCGACAATTACCGAAAGGAGGAGATAGAATTTTAAAATCGCCATTTTCGCAACTTCAAAGGCCTGGTGACCTTGACCTTGACCTTCGGTGACCTTGAAAGTCATACCATCGTGTACGTCTCATCGACCTCTATCAGGATCACTAATGACCAGATCTCCCGCTTCAACTTCATTGTGAACGGACGGACGGACGGACGGATCGAAGGACATCGACACCCATATTATTAGGTCATGCTCGAAGAGATGATCTAATAAATGAGGAAATTTATGTGGCACAGAAACAGGTTTATTGGGGTGTTATGAGGGGAAAGAAAGAAGATGTAGTGCGACAATTTACAGTAACTTACAAAAGAAGACACAGAGCAGACATGCGGGAATTATACAGGCAAGATTTACAATGATCGAAAACACTTATACAGTTTCTACTTATTAGACTGGCGCCACACACTCAGACACGCACTCGGAGAAAATAAACCCAGTTGAAGGTAAAAGACTTTTGCAGCCAGGGAGGGAGGCGGGCTGAGGTCGCAGTTCTTTCGAGTACCTGAGTCTCGGGGAAAGGAATGCTTCATGGTGCGGCACCTGCCTACGGTCATGCAGTCAGGTCCACAACCGCCCGTGTGGAGTTCCGGTCCGTGGAGGAGCTTGAGTGGGCCGCGACCAGTAGTCGGGCCGAGACGTGAGCGGAGCCAAGTAGCGGGAACCTCTTAGTTTTCCAACCAACTCCGGCCTCCAAGCACAGAACAAATGACCCCCAAAGAACTGAACGAACGACCTCCAAAGAACTGAACGAACGACCCCCAAAGAACAAGACTGAGGATGATGTCGTGGTTTATAGACCTCCCTCAGCCCGGCGGGGCATTGGTCAAAACTGACGTCACTGTCCGCCCTGATTGGACGGGGCCTCCATGGGTCCGCCCTTTCTGGGCGGGGCCTCGGCCAGACACCGGCGAGGCCCGCCCACTCCACGCATGTGGACTCGTCAAGAAAGAGTTGGAGTGTTTGGAGAAGCTGAATAGGAACTGTGACAGCGAAGATTCTGTCTCGGTAAAAGGAGCCTCCAGAGACAACAGCTGGACTGCGGTACGTTGTTGCCAGCGAACCGAAGGCTGCAAGCACTCGGGTACTGTGGATCGCAATGGAGGATGGGATAGAAAGATTTATGACCCGAACTGAAAAAAACATCGCAACGCACCCCTTCGATTTCCTACTACACACAAGGAAAGGTTCCGTCTACACATATACTTAACAGCATTACTGACTTGGGACACCTGTATTTTGTATGCATACAGTTCCGAGAACACATATATATATATATATATATATATATATATATATATATATATATATATATATATATATATATATATATATATATATATATATATATATATATATATATATGTGTTACGAATTCGCGCCCGCCGGCGTGCGATCGGCCGCTTCCCACTCATAGCAACCGCGTCGCCCACCGGAACGGACAATTCAGTCGTGACCCTCCTTGGAACTATCGCCAGGAGCTAGTCACGGGTGAGTCTTTTGACCCCACCACAATCGTGCCAATCGGCCACCCGCGCAGGATAGGGTTGTTCGCCAAACTCGACCTACCTAAGTACCTGCGCGGGTAGTTAACCGGGCGATCGTACCTCGCCACGAGCCGGCCTAGGACACGAACCGCTTAAGCGGTCCGTTCCGTGCTGCAGTGATAACCAAGCGGCGTTATCGCCGGCCCCGACGGACGTGATTATTTACCGGGTGCTTACACCCTTCTACCAATTCCTTCCGTGATGCAAGATGGAACTTTCAATGGGGAAAGAGACGACGAACGGGATACATTTCACACAAGGACATTTATTATACAACACGTAAGCAGGCAAATAGGAACAACAGGCAAGCACGTATACAGGCAAAGAGAAACAAAAGCAGGCAAACAAAAGCAAGGGAAAGCACTACGACCGAATACAATTAATAAATGTACAGTCACTTAAGCAGTTTTACTTGACAGGATTGCAACATTCATTCAAAACCCCAAAGAAACACAAGAAAAGACCCCCTCACAGACAAGGGGGTCAGGCTGGAGCACTTGGGTCTTTATGACACGGGACCTGGGAGACAGAACGGGTCCCGCGAGACCGTAGCAGGTTACCTGCACCCTCGAGGTGCGACGGTCGGCGAGCCCTCTCCGGCACTCTCCTCTCGTGCGCGCCTCGACCCTGGACCACCGCTCGCAACCCTCACGACTTGGCGCCCAGAGGGAGAAGACGACCTCGACGATCCACAGAGAGAACCCGAGTTCGACCTCGACCACCAAGAGACGAGGAAGCGCGAACCTCCGATGACCACCAAGAGAAGAGGAAGCTAAAACGACGAGAGCGAGTCCGAGTTCGACCTCGACCACCAGAAGAGAAAGGATGACGTCAACGAAGAAGCAGAGAGCGAGCCCCGCCTTATATAGTGCGGGGCTCCGCCCCCTTTTCGGCTCCGCCTCCCTTCGAGCTCTTTCAAGAAGCCCCTCGAAAAGGGGCGTTCCCCCTCCCGACCGACTCACGCCCCGTGTCCACCAATTGCAAGCGAGCTCTTCGCCGCTCCTCGTGCCAGCGTTGGCGGCGCAAAACGGTGGGAAAATTTGTGCGTTGCAGCAGGTCTTCCACGGGGCCTTCGTTCGACGTTTTCGGACTGTCCAAAATAACGATAGCGAAAGAAAAACGGATAACTCAAAGGATCACAGCCCTGTGAACACAGAAATTCCCTATAAACAACGGTGGGGAAATCCAACTACACAATTACTTATCATCATAACTGATCTAAGGACCCTTTATGGTGTATTGCAAATTTCCACAGCCGTAACAATGTATATACACACATATACATATACATACATATACATATATATACATATATATATATATATATATATATATATATACATACATATATATACATACATATATATACATATACATACATATACATATATATACATATATATATATATATATATATATATATATTAACACAGTTATTTATTGTCACATCAATCAGCCTCTCTTAACACGGGCTGTCTGCCCTGGGAAGCTTTATCCCACAAATGGCTGAAGGGTCTCTAACTACTGCGTTTAATTGAAATAAAGCTTCAACTTTGTCGTTCCCCAAATTAATCAAATTTGACGCAAGCACGCACACGAGGCAGAAGGATGGAAAACATTTCTCACTTTTATAAAAGGATTTATTTATAAATGGTATAAAAGCCAGTCAAAAATGATGGGTTGGAATTATTTTATTTGAAATATTCAAGGAGACTAGAACATATGATGTTTTGTCACAAGAAAAAGCATTATTTTAAAAGACTAAATGTACAAATGTGGCTATTTTGTCTTTATCTTCTGGTCTGTTTCGTTTTGTCGTTACAGCCCCGTGAGCCTGCCAAAGTCTGAAGCCTTGGCCGAGCATCAGGTGTGCTATAATCTTCTTTATTTATTAGACATCCAATGGATGTAAATGAACACTGGTGTTACTCTGCGTGTGTTGCACATCACATGCAGCGAATTTCACCTGCCTGTGCATTGTAGTTATTAATTTTTTTTTTTTTAAGTTTCTGTACGCTGCTCATGAGGCCCTGTTTGTAAGTCACTCTCTACAATTCCAATAGAAGAGACATAATTACTCTTTCATGGAAAATCTTTTTCGAGTTTATCCTGAAAAATAGACTGTTGTGAACACACAGTGATGTTGAAAGATTAGCCTTTAAAACCTTACTCAAAGCATCCTTATGAAGGGGGACAGACAAATACACAAACACGCACTGTGCTTTATATAGGTGGAAGAGTACGTGCAAATCGGAACAAACCATGTGAGTCAACAGACACAAAGATGGATGTGGAGATGCAAACGCAGCCTGCAACACTCAGATTATGTGAAACGGCTCAGAGAAAAGCATGTGCTGTGCACTCAGTGGCCATGCTCGATAATGCACATTCATTCTCTGCGCGCAACTGTTAAAATGCAAACAAACAGGTGACTTTATATCCCTGTCAGGATGACTACATGCTTATAGATGCAGTACCCCCCACAAGGGCAATGCACAAATGTCAGGTTTAATGTGGATTGGATGCCATAAGGGAACAAATCCAATCACCACATGGCTCGGAGAGAGCAAGTGACCAACTAAGCTATCCTGCCATCGCTCGACCTACAATACCAGGCAGGAAATCACCCATCAAGGTACTAATTAGGCTCGGCTCTGCTTAAATTCCAAGATTTGCCAGGATGAGATGCATTCAAGCTGATAAGTGAGAGTCCACCAATGATAAGCAACCACAAGAAAATGCAAAACCTTCACATACGTGGCTGCACGGGACACCATATTGTGGATCAACGACCAGAGCAATGATTGCAATTCGTCGATTGAATTTCTCATCCATATACGGAGATCGGTTACAACCTGTTCAGGAGAAAAGGAATAGTTGTTTGGACCAAACAACATGCAGAGCGAAACACTTTCCAGGTGAGCTCTTTACAAAGACTAACTTATTGCAAGTAAATAAAACCTTGATACTTTTACCAGAAATATTTTTGCAACAAGTTTCATCAAGCGTTCCTTTGCTGCCTTCATTCCAAAATTACAATTTGGTCGAGAAAGCAATGTTTATAAGGGGGAGAGAGATGGAGACAGAGAAAGGAGACATTTTGTTCCTCTTTTTTGCAAGAAGGTTCGAATATATACATAGTAAAAGAGACGTCAAAGCAGATATCAAAAAAAAGACAACCAAACACAAAAGGGATAGCATATACAAGTAATAATTCGAGTTTATAAATTGGTTCCTTGAACACCATCAACAGGCTACATCGACATTCTTGAACACACTACTGCTGTTTGAACAAAACACAATCCGGGTTTAAAACTCAAAATGGACACGAGATGTAACCAAGGCTTTTAAAATGATTAAAACATCATCAGCCAAAATATCAGCATTTTGCACTTTAAGTTTCCTTGACAAATAAATGGCAGGTTTTGCCCCAGAGCATGAGAAGTAGTTCGCTAAAGACATTCGTTTTTACATTGGTGAGAAATATTAAAACCAATTAAAAACCCACAATGTGAAAAAACAAACACGTGAATATATTTTAAAGAAAGGAGGCCAACCTCGAGCACTCAATAAAAGCATTAAAAAATGTTTTTAGGGCATCGCAAAAGGGACACAATTCCGAACTTGAATGGCACTTGTAGAGCGCATAGTCTCGCCTCGCATTCATTCTGAACAAAATACCATCGTTAAATGAACACGCAACGATTAAGGCTCATATACCCGTATTATCCAGGCATTCTATTGAATCACATAGTTTCTTGGCATGGGTTATGAATATCATAAATTGAAGTTTTCACTCACATTGGGTCTTACATCAGATATATGAAGTTTCAGATTTTTTGGGATAAGGATTTCAATTCAACCAATTATGGCTGGATGTCAGGTTTAAACTGTCATTAAACCACTTCTCCGATGACATTATTGTTATCACCCTATATACCCAATAGGGAATCGATGGCATATACCAAGTTTCAGTTTTTTTTCATTGAGCGGTTTTGGAGGAAATTATGTCCAAATCTTTCCCTTTAATTCAATGTGGCTGCCATACCATATGACCTTTGACATTAGAGTTAGCAACAAGTGAAATCCTTCAATACAGCGCGTGTGGTGAAGCAAATGAGTACACTAATGTTAAAATATGCAATTTATGCTTTTTCAGTTGAAAAACAATTAAAAAGCGAACTTAATATTTGAAATGTAAAAATCTTATTGTTGTGATAAGCACATATATATATATATATATATATATATATATATATATATATATATATATATATATATATATATATATATATATATATATATATATATATATATATATAACAGAAGGAATGAAATCGCTCGATACATCGTGGCAGGGGGTGACAAAAGAATGATGTAAAATAAGAAGAACTTGGCTTTCAGCGTTCGGCGCGAAATGCCATGGTTTCTTGGTTTTTTTTTCCGTCAAGCAATAAATTCAATGGTTTTCACATATATAACACATTAGTTTCACAAATTTCCATTGAAATACTCGGGTATTTCCATCAATTGTCGCCATTTCCGTCTAGGTTACGCACTGCCTTCTACCGGACGGCCGTCATTGGCTCACTTGAGGCGGGGGGGGGGGGACACTGGGGACATTTCAAACTCGGTGCAATTCTATACAGCGCACGCGCTGTAATAAAATATTCTCCATGGGGAGTCCCTCCTATTTTTTTAAGTTTTGCATCTATCAGACAAGTGGATGCAGAGAAAAACATTTTAAAAGCGATAATGGATTGACACGGACCCTTTGGGGCAAAACTAACAAGAACAGCACTCGGTGAGAGCACACATCAGCAAGGTTGAAGAGTTTACATTTTGTATCCTACCGATCGGCCAGTCCTGGATCCGGAGCTGAACCAAAATATAATCGGCTTGTTTGGAAGGGAGGGAGCGAAGGGAAGGATGAAGTGGAGAGGATGGAGAGATAGAGTGCAGAGGAGGGAGGGACAGAGTGGAGAGTTTGGAGGGACAGAGTGGAGAGAAGGCATCTGGCCATATTAAGCGGTGGTTGCACAATTTTGGTTTAGATTAATTTTTTTTGGTATACACTGTTGAGGCTCGTATTAGAGCAGTGGTTTTCAAACTTTTTTTTTTAGTGGCGACCCAATTTCAGAACCTCTCCACATCACGCGACCCAAAAGATTCAAAACCCAATTCATAATATACAAGATAAGATTTCATATGACACAAGAACATTTACTGTTTACTTTATTCACCATCGTCATGTTTTCATAGACGAGTAAATGGAGAATAGCCGACAGTATCCAAATAGTACAGATGAATGTTTCAGAAGTTTAGTCCGAATGACATTTAGATACATCAGTGAGAAGGATGAACCTGTTTTTCAGAAACCAACTTCTCTATTTGTGGAGAAGTAGATGACAATGCCAGGATCATATCATGCTCCATTTCTAGGCAATTTCTGTACTTTGTTTTAATCACCACCATGGTGGAGAACGACTGCTCACTAAAGTATGATGAAGGATATGGCATGAGAACCTTAATGGCGCGCCGTGACAGGGTCGGGTACGACGGCAGCATTTTGCACCAGAATGTCGACAACGAATTCGTCCGCGCAAGAGCCTGCGTTCCTGAATTCTGCTGGAGCTGTACAAGCTCTTCCTGTGCTGTATCATCTTCATCAGCAATCGAGTCCAGTGGAGCCGTGAAAGGGTCCCGAACCACAGAAAAGGACTGCACATCCAGCTCAGGGAAATAGTGCTCGAACTGTTCAATGAGCGATCGAAGGTGACGTGCTATCTCCCCAGAAAGACTGTCGAGCTCAGTATCATCGTACTGGCAGGTTGTTAGATGCTCCACCAGACGGGGGGAAAGGCTGAAACGCTTAACAGCTGCTTTGTCTGCCAGTAATTTTAGAGTTGCCAGAAATCTGCTCATTTTGTCATGAAAAATCATGAGGTTGGTGTATTTGCCTTGGAGGGAGTGGTTGAGGACATTGAGATGTTCAAAGATGTCAATGAGATAGCACAGTTCTGACAGCCAAGAGTCCAACTCAAGCAACGCTAGCAATGCCGTTTTCCCTTGTGTGCATAGGAACTCCTTCAGTTCATCTTTGAACTCGTAAACGCGCAGAAGAAGGTTTCCTCGAGATAACCATCTGACTCGAGTGTAGAATCGTAAATTCTTATGGTCGGCATCCATCTCCTGGCAGAATAGCCTGAATAACCTAGTGTTGAGGGCGCTCGATTTGATGTGATTCACCATTTTTACAACTTCTGAGAGCACGCTCTGCAAGGTTTCTGGCAAAGTACGAGAGGCGAGCGCTTCTCTGTGAATCATGCAGTGTACCATGGAGGTCTGAGGAGCCACCTCAATCAATTTAGCCTTGAATCCAGAACGCACTCCTAACATTGCTGGCGCGCCGTCTGTTGTAGAACAGAGAAACTTTCCGAAGTCCAGATCATGGTCACGATAAAACTGCTCTACTTTCCCAAAAATGTCCTCACCTTTGGTGGTGGCCTCAATGGTTTGATGAGCAGAGGCTCATCGACAAAGTTATCAGCCTTGATGAAGCGGACCCAGGCGATGAGTTGCGCGTACGATGCGATATCAGTGAACTCGTCCAACTGTATGGTGTGCCACGGCGATTCCTTGATCTTCTGTACGATCTGAGCAGTTACGTGCAGACTCGTATCTTCAATTCTGCGTTGGATGGTGTTGTCAGAGAGGGGTATAACTGCCAGTTTCTTCGCCGCTTCCTCCCCAACCAGAGATACCATGTCCTTTGCACATGGCAGCACGAGTTCTTCCGCAATGGAGTGAGGCTTTTTAGTCTTGGCAACATGGAGCGACACTCGATACGAGGCCTCTAATGCCCGAGAATTGGTCTGATGGCATGTACCCTCTGTCAAGATGCGTATTCTTGAGTACAAGAAGTTTCCTCTCAAAGAACGCTCTCTCCTTATCCTGATAAGGCGCATGTTTTGTTTCATAGAGTCCGTAGAAAGCACTTCGAAACAAATCACACACTGTGTGTGATTGCCCCTCTGTGCCCCACTAATATCCACCACGTAGTAAAATCCAAGGTCCAGAAATTTATCCTGGTAAGAATGTTCTTGAGATTTGTTGGTGGCCGGTGCTGCCATCACAAATAAGGTCTCGAGTCGTACGTGGAAACGTGAAAAGACGTTAATGATAGAGTTAGAGTCTGAGTCTGAGAGGCCGTGGATCAAACCACTAATTTCCCGCCAAAATGAACCACCCTTCAGCGAGCCAGCGCATTGGCTGGATCCCATTCCAAGCGTCATGTTGCACCGGTTCCCATACTTTGAACGAACCGTTTATATTACATCCCGTAAAAGTGAAAAACCGATCGAAAATAGACAATTTTTTTTTCGCTGCAAGCGGACACCCGCGACCCCACAAAATTTGCTCAGCGACCCCACTTTGGGTCGCGCCCCCGGGTTTGAAAAACCAAGTATTAGAGCTATAAGCACACAGAACGTACAACAAGAGGAGCATGAGACAAGAGGGAAAGAAAAAACAGTGTGGAATAGAGACACGAGGAGATCTGTAGAAGGGAGAGGGATGGGGTGGGGTACATGGGGTAAACAAGATGGACACTACAGGGACTTTCAGGAAGGAAAGCAGGGAATTTGAAGGAGGTGTGTTTGGAGTGAATTAGTGGGGGTAGAAAAGATCATGATTTTGGATGGGGGAAGATAAGAGATGGTGGTGAATAGCTATTTTGAAGGTCTGGAGGGAAGAGAGTGTGGGGAGAAAAAAAAAAAAAAGAGGAAGAAAGATTTGTCTCAAAAATGAAATTGTATGTAATGTAGGTCTTTCAGAAAGACAAAAAAATTCAGATAGGAGGTGTGTAGAAGGTTTATCCTTTTTTTTTAAAATTAAGTGCAAGTAAAACTTGATTCAAAATGAATATTTTATTTAACACACCAAGCATGTCTGAGTGTGATACCCTAAAAGTCTTATCGTGTACCACAGTATAACGCTATATAATTTTAACCAAGAATCGCAAAAGGCAATCACACAAGATTATTAAGAGTTCGACACATTTTTATCCCAAAATGATGTGGAGTGTGACAAGTCAGGGAAAGGCTTTGCATTCCCACCTGGTCATTGCGACTTCTTCCGGTATGTAGCATTCCTGCAACCTCTCCAATCACTTCCTGCAATGACATCAAATGCTCACGGAGGAGCTTGCACATGCAATCACATCCAGGGCAAGGGCATTCACAATCATCATTGCACTTCCAACTAAATTGCAAGGACATTCAGACAACAAACAAAGTGTACGGGATTCCACCATCACAAGATAAGTGCCGAGACCAGAACACCAAACAATGGCAATACAAAGCATCAAGGAACATCTTTCACAAAGTAACCAAGGCGATTCAAACTTCACTTACATCTTCAAGAGCTCAATTACTTCAATGTAACACCATTATTTAAAAAGGATCCAGAAAAGAATTGGGAAACTATAGACCTGTTAGTTTGACTTCAGCTGTGGGAAAGGTGTTGGAGACATTAATTAAAGACCGGATGAGGAACCATTTAAACAAATACAAACTAATTAAAGGTAGTCAGCATGGGTTTACCAAAGGTAATTCCTGTTTAACAAATCGTTTAGAGTTCTATGAAGCAGTGTCTGATTGGGTGGATGAGGGAAAGGCAGTGGACATAGTATATTTAGACTTTAAGAAGGCATTTGATAAGGTACCACATTGGAGGTTGTTCGCCAAAGTGAGGGCTTGTGGAGTGGCTGGTCAGGTAGCTAATTGGATTGGAAACTGGCTTAGTGATAGGAAGCAAAGAGTAGCTGTGAGTGGGATGATGTCTTGCTGGGAGGATGTAAGTAGCAGGATCAGGGATCAGTACTCGGACCATTACTATTCAACATTTACATCAACGATTTGGATAATGGGGTGAAGAGTAAGCTTTCCAAATTTGCAGATGACACAAAGCTTGGAGGTGAGGTGGATAGCAGAGGGGGTGGTGATCAGATTCATGAAAAATGTTAATACTTGCATAGATTGGGCAAAAGATAGGCAGATGGAATTTAACCTGAGCAAGTGTAAGGTGTTGGGGATGGGGAAGAACAATAAAAATAGAGATTACAGGATGCAAGGGGTAATTTTGGAGCGTGTCACACAGGAGAAGGATCTGGGGGTGGTAATAGATATGGGTGGTAAGCAGGCAGCACAGTGCCAAGCAGCTAAAAGTAAAGCAAATGGGGGTTTAGGCTGTATAAGGAGGGGGATCAATTATAAATCAAAAGAGGTGGTGTTAACATTGTACAGGAATTTAGTGAGACCGCATCTGGAATATTGTGTGCAGTTTTGGTCACCACAGTTCCGGAAGGATATAGATGCCACAGAAAAGGTTCAGCGTAGGGCTACTAGATCGATTCCAGGACTAACTAGACTCAGCTATGAGGAGCTGCTGAAGGAAACAGGGCTTTGTACACTACAAAGGAGGTGGTTATGAGGAGATATGATAGAGATGTTTCAGATAATGAAAGGTGTAGATAAAATAAGTACAGATGAATTATTCAACAGAGTAGACAGTGACAGAACCAGGAGCCATAGCCTGAGAGTAAAGAAAAGGAGCGTTAAGACGGTAGTAAGGCAGAGACTTTCACTCAGAGAGTAGTTAATGCATGGAATGGCCTCTCTGTAAAGGTAGGGGCAGCAGAAAAATTACATGTTTAAAATAGAATTAAATAGGTGCCTGGAAGTTATGGTGATTGAGGGGTATGGGGATGTTGATAAGACTTTTAGGTAGTTTGAGTATTGATGGGTGATTGTGTATGGAGTGCTGTTGGTGGGGGTATTGTTAAGGGGGGTTGTGTGGTTGATGTGTGTTTTTAACCAAGCCCATGCCCCCTCTTCGAGGGGAAGAAAATAAAAATAAAAATTACAACAAAAAATAATAATACTAAAAAAAAATTTCCCTTCATTAATTAAAAACTTTTTTTGCATTTTCTTTTTTGGATCTTGGGTTGGTGTGGTGTTCGCACAGGCATGATGGGCTGAATGGCCTCCTCCTGTGTTGGATTTCCTTGTTGTCCACTTAATTACCAAGCAATCCACAAGCAGTGTAGTGCAAAACTCGAACAGCAAAAACGAGACCTTGAAGGGTTCAACGAGTGCTTATTCCAGTTCCAAAATTCGTTTTTGTTGAGAAATATCTCATTATATAAGCTCATTGCCCACCTTATGCAATGCCTCCTCGAGGACAAGTCATATACCAAAGGACTGCATTATGACATTTATAAACCAAGCTGTAAACCAAAATGGTATGTAGAGCCTCATGGTATTCATTTGTATACATGCATCATGGTCATCACACCACTATTTCCTTGACAGAATATTTTGTATCAAGGGGTTAACGGTGTCAGGCACATTTCTTGGGGCAGTGATTAAAAACATTACCTTGAGACGACGTTCATTAATGCTGTGGATGTCCTCATCATGTGGGAGCTCCTTGATGCTGCCATTTGCCCATTCAGCCTCCACCTGCGCCGAAAACACAAAAAGCAAGACAGACAGTCAGACAGTCAGACAGTCAGTCAGACAGTCAGACAGTCAGACAGACAGACAGTCAGACAGACAGACAGTCAGACAGACAGAGTCAGACAGTCAGACAGACAGACAGTCAGACAGACAGAGTCAGACAGTCAGACAGACAGACAGTCAGACAGACAGACAGTCAGACAGACAGTCAGACAGTCACAGTCAGACAGTCACAGTCAGACAGTCACAGTCAGACAGACAGAGTCAGACAGACAGAGTCAGACAGACAGAGTCAGACAGACAGAGTCAGACAGACAGAGTCAGACAGTCAGACAGACAGAGTCAGACAGACAGAGTCAGACAGACAGAGTCAGACAGACAGTCAAAGAGACAGTCAGACAGACAGTCAGACAGACAGAGTCAGACAGACAGTCAGACAGACAGTCAGACAGACAGTCAGACAGACAGTCAGACAGTCAGACAGACAGACAGTCAGACAGACAGTCAGACAGCCAGTCAGACAGACAGTCAGACAGTCAGACAGACAGTCAGACAGACAGACAGTCAGACAGTCAGACAGACAGACAGACAGTCAGACAGACAGACAGTCAGACAGACAGTCAGACAGTCAGACAGAGTCAGACAGACAGTCAGACAGACAGTCAGACAGACAGTCAGACAGACAGTCAGACAGACAGTCAGTCAGACAGTCAGACACAGTCAGACAGACAGTCAGACAGTCAGACAGACAGACAGTCAGACAGTCAGACAGACAGACAGTCAGAGAGTCAGACAGTCAGACAGACAGACAGACAGTCAGACAGACAGTCAGACAGTCAGACAGACAGACAGACAGACAGAGTCAGACAGACAGACAGACAGACAGAGTCAGACAGACAGAGTCAGACAGACAGAGTCAGACAGACAGAGTCAGACAGACAGAGTCAGACAGACAGAGTCAGACAGTCAGACAGACAGTCAGACAGACAGTCAGACAGACAGTCAGACAGACAGAGTCAGACAGACAGACAGACAGTCAGACAGACAGTCAGACAGACAGTCAGACAGACAGTCAGACAGACAGTCAGACAGACAGTCAGACAGACAGAGTCAGACAGACAGTCAAAGAGACAGTCAGACAGACAGTCAGACAGACAGTCAGACAGACAGTCAGACAGACAGTCAGACAGACAGTCAGACAGACAGACAGACAGACAGTCAGACAGACAGTCAGACAGACAGTCAGACAGACAGTCAGACAGACAGTCAGACAGTCAGACAGACAGTCAGACAGACAGTCAGACAGACAGTCAGACAGACAGTCAGACAGACAGTCAGACAGACAGTCAGACAGACAGACAGACAGTCAGACAGACAGTCAGACAGACAGTCAGACAGACAGTCAGACAGTCAGAGTCAGACAGACAGACAGACAGTCAGACAGACAGTCAGACAGACAGTCAGACAGTCAGACAGACAGTCAGACAGACAGTCAGTCAGACAGTCAGTCAGACAGTCAGTCAGACAGACAGACAGTCAGACAGTCAGACAGACAGACAGTCAGACAGTCAGACAGTCAGACAGACAGACAGTCAGACAGACAGTCAGACAGTCAGACAGAGTCAGACAGACAGACAGACAGAGTCAGACAGACAGACAGAGTCAGACAGACAGACAGAGTCAGACAGACAGAGTCAGACAGACAGAGTCAGACAGACAGAGTCAGACAGACAGAGTCAGACAGACAGAGTCAGACAGACAGAGTCAGACAGACAGAGTCAGACAGACAGAGTCAGACAGACAGTCAGACAGACAGTCAGACAGACAGTCAGACAGACAGACAGACAGTCAGACAGTCAGACAGACAGTCAGACAGACAGTCAGACAGACAGTCAGACAGTCAGACAGTCAGACAGTCAGACAGACAGACAGACAGACAGACAGAGTCAGACAGACAGAGTCAGACAGACAGAGTCAGACAGACAGAGTCAGACAGACAGAGTCAGACAGACAGAGTCAGACAGACAGAGTCAGACAGTCAGAGTCAGACAGACAGAGTCAGACAGACAGACAGTCAGACAGACAGTCAGACAGACAGTCAGACAGACAGTCAGACAGACAGTCAGACAGACAGTCAGACAGACAGTCAGACAGTCAGACAGACAGTCAGACAGACAGACAGTCAGACAGACAGTCAGACAGTCAGTCAGACAGTCAGACAGACAGTCAGACAGACAGTCAGACAGACAGTCAGACAGACAGTCAGACAGTCAGACAGTCAGTCAGACAGACAGACAGAGTCAGACAGACAGAGTCAGACAGACAGAGTCAGACAGACAGAGTCAGACAGACAGAGTCAGACAGACAGACAGTCAGACAGACAGTCAGACAGACAGTCAGACAGACAGTCAGACAGACAGTCAGACAGACAGTCAGTCAGACAGTCAGACAGACAGTCAGACAGACAGTCAGACAGACAGACAGTCAGACAGTCAGACAGACAGTCAGACAGACAGTCAGACAGACAGTCAGACAGACAGTCAGACAGACAGTCAGACAGACAGTCAGACAGACAGTCAGACAGAGACAGACAGACAGTCAGACAGACAGTCAGACAGACAGACAGACAGTCAGACAGACAGTCAGACAGACAGTCAGACAGACAGTCAGACAGAGTCAGACAGACAGTCAGACAGACAGTCAGACAGACAGTCAGACAGACAGTCAGACAGACAGACAGTCAGACAGACAGTCAGACAGACAGTCAGACAGACAGTCAGACAGACAGTCAGACAGACAGTCAGACAGACAGTCAGACAGACAGTCAGACAGTCAGACAGACAGTCAGACAGACAGTCAGACAGAGTCAGACAGTCAGACAGACAGTCAGACAGACAGTCAGACAGACAGTCAGACAGAGTCAGACAGTCAGACAGACAGTCAGACAGACAGTCAGACAGACAGTCAGACAGACAGTCAGACAGACAGACAGTCAGACAGACAGTCAGACAGACAGTCAGACAGACAGTCAGACAGACAGTCAGACAGACAGTCAGACAGACAGTCAGACAGTCAGACAGACAGTCAGACAGACAGTCAGACAGACAGTCAGACAGAGTCAGACAGTCAGACAGACAGTCAGACAGACAGTCAGACAGACAGTCAGACAGAGTCAGACAGTCAGACAGACAGTCAGACAGACAGTCAGACAGACAGTCAGACAGACAGTCAGACAGACAGTCAAAGAGACAGTCAGACAGACAGTCAGACAGACAGTCAGACAGACAGTCAGACAGACAGTCAGACAGACAGAGTCAGACAGACAGACAGACAGACAGACAGTCAGACAGTCAGACAGACAGTCAGACAGACAGTCAGACAGACAGACAGTCAGACAGACAGTCAGACAGACAGTCAGACAGACAGTCAGACAGACAGTCAGACAGACAGTCAGACAGACAGTCAGACAGTCAGACAGACAGTCAGACAGACAGTCAGACAGACAGTCAGACAGAGTCAGACAGTCAGACAGACAGTCAGACAGACAGTCAGACAGACAGTCAGACAGACAGTCAGACAGACAGTCAAAGAGACAGTCAGACAGACAGTCAGACAGACAGTCAGACAGACAGTCAGACAGACAGTCAGACAGACAGAGTCAGACAGACAGACAGACAGACAGTCAGACAGTCAGACAGACAGTCAGACAGACAGTCAGACAGACAGACAGTCAGACAGACAGTCAGACAGACAGTCAGACAGACAGTCAGACAGACAGTCAGACAGACAGTCAGACAGACAGTCAGACAGACAGACAGTCAGAGTCAGACAGACAGACAGACAGACAGTCAGACAGACAGTCAGACAGACAGTCAGTCAGACAGTCAGTCAGACAGTCAGACAGACAGACAGTCAGACAGACAGACAGTCAGACAGTCAGACAGACAGACAGTCAGACAGACAGACAGTCAGACAGACAGACAATCAGACAGACAGTCAGACAGTCAGACAGAGTCAGACAGACAGAGTCAGACAGACAGAGTCAGACAGACAGAGTCAGACAGACAGAGTCAGACAGACAGAGTCAGACAGACAGAGTCAGACAGACAGTCAGACAGAGTCAGACAGACAGTCAGACAGACAGTCAGACAGACAGTCAGACAGACAGTCAGACAGACAGTCAGACAGACAGTCAGACAGACAGTCAGACAGACAGTCAGACAGTCAGACAGACAGTCAGACAGAGTCAGACAGACAGTCAGACAGACAGTCAGACAGTCAGACAGTCAGTCAGACAGACAGAGTCAGACAGACAGAGTCAGACAGACAGAGTCAGACAGACAGAGTCAGACAGACAGAGTCAGACAGACAGACAGTCAGACAGACAGTCAGACAGACAGTCAGACAGACAGTCAGACAGACAGTCAGACAGACAGTCAGACAGACAGTCAGACAGACAGACAGACAGACAGTCAGACAGACAGTCAGACAGTCAGTCAGACAGACAGAGTCAGACAGACAGAGTCAGACAGACAGAGTCAGACAGACAGAGTCAGACAGACAGAGTCAGACAGACAGAGTCAGACAGACAGACAGTCAGACAGAGTCAGTCAGACAGTCAGACAGACAGTCAGACAGACAGTCAGACAGTCAGACAGACAGTCAGACAGACAGTCAGACAGACAGTCAGACAGACAGTCAGACAGACAGTCAGACAGACAGACAGTCAGACAGTCAGACAGACAGTCAGACAGACAGTCAGACAGACAGTCAGACAGACAGTCAGACAGACAGTCAGACAGACAGTCAGACAGAGTCAGACAGACAGTCAGACAGAGTCAGACAGACAGTCAGACAGACAGTCAGACAGAGTCAGACAGACAGTCAGACAGACAGTCAGACAGACAGACAGACAGTCAGACAGACAGTCAGACAGACAGTCAGACAGACAGTCAGACAGTCAGACAGAGACAGACAGACAGTCAGACAGACAGTCAGACAGACAGACAGACAGTCAGACAGACAGTCAGACAGTCAGACAGACAGTCAGACAGACAGTCAGACAGAGTCAGACAGACAGTCAGACAGACAGACAGACAGACAGTCAGACAGACAGTCAGACAGACAGTCAGACAGACAGTCAGACAGTCAGACAGACAGTCAGACAGACAGTCAGACAGACAGTCAGACAGTCAGACAGACAGACAGTCAGACAGACAGTCAGACAGACAGTCAGACAGACAGTCAGACAGACAGTCAGACAGACAGTCAGACAGTCAGTCAGACAGTCAGACAGACAGTCAGACAGACAGTCAGTCAGACAGTCAGACAGACAGTCAGACAGACAGTCATACAGACAGTCAGACAGTCAGTCAGACAGTCAGACAGTCAGACAGACAGTCAGACAGTCAGACAGACAGTCAGACAGTCAGACAGACAGACAGACAGTCAGACAGACAGTCAGACAGACAGTCAGACAGACAGTCAGACAGTCAGTCAGACAGTCAGACAGACAGTCAGACAGACAGTCAGACAGACAGTCAGACAGTCAGTCAGACAGTCAGACAGACAGTCAGACAGACAGTCAGACAGACAGTCAGTCAGACAGTCAGACAGACAGTCAGACAGACAGTCATACAGACAGTCAGACAGTCAGACAGTCAGTCAGACAGTCAGACAGACAGACAGTCAGACAGTCAGACAGACAGTCAGACAGACAGTCAGACAGACAGTCAGACAGAGAGTCAGTCAGACAGTCAGACAGACAGTCAGACAGACAGTCAGACAGACAGTCAGACAGTCAGACAGACAGACAGTCAGACAGTCAGACAGACAGACAGTCAGACAGACAGACAGTCAGACAGTCAGACAGTCAGACAGACAGACAGACAGAGTCAGACAGACAGAGTCAGACAGAGTCAGACAGACAGAGTCAGACAGACAGAGTCAGACAGACAGAGTCAGACAGACAGAGTCAGACAGACAGAGTCAGACAGACAGACAGACAGTCAGACAGACAGTCAGACAGACAGTCAGACAGACAGACAGTCAGACAGAGTCAG
The DNA here is from genome assembly GCF_056783735.1 of Eptatretus burgeri. Lineage (NCBI taxonomy): Eukaryota > Metazoa > Chordata > Myxini > Myxiniformes > Myxinidae > Eptatretus > Eptatretus burgeri. Next base: position 91,591,553 of record NC_140964.1, on the reverse strand, counting down.
ACAGACAGTCAGACAGACAGTCAGACAGACAGACAGACAGTCAAAGAGACAGTCAAAGAGACAGTCAGACAGACAGTCAGACAGACAGTCAGACAGACAGTCAGACAGTCAGTCAGACAGACAGACAGAGTCAGACAGACAGAGTCAGACAGACAGAGTCAGACAGACAGAGTCAGACAGAGTCAGACAGTCAGAGTCAGACAGTCAGAGTCAGACAGACAGAGTCAGACAGACAGAGTCAGACAGACAGAGTCAGACAGAGTCAGACAGTCAGAGTCAGACAGACAGAGTCAGACAGACAGAGTCAGACAGACAGAGTCAGACAGACAGACAGTCAGACAGACAGTCAGACAGACAGTCAGACAGACAGTCAGACAGACAGTCAGACAGACAGTCAGTCAGACAGTCAGTCAGACAGTCAGACAGACAGTCAGACAGTCAGACAGACAGTCAGACAGACAGTCAGACAGACTGTCTGTCTGACTGTCAGACAGACTGTCTGTCTGACTGTCAGACAGAGTCAGACAGACAGTCAGACAGACAGTCAGACAGACAGTCAGACAGACAGTCAGACAGACAGTCAGACAGTCAGTCAGACAGTCAGACAGAGACAGACAGACAGTCAGTCAGACAGTCAGACAGAGACAGACAGACAGTCAGACAGACAGTCAGACAGACAGACAGTCAGACAGACAGTCAGACAGACAGACAGACAGTCAGACAGACAGTCAGACAGTCAGACAGACAGTCAGACAGACAGTCAGACAGACAGTCAGACAGACAGTCAGACAGACAGTCAGACAGACAGTCAGACAGTCAGTCAGACAGTCAGACAGAGTCAGACAGAGTCAGACAGTCAGTCAGACAGACAGACAGTCAGACAGAGTCAGACAGTCAGTCAGACAGACAGACAGTCAGACAGAGTCAGACAGACAGTCAGACAGTCAGACAGACAGACAGACAGACAGACAGTCAGACAGACAGTCAGACAGTCAGACAGACAGACAGACAGACAGTCAGACAGTCAGACAGACAGACAGACAGTCAGACAGACAGTCAGACAGACAGTCAGACAGACAGTCAGACAGAGTCAGACAGTCAGTCAGACAGTCAGACAGACAGTCAGACAGAGTCAGACAGACAGTCAGACAGACAGTCAGACAGACAGAGTCAGACAGACAGAGTCAGACAGACAGAGTCAGACAGACAGAGTCAGACAGACAGAGTCAGACAGACAGAGTCAGACAGACAGAGTCAGACAGTCAGACAGACAGTCAGACAGACAGAGTCAGACAGACAGAGTCAGACAGACAGAGTCAGACAGACAGAGTCAGACAGTCAGACAGACAGTCAGACAGACAGTCAGACAGACAGAGTCAGACAGACAGACAGTCAGACAGACAGTCAGACAGACAGTCAGACAGACAGTCAGACAGACAGTCAGACAGACAGTCAGACAGACAGACAGACAGTCAGACAGTCAGACAGACAGACAGTCAGACAGACAGTCAGACAGTCAGACAGACAGTCAGACAGACAGTCAGACAGACAGACAGTCAGACAGACAGTCAGACAGACAGTCAGACAGACAGTCAGACAGTCAGACAGACAGTCAGACAGTCAGACAGACAGACAGACAGACAGACAGTCAGACAGACAGTCAGACAGACAGACAGACAGTCAGACAGTCAGACAGTCAGACAGACAGTCAGACAGTCAGACAGACAGTCAGACAGACAGTCAGACAGACAGTCAGTCAGACAGACAGTCAGACAGTCAGACAGACAGTCAGACAGTCAGACAGACAGTCAGACAGTCAGACAGTCAGACAGACAGACAGTGTCAGACAGACAGTGTCAGACAGACAGTCAGACAGACAGTCAGACAGACAGTCAGACAGACAGACAGACAGACAGTCAGACAGACAGTCAGACAGACAGACAGACAGACAGACAGACAGGACAGACAGACAGTCAGACAGACAGTCAGACAGACAGTCAGACAGACAGACAGACAGTCAGTCAGACAGACAGTCAGACAGACAGTCAGACAGACAGTCAGACAGACAGTCAGACAGACAGTCAGACAGACAGTCAGACAGACAGACAGACAGTCAGACAGACAGTCAGACAGACAGTCAGACAGACAGTCAGACAGACAGTCAGACAGACAGACAGTCAGACAGTCAGACAGACAGACAGTCAGACAGACAGTCAGACAGACAGTCAGACAGACAGTCAGACAGACAGACAGTCAGACAGTCAGACAGACAGTCAGACAGACAGTCAGACAGACAGACAGACAGTCAGACAGACAGTCAGACAGACAGTCAGACAGACAGTCAGACAGACAGTCAGACAGACAGTCAGACAGACAGACAGTCAGACAGTCAGACAGACAGTCAGACAGTCAGACAGACAGACAGACAGTCAGACAGACAGTCAGACAGTCAGACAGACAGTCAGACAGTCAGACAGACAGTCAGACAGTCAGACAGACAGTCAGACAGACAGACAGTCAGACAGTCAGACAGACAGTCAGACAGAGTCAGACAGACAGTCAGACAGACAGTCAGACAGTCAGTCAGACAGACAGTCAGACAGTCAGACAGACAGTCAGACAGACAGTCAGACAGACAGTCAGACAGAGTCAGACAGTCAGACAGACAGTCAGACAGACAGTCAGACAGACAGTCAGACAGACAGTCAGACAGACAGACAGTCAGACAGACAGTCAGACAGACAGTCAGACAGACAGTCAGACAGACAGTCAGACAGACAGTCAGACAGACAGTCAGACAGACAGTCAGACAGTCAGACAGACAGTCAGACAGACAGTCAGACAGACAGTCAGACAGAGTCAGACAGTCAGACAGACAGTCAGACAGACAGTCAGACAGACAGTCAGACAGAGTCAGACAGTCAGACAGACAGTCAGACAGACAGTCAGACAGACAGTCAGACAGACAGTCAAAGAGACAGTCAGACAGACAGTCAGACAGACAGTCAGACAGACAGTCAGACAGACAGTCAGACAGACAGTCAGACAGACAGAGTCAGACAGACAGACAGACAGACAGACAGTCAGACAGTCAGACAGACAGTCAGACAGACAGTCAGACAGACAGTCAGACAGACAGACAGTCAGACAGACAGTCAGACAGACAGTCAGACAGACAGTCAGACAGACAGTCAGACAGACAGTCAGACAGACAGTCAGACAGTCAGTCAGACAGACAGTCAGACAGACAGTCAGACAGAGTCAGACAGTCAGACAGACAGTCAGACAGACAGTCAGACAGACAGTCAGACAGACAGTCAGACAGACAGTCAAAGAGACAGTCAGACAGACAGTCAGACAGACAGTCAGACAGACAGTCAGACAGACAGTCAGACAGACAGAGTCAGACAGACAGACAGACAGACAGACAGTCAGACAGTCAGACAGACAGTCAGACAGACAGTCAGACAGACAGACAGTCAGACAGACAGTCAGACAGACAGTCAGACAGACAGTCAGACAGACAGTCAGACAGACAGTCAGACAGACAGTCAGACAGACAGTCAGACAGACAGACAGACAGTCAGACAGACAGTCAGACAGACAGTCAGTCAGACAGTCAGTCAGACAGTCAGACAGACAGACAGTCAGACAGACAGACAGTCAGACAGTCAGACAGACAGACAGTCAGACAGACAGACAGTCAGACAGACAGACAATCAGACAGACAGTCAGACAGTCAGACAGAGTCAGACAGACAGAGTCAGACAGACAGAGTCAGACAGACAGAGTCAGACAGACAGAGTCAGACAGACAGAGTCAGACAGACAGAGTCAGACAGACAGTCAGACAGAGTCAGACAGACAGTCAGACAGACAGTCAGACAGACAGTCAGACAGACAGTCAGACAGACAGTCAGACAGACAGTCAGACAGACAGTCAGACAGACAGTCAGACAGACAGTCAGACAGTCAGACAGACAGTCAGACAGAGTCAGACAGACAGTCAGACAGACAGTCAGACAGTCAGACAGTCAGTCAGACAGACAGAGTCAGACAGACAGAGTCAGACAGACAGAGTCAGACAGACAGAGTCAGACAGACAGAGTCAGACAGACAGACAGTCAGACAGACAGTCAGACAGACAGTCAGACAGACAGTCAGACAGACAGTCAGACAGACAGTCAGACAGACAGTCAGACAGACAGACAGACAGACAGTCAGACAGACAGTCAGACAGTCAGACAGACAGTCAGACAGACAGTCAGACAGACAGACAGACAGACAGTCAGACAGACAGTCAGACAGTCAGTCAGACAGACAGAGTCAGACAGACAGAGTCAGACAGACAGAGTCAGACAGACAGAGTCAGACAGACAGAGTCAGACAGACAGAGTCAGACAGACAGACAGTCAGACAGAGTCAGTCAGACAGTCAGACAGACAGTCAGACAGACAGTCAGACAGTCAGACAGACAGTCAGACAGACAGTCAGACAGACAGTCAGACAGACAGTCAGACAGACAGACAGTCAGACAGTCAGACAGACAGTCAGACAGACAGTCAGACAGACAGTCAGACAGACAGTCAGACAGACAGTCAGACAGACAGTCAGACAGAGTCAGACAGACAGTCAGACAGAGTCAGACAGACAGTCAGACAGACAGTCAGACAGAGTCAGACAGACAGTCAGACAGACAGTCAGACAGACAGTCAGACAGACAGTCAGACAGACAGTCAGACAGTCAGACAGACAGTCAGACAGACAGTCAGACAGTCAGACAGAGACAGACAGACAGTCAGACAGACAGTCAGACAGACAGACAGACAGTCAGACAGACAGTCAGACAGACAGTCAGACAGACAGTCAGACAGTCAGACAGAGACAGACAGACAGTCAGACAGACAGTCAGACAGACAGACAGACAGTCAGACAGACAGTCAGACAGTCAGACAGACAGTCAGACAGACAGTCAGACAGAGTCAGACAGACAGTCAGACAGACAGACAGACAGACAGACAGTCAGACAGACAGTCAGACAGACAGTCAGACAGACAGTCAGACAGTCAGACAGACAGTCAGACAGACAGTCAGACAGACAGTCAGACAGTCAGACAGACAGACAGTCAGACAGACAGTCAGACAGACAGTCAGACAGACAGTCAGACAGACAGTCAGACAGACAGTCAGACAGTCAGTCAGACAGTCAGACAGACAGTCAGACAGACAGTCAGTCAGACAGTCAGACAGACAGTCAGACAGACAGTCATACAGACAGTCAGACAGTCAGTCAGACAGTCAGACAGTCAGACAGACAGTCAGACAGTCAGACAGACAGACAGTCAGACAGTCAGACAGACAGTCAGACAGACAGTCAGACAGACAGTCAGACAGACAGTCAGACAGACAGTCAGACAGTCAGTCAGACAGTCAGACAGACAGTCAGACAGACAGTCAGACAGACAGTCAGACAGTCAGTCAGACAGTCAGACAGACAGTCAGACAGACAGTCAGACAGACAGTCAGTCAGACAGTCAGTCAGACAGTCAGACAGACAGTCAGACAGACAGTCATACAGACAGTCAGACAGTCAGACAGTCAGTCAGACAGTCAGACAGACAGACAGTCAGACAGTCAGACAGACAGTCAGACAGACAGTCAGACAGACAGTCAGACAGAGAGTCAGTCAGACAGTCAGACAGACAGTCAGACAGACAGTCAGACAGACAGTCAGACAGTCAGACAGACAGACAGTCAGACAGTCAGACAGACAGACAGTCAGACAGACAGACAGTCAGACAGTCAGACAGTCAGACAGACAGACAGACAGAGTCAGACAGACAGAGTCAGACAGAGTCAGACAGACAGAGTCAGACAGACAGAGTCAGACAGACAGAGTCAGACAGACAGAGTCAGACAGACAGAGTCAGACAGACAGACAGACAGTCAGACAGACAGTCAGACAGACAGTCAGACAGACAGACAGTCAGACAGAGTCAGACAGACAGTCAGACAGACAGTCAGACAGACAGACAGACAGTCAAAGAGACAGTCAAAGAGACAGTCAGACAGACAGTCAGACAGACAGTCAGACAGACAGTCAGACAGTCAGTCAGACAGACAGACAGAGTCAGACAGACAGAGTCAGACAGACAGAGTCAGACAGACAGAGTCAGACAGAGTCAGACAGTCAGAGTCAGACAGTCAGAGTCAGACAGACAGAGTCAGACAGACAGAGTCAGACAGACAGAGTCAGACAGACAGACAGTCAGACAGACAGTCAGACAGACAGTCAGACAGACAGTCAGACAGACAGTCAGACAGACAGTCAGTCAGACAGTCAGTCAGACAGTCAGACAGACAGTCAGACAGTCAGACAGACAGTCAGACAGACAGTCAGACAGACTGTCTGTCTGACTGTCAGACAGACTGTCTGTCTGACTGTCAGACAGAGTCAGACAGACAGTCAGACAGACAGTCAGACAGACAGTCAGACAGACAGTCAGACAGACAGTCAGACAGTCAGTCAGACAGTCAGACAGAGACAGACAGACAGTCAGTCAGACAGTCAGACAGAGACAGACAGACAGTCAGACAGACAGTCAGACAGACAGACAGTCAGACAGACAGTCAGACAGACAGACAGACAGTCAGACAGACAGTCAGACAGTCAGACAGACAGTCAGACAGACAGTCAGACAGACAGTCAGACAGACAGTCAGACAGACAGTCAGACAGACAGTCAGACAGTCAGTCAGACAGTCAGACAGAGTCAGACAGAGTCAGACAGTCAGTCAGACAGACAGACAGTCAGACAGAGTCAGACAGTCAGTCAGACAGACAGACAGTCAGACAGAGTCAGACAGACAGTCAGACAGTCAGACAGACAGACAGACAGACAGACAGTCAGACAGACAGTCAGACAGTCAGACAGACAGACAGACAGACAGTCAGACAGTCAGACAGACAGTCAGACAGACAGTCAGACAGACAGTCAGACAGACAGTCAGACAGACAGTCAGACAGAGTCAGACAGTCAGTCAGACAGTCAGACAGACAGTCAGACAGAGTCAGACAGACAGTCAGACAGACAGAGTCAGACAGACAGAGTCAGACAGACAGAGTCAGACAGACAGAGTCAGACAGACAGAGTCAGACAGACAGAGTCAGACAGTCAGACAGACAGTCAGACAGACAGAGTCAGACAGACAGAGTCAGACAGACAGAGTCAGACAGACAGAGTCAGACAGTCAGACAGACAGTCAGACAGACAGTCAGACAGACAGAGTCAGACAGACAGACAGTCAGACAGACAGTCAGACAGACAGTCAGACAGACAGTCAGACAGACAGTCAGACAGACAGTCAGACAGACAGACAGACAGTCAGACAGTCAGACAGACAGACAGTCAGACAGACAGTCAGACAGTCAGACAGACAGTCAGACAGACAGTCAGACAGACAGACAGTCAGACAGACAGTCAGACAGACAGACAGTCAGACAGTCAGACAGACAGTCAGACAGTCAGACAGACAGACAGACAGACAGACAGTCAGACAGACAGTCAGACAGACAGACAGACAGACAGACAGTCAGACAGTCAGACAGACAGTCAGACAGTCAGACAGACAGTCAGACAGACAGTCAGACAGACAGTCAGTCAGACAGACAGTCAGACAGTCAGACAGACAGTCAGACAGTCAGACAGACAGTCAGACAGTCAGACAGTCAGACAGACAGACAGTGTCAGACAGACAGTGTCAGACAGACAGTCAGACAGACAGTCAGACAGACAGTCAGACAGACAGACAGACAGACAGTCAGACAGACAGTCAGACAGACAGACAGACAGACAGACAGACAGGACAGACAGACAGTCAGACAGACAGTCAGACAGACAGTCAGACAGACAGACAGACAGTCAGTCAGACAGACAGTCAGACAGACAGTCAGACAGACAGTCAGACAGACAGTCAGACAGACAGTCAGACAGACAGTCAGACAGACAGTCAGACAGACAGACAGACAGTCAGACAGACAGTCAGACAGACAGTCAGACAGACAGTCAGACAGACAGTCAGACAGACAGACAGTCAGACAGTCAGACAGACAGACAGTCAGACAGACAGTCAGACAGACAGTCAGACAGACAGTCAGACAGACAGACAGTCAGACAGACAGTCAGACAGACAGACAGTCAGACAGTCAGTCAGACAGTCAGACAGACAGTCAGACAGACAGTCAGACAGACAGACAGACAGTCAGACAGACAGTCAGACAGACAGTCAGACAGACAGTCAGACAGACAGTCAGACAGACAGTCAGACAGACAGACAGTCAGACAGTCAGACAGACAGTCAGACAGTCAGACAGACAGACAGACAGTCAGACAGACAGTCAGACAGTCAGACAGACAGTCAGACAGTCAGACAGACAGTCAGACAGTCAGACAGACAGTCAGACAGTCAGACAGACAGTCAGACAGACAGACAGTCAGACAGTCAGACAGTCAGACACACACACACACACACACACACACACACACACACACACACACACACACACACACACACACACACACACACACACACACACACACACACACACCCTGAAAAGGGTATGACCATTCAAGAGCAGTTATGACAAGTGTCATGAAAATGCCATATTATGATATAGATTGTGCTGAATTTCATTTCTGCACAATTAAACACCTCAAATGCAAGTTTCTGAAATCAGCTTCTTCTTCTTCTTCTTCTTTCGGCTGCTCCCGTGAGGGGTCGCCACAGCGGATCATCCGTATGATCCGCATAGTGTTTTGGCACGTTTTACACCGGATGCCCTTCCTGACGCAACCCTGGTCGCCTCTTACGACACAGGGATAAGGTACACCTATTTTAACCGGGGTATACACCGGCCCAGTACACTGGTACTCATTTCGCCGACCTCGGAAGGATGACAGGCTGAGTCAACCCCCTGGTGTATTTATTCAGTGGCCCAACGGGGCTTGAACTCAGGACCTCTTGGATCCCAAGCCGCTGCCCTAACCACTGCGCCAACACCAGGCTCAAGTTTCTGAAATCAGCATGACATTTTAAAACACCTCTGTTCACATATGTCTATTCTTTCTTCTTTCCTTGTTCAATGTGGTGGCCATGGGAGGTCATTTGAAGGTAGTAGTCTTCTTAACAAGAAACTGACACAGGAGGAAGCCATTGGTCCATGATGCCTGCACTACACCAACACCAGATTAAATCAGTGAGGTTACAGCCTCAATTTAACCGGGGGGAAGTGTTATATACTCTTTACGCAAATAAAATTAACATTCAACCGGAAGTTTATTTATTATTATTACAACTATTAAAAGAAAAAAAATGGGGGAAGGGAGGGGGAAGGATGAAGCCAGTTATAGGGGGAGGAATCCAAAAAGATAGACCACACATACGGTGTTTTTAGGGCAGTTAAGTGATCCATCTCTCATAATCGATCAGACAATCACGCCCACAAAATGGTTATCACACCCAAAGTTACAGAGCCAGTTTTAATACGTATTATTAAATTACCTCGACTATCAATTAAAGCATTCGTAAACTGAGCAAATACTCAGAAGCAACAGTTCACCAAAATGCCTCATCACAATCTCATAATTCTGAAACCACTGCAACAGTTAGTGTGTGAGCATGATGAAATGTCATATCGAGAATGTGATAATGAACTTGGCAGTGCAGTGGGCAGTAGAGGCACGGACAACTGGTTATATATATATATATATATATATATATATATATATATATATATATATATATATATATATATATATATATATATATATATATATATATATTGTTGTGGTTACCAAATTCGCAAACCACCATTCAGGTCCCTTAGGTGAGGTATCTCGGTAAGTGCATGTGTAGTTAGGCCCAAACCCGTTGTCTAGTGGGAATACATGTCATTTATACGTGCTGCGACTCTTCAGGATAGCCGTTTTTCTTTTACTATCTTTATTTTGGACCAACCGCCATGATCACAACCACAACATCAACCACCAACCACAACGCCGCTTCACCACAACCGCCACGACCTTCCCGTCACACCTCGCAACCGTAGCATCGCCACCGTTCTTGCCCCGCTGTGGGTACCGGTGTTGGACTCATGCAGAACGCGCGTCGAACAGCGTGTACAAAATCACGGATTTTGTGCTTCAAAAACGGATCAAAAACGACACACGCCCACTTTTTGCCGTCCAATCGGTGAGCGAGGGGCGATTTGGCCCCGCCTCCAGAACGATCGATATATGCAAATTTGTGGATCAAAAAGCCTTCACGCCCACTTTTTCTCGGGCCAATGGGGAGCGAGGTGAAAGGTCGAAGGGAGGGGGTCAAAGGCGAAGTTACGGGGGGATAAAAGGACGGTGTTCGTCAGTCAGGGAGAGTCGCAAACGAGAACGAGAAGGAGTCGAGAACGAGAAGGAGTCGGAACGGAGGGGACGAGTGTGGAAGACTGGAGCCCGAAGCCGGCAGTGGCTGGAGAAGCTGAAGAGAGTCGGACGAGGGGGTGCTCGTGTCGGTGCCAGGAGCTGCATGCCCGAGGGAGGCCGGCAGCGCGACCTGGCCGAGGTGGAGACGCACACCAGGGATAATAAAGATCCTCTATACCCCGAGCATCAGCAACCCCCTCCTGTTTCCCCCCGCGCTGAGATAGTGCGACCAAGGGGGCCCCTTTTCCCACCCCCCTGCCTGACACTGTCCGCGAGGCCCGCGGAGAGAAGCGCCATCGCCGCTCCGCGTCTCATCACCAGACGGGTAGGCCCGACCCGGTCTCGGCCTCAGGCCTGCCTCATTCTTGGGGATTTCTTTTCCTTGGTTTTGGGTATGTGTTGTCGGCGCCGTCTGTGAAGTAGAATTGTATAAGTGTTGCCGTGTGCTCGGTAGTCGGTATTAGCTCTGCACTGTGTTTTCACTTTTATGTTTGCTTTTTGTGTAAATGGAATTGTGTTTTCTTTTTTGTGTGCATTTGGTGGAATTGTATTTGTGTGCTTTCCGTTCGTCGCGAATAAATGTGCTTTATTGTTGAACTGTTCTCCCGCTTCGCTTCGTCTTTTCCCCCATTGAACCCTCATCTTGCTTCACGTAAAGGGTTGGTAGTGGGCTGAATACGCCCGATAATTAATCGAACCGTCGAGGTCGACGATAACACCGCTCGGTTATTCTGATAGTACGGAACGGGTCGCTTAAGTGGCCCGTGTCCGAAGTCGACCTGCGGCGAGGTGCGATCGCCCGGTCTACCCTCCGCGTGGGTACTTAGGTAGGTCGAATTTGGCGAGCAACCCTATCCCACGCGGGGGCTGATTGGCTCGATCGCGGTGAGACCGAAAGGTCCACCCGTGACTGGTTCCCGGCGTTAGTCCGAGAGGGTTACGACTGGATTGTCCGTCCGGTGGGCGACGTGCCGCGATTCGAGTTACGTGGCCGTTCGCACGCCGGCGGGCGCGAATACCGCAACAATATATATATATATATATATATATATATATATATATATATATATATATATATATATATATATATATATATATATATATATATATATATATATATAGTTACGGATTTCAGAATCCGATGAATGCATACAAACATCTAGGTCCTCAGATAGTTATTTCCCTAAATGCATGTCCAGGATAGACCCATCCCCATGTCTGGTAGAATTCTAAATGTGATGCGTTGAGAAGGGTAAAGAATGGATTCCCTCTCTTATGGAAAGCTCCTTTTTCTCTTTACGACAGACACATTCATGCACGTGAGATAGCAGTTAGCCCAACAGAGGCTCGACACCCACCTTTTTCCATCAACGTTAACACCCATTTCTTGCACCGACGCAGACACCCGCCTTTTTCCATCGACATTTGACACCCCGCTCAGCAGTTCTAGATGCTAACTGGCTCTTTTTCATATCGGGCTGAACATTGAGGTGATAATTGTTGTTGATATTTTATGAGTACTTCACGTTTTCACTCGGTAATTATGACAAATGGCTGCTTTCTGCCATTCGTCCAGCACCACAGGCATGGCGTCGTAGGCCAGGAATGGTCACGGGACGGGCGGGTTGTCACGGGCAACGATTCACAAATGGGGCGGGTGGATTTGGCTGAACTCTGCGCCCGCCCAAATGGGCCACATATAAAAAGAGGACGAGAGGTTCATTAGAGGAGGAGTCAGTTGGACCAGTCAGTTTGAGAGTCAGTTGGCGACGGTCAGTTTTGCGACAGTCAGTCAGACGGCTTTTCCAGTCAGCCGACCACAAGTCAGTTGATGATAGCTGGTTGCGGTTCTGACAGCTTTGAGAGTATTTAAATCAGTTCCAGTCAGTCAGTCGGTATCAGTCAGTTGGTGCCAGTGAGTTAGTGACAGCCTCAGTGCCTTACAGCTTCTAACAGTGCCTCAGCACTTCACAGTGTCTCACAGCACCCAACGGTTGTGGCTTCACACGGTGAGAGACGCTCGGACCCTTAATGCTCGTTATGCTTGAGACCTGCTCTTGGCGGATCTGATTCTTGGTGTCCCTGGTTCCTAGAGGGGAGGGGGGATGGCGTGACGTTGATTGGTGTTCAAGCCTGTTTGTGAGTGGGTGCATGGCAAAGCCGGGCGCTGGCAACGGACAAGGCACGCTCACACATTTCAGGACGTTTTTATTTGACGTACGACTTCTATTTTGTGAGCGAGACGATTTCTCTTTCCCCCGAATGATCTGCTGGGTACCCTTGTCTGGTGTTTAATTGTTAAGTAAGGCATAGAGATAAGCATCTGCTCTTTGTTCCTTTTTTTCTTTCACTGCCTGATTGACTATTTATTTGCTGACAATTATTTTGATTGATTTTTATATTTTATTTTCTTATTAATAAACTCCTTTGTTGACGTTCCAACCTATCCGTGCTTGTCCTTTTCTTCTATTGATCCAACATTGTCTGAACCGAGAAAGGTGAGGAGGCAATTACCACACGAATTGACCTGTAAGAGTCGGCACGCACCAGCGGTTAAATGCTCGGCCGCCATAATTAAGATGTAATCAAGATAAGATTGGTGCTTTGCCGAGGGTGCGCTCCCCGTTCAGGAAACCACGTGACCTCCAGTTAAACGGCAAAATTAGATGGTGGACACTGGAACTCGTGGTTAACCAAGTGGCGTTCGGGGTTCTAAACCCACCCACAGTACTACGAAGTTGATCGTGAGCAGTGGCCCCATGTCTGGCTCTTCCGAGGACAAACCAGAATTGAACCCCCACATAATACACTTGGTACCCATGGTCGTAACAATATATATATATATTGAAGCAGAGAATGATCGACCTTATGGTGTAACAACCACAACCTTGTTCTCTTTTTTTTTTATACACAAAGTCGAGTATAGGAGTGGGACAGGAGAGAGAGAGAGAGAGAGAGAGAGAGAGAGAGAGAGAGAGAGAGAGAGAGAGAGAGAGAGAGAGAGAGAGAGAGAGAGAGAGAGAGAGAGAGAGAGAGAGAGAGAGAGAGAGAGAGAGAGAGAGAGAGAGAGAGAGAGAGAGAGAGAGAGAGAGAGAGAGAGAGAGAGAGAGAGAGAGAGAGAGAGAGAGAGAGAGAGAGAGAGAGAGAGAGAGAGAGAGAGAGAGAGAGAGAGAGAGAGAGAGAGAGAGAGAGAGAGAGAGAGAGAGAGAGAGAGAGAGAGAGAGAGAGAGAGAGAGAGAGAGAGAGAGAGAGAGAGAGAGAGAGAGAGAGAGAGAGAGAGAGAGAGAGAGAGAGAGAGAGAGGAGACTCGTGTAAGGGCTAGCTGGTACACTGAATGGATCAGGACGTAACAGGACCTCAAGAGGATTGTTAAGAAAGTAGATGGGGGAGGGAGGGTTGCCAGAAGGTCCTTTCGGAGAGAGAGATAATGAGTGTGAGATTTGTCAGGATTCAGACATATTCTAAGTGTTTAACCTAACCAGCCTATGATTTTGTCAAGGTCTGAAGGGAGGTAAGAGGCTGCGGCCTTCAACTCTGAAGGATGAGGGATGTCACAGCAGAGGGTGGAGTCATCAGCAAATAGATAGAGGATTTTCCAGCGAGTTAGAGAGATCAGTGATGAAGATCAGGGATAGGACTGGGCCCAGAACACTGCCTTGGGGGCACTCCAGCCTTGACAGGGAGAGGAGAAAGGGTTCCGTTGAGAGCCACAGGTTGTCTATGAGAGTAGAGGAAGTCAGGAAGACATGTGTGGAGTTGGCCTTGGATGCCATAGGCAGAAGGTTTGGAGAGTAAGACAGCATGCCAGACTGTATCAAAAGCATGAGATATGTCCAGAGAGATGGCCCTGATATCATGTCTGACATTGAGGGCCCCCATCCATTGCTGGGTGAGTAGAAGCAGCTTGTCCAAGGTTGGAGTGACCTGATCTGAAACCAAATTGATGATCGGAAATCAGGCCATTGGAGAGGAGGAAGGATTTAATGTCTGAAGCGATGATGGATTCCATAACCTTAATGATAATTGGAAGTTCGCTGATAGGTCTGTAGTTAAGGGGATCAGTTTTTGCACCTTTTTATGTAATGCAGTGATGTTGGTGGAGTCCCAAACAAATGGAAGATGACCTAAGATAAATGATAGGGTTAATAGAGCAAAAAGAGGAAGTGCAAAAGCAGCAGAGCAGGTTTTTATGGATACATGAGCCGATGCTGTCCGGTCCAGTTACAGAAATCAGTCGAGGGTTGCCAGAAACTTCTCCACCTTCAAAAGGTGAAAAATGCAGAGTCCAGAAATTGATTGCAACTGGGGAGGTTGGGGACCGATACTAATAAATGTCAGTGTGTGTCAGTGTGTCTCCATAACTCCAAAAGCATGAAACCCAGCAGCCTGAAACTTTGCATGTATACCATGGCAGTGCACGAGTGAAAATTTGGTGTTTGGGTTAATTCAAACACGCCTTCTGAAGATAATTAACAGCCGAATAAAAGAAATCCGAAATCAGGCACATCCTTGACCGCTTCACACTCAATGGGGGTCCTATTTCGCCATTTTGTTCGGCCTATTCAAACATGTTTCGATTTGGAAACACAATCTGCTCTCATGTACGAATTAAAGTATATAATCAAAATATTATGTTAGATTTGAGAATCGTATCTGGTGGAAAATAAAAGTGTCCAAATCTGGAGTGAAATCCCAAAAATTTAACAAATTAGCAATTTTTATAACTTAGTGTATTTATTTAAGCAAAGCATTAAACTTTAACTTTTTCTACTGTTCGGACGGGACTGTTCGGTCTGTCTCAATGGGACAGACGAGAGAGAGGGATAGGGGTAGGACAGGAGACGGAGACGGAGACGGAGACGGAGACGGAGACGGAGACGGACACGGACACGGAGACGGACACGGAGACGGACACGGAGACGGACACGGAGACAGACACGGAGACAGACACAGAGACAGACACAGAGACAGACACAGAGACAGACACAGAGACAGACACAGAGACAGACACAGAGACAGACACAGAGACAGACACAGAGACAGACACAGAGACAGACACAGAGACACAGACACAGAGACACAGACAGAGACACAGACAGAGACACAGACAGAGACACAGACAGAGACACAGACAGAGACACAGACAGAGACACAGACAGAGACACAGACAGAGACACAGACAGAGACACAGACAGAGACACAGACAGAGACACAGACAGAGACACAGACACAGACACAGACACAGACACAGACACAGACACAGACACAGACACAGACACAGACACAGACACAGACACAGACACAGACACAGACAGAGACACAGACAGAGACACAGACAGAGACACAGACAGAGACACAGACAGAGACACAGACAGAGACACAGACAGAGACACAGACAGAGACACAGACAGAGACACAGACAGAGACACAGACAGAGACACAGACAGAGACACAGACAGAGACACAGACAGAGACACAGACAGAGACACAGACAGAGACACAGACAGAGACACAGACAGAGACACAGACAGAGACACAGACACAGACAGAGACACAGACAGAGACACAGACAGAGACACAGACACAGACAGAGACACAGACAGAGACACAGACAGAGACACAGACACAGACACAGACACAGACACAGACACAGACACAGACACAGACACAGACACAGACACAGACACAGACACAGACACAGACACAGGGGGAGACAGACACAGGGGGAGACAGACACAGGGGGAGACAGACACAGGGGGAGACAGACACAGGGGGAGACAGACAGACAGACAGACACAGGGGAGACAGACAGACAGACAGACACAGGGGGAGACAGACAGACAGACAGACACAGGGGAGACAGACAGACAGACAGACACAGGGGAGACAGACAGACAGACAGACAGACACAGGGGAGACAGACAGACAGACAGACAGACACAGGGGGAGACAGACAGACAGACAGACACAGGGGGAGACAGACAGACAGACACAGGGGGAGACAGACAGACAGACAGACACACGGGGAGACAGACAGACAGACAGACACAGGGGGTGACAGACAGACAGACTGACACAGGGGGAGAGAGACAGACAGACAGACACAGGGGGAGACAGGCAGACAGACAGACACAGGGGAGACAGACAGACAGACAGACACAGGGGGAGACAGACAGACAGACAGACACAGGGGGAGACAGACAGACAGACAGACACAGGGGGAGACAGACAGACAGACAGACACAGGGGGAGACAGACAGACAGACAGACACAGGGGGAGACAGACAGACAGACAGACACAGGGGGAGACAGACAGACAGACAGACACAGGGGGAGACAGACAGACAGACAGACACAGGGGGAGACAGACAGACAGACAGACAGGGGGAGACAGACAGACAGACAGACAGACAGGGGGAGACAGACAGACAGACAGACAGACAGACAGACAGACACAGGGGGAGACAGTCAGGCAGACAGACAGACACAGGGGGAGACAGACAGACAGACAGACAGACACAGCGGGAGACAGACAGACAGACAGACAGACAGACAGACAGGGAGACAGACAGACAGACAGACAGACAGACAGGGAGACAGACAGACAGACAGACAGACAGACAGGGAGACAGACAGACAGACAGACAGGGAGACAGACAGACAGACAGACAGGGAGACAGACAGACAGACAGACAGGGAGACAGACAGACAGACAGACAGGGAGACAGACAGACAGACAGACAGACAGACAGACAGACAGGGAGACAGACAGACAGACAGGGAGACAGACAGACAGACAGGGAGACAGACAGACAGACAGGGAGACAGACAGACAGACAGGGAGACAGACAGACAGACAGGGAGACAGACAGACAGACAGGGAGACAGACAGACAGACAGACACAGGGGGAGACAGACAGACAGACAGACACAGGGGGAGACAGACAGACAGACAGACACAGGGGGAGACAGACAGACAGACAGACACAGGGGGAGACAGACAGACAGACAGACACAGGGGGAGACAGACAGACAGACAGACACAGGGGGAGAAAGGCAGACAGGCAGAAGCAGGGGGAGAGAGGCAGACAGACAGACACAGGGGAGACAGACAGACAGACAGTCACAGGTGGAGACAGACAGACAGACAGACACAGGGGGAGACAGACAGACAGACAGACACAGGGGGAGACAGACAGACAGACAGACAGACACAGGGGGAGACAGACAGACAGACAGACAGACACAGGGGGAGACAGACAGACAGACAGACAGACACAGGGGGAGACAGACAGACAGACAGACAGACACAGGGGGAGACAGACAGACAGACAGACAGACACAGGGGGAGACAGACAGACAGACAGACAGACAGACACAGGGGGAGACAGACAGACAGACAGACAGACAGACACAGGGGGAGACAGACAGACAGACAGACAGACAGACACAGGGGGAGACAGACAGACAGACAGACAGACAGACACAGGGGGAGACAGACAGACAGACAGACAGACAGACACAGGGGGAGACAGACAGACAGACAGACAGAGGGAGACAGACAGACAGACACAGGGGGAGACAGACAGACAGACACAGGGGGAGACAGACAGACAGACACAGGGGGAGACAGACAGACAGACACAGGGGGAGACAGACAGACACAGGGGGAGACAGACAGACACAGGGGGAGACAGACAGACACAGGGGGAGACAGACAGACACAGGGGGAGACAGACAGACACAGGGGGAGACAGACAGACACAGGGGGAGACAGACAGACACAGGGGGAGACAGACAGACACAGGGGGAGACAGACAGACACAGGGGGAGACAGACAGACACAGGGGGAGACAGACAGACACAGGGGAGACAGACAGACACAGGGGGAGACAGACAGACACAGGGGAGACAGACAGACACAGGGGGAGACAGACAGACACAGGGGGAGACAGACAGACACAGGGGAGACAGACAGACAGACAGGGAGACAGACAGACACAGGGGAGACAGACAGACACAGGGGGAGACAGACAGACACAGGGGAGACAGACAGACACAGGGGGAGACAGACAGACACAGGGGGAGACAGACAGACACAGGGGGAGACAGACAGACAGACAGGGGAGACAGACAGACACAGGGGGAGACAGACAGACACAGGGGGAGTCAGACAGACACAGGGGGAGACAGGCAGACAGAGGGGGAGACAGACAGACACAGGGGAGACAGACAGACACAGGGGGAGACAGACAGACACAGGGGAGACAGACAGACACAGGGGGAGACAGACAGACACAGGGGAGACAGACAGACACAGGGGAGACAGACAGACACAGGGGAGACAGACAGACACAGGGGGAGACAGACAGACACAGGGGGAGACAGACAGACACAGGGGAGACAGACAGACACAGGGGGAGACAGACAGACACAGGGAGACACACAGACACAGGGAGACACACAGACACAGGGGGAGACAGACAGACACAGGGGGAGACAGACAGACACAGGGGGAGACAGACAGACACAGGGGGAGACAGACAGACACAGGGGGAGACAGACAGACACAGGGGGAGACAGACAGACACAGGGGGAGACAGACACAGGGGGAGACAGACACAGGGGGACAGACACAGGGAGACAGACACAGGGAGACAGAGAGAGACAGAGAGAGACAGAGATCTTTTATTACAAAAGTATAAAAAACAATTTATAAAGAAGAAACATTTTTCAAAAGGACACAAAAAAAAGTACATATTCAAGAATACAAGGTTACATCATGATAGCAAAAGTGATCAGTCTGTGATTAAGAGACCATTTTGAACAGTACAAAGTGCATCATTTCGAGCCTACATACTTTTAAAAATGCACATTTTGTTTATGAAGGTGTAAAAAGAAAATTCCATTTTAATATTGGCAAAAACGATTCCTTTAAACAAGGCCAGAAGGTTATCAGCACACCCTGAAATATTTTCAATTTTTGCTTTCATTGTGCGATAAATTGACTTCTTTGCTGTGGCAATGAGAAAATTGGCTAAAATCACTTCCAGTGGATGTGTTTTGGATTCAAAGCCAAAAATAAAAACTTTTAAAGTGAAGTTCAAAGAAAGCTTGGAGCACAATTCACAAAGAAAACCAAACAAAGGGATCAAGCGTGCACATTCAACATAAGCATGTGACAAAGTCTAGAGAGTTCCACAGAAAGGACATTGGTCAGGTATTTCACAGGAGAAAACATGCAGGAGTTTATTGGTCGGTAATACCCAATGTGCCAGCCTCCAAGACAGGTCAGCAGTTTTCTTTGGGATAAGAACATGGTAAAAGGCTTTCCAGTTAGGTTGGAAGGGGTATTCTGGAGGCAAGTTGTCATGCCACTTCCTTGACTGCCAAGTTCCTAAAGAAGGTCAAATTGCTTTCACACAGGCCTGATATATGTGACGTTTCCTCAGACCGACTTGTGGTGTCATTCAAAAGTGTATTTTTGGGAAATATTTTACAATTGAACCGGAAATCATGACAGTGGGAGTGAGTTAGAGATTTGGGAAGAGAGGCTTTGATTCGCGAACAGTTGAGCCATCACCAGTGTGAGGAGATCTCTCCCAGTGTACCTTTACTCTCTGGTACACCTGAAGTACTTCACATAATAAAAGAGATACTTGGCGGTAGGACCGTATGCCAACCTTGGTTGCTAGTGCTGCAGCACTCAACCATCTCGTGTTGTCAATCATTACATCAGAAACGCAATGGACACCGTTGTGAATAAAATTATCGACAAAAAAAACGCTACGTTCTTATTCTTTTAAAAAGAGAGTTGTAAAACAGAGGTTCATTCAAAAACATATTGTTGTGGTTACCAAATTCGCAAACCACCATTCAGGTCCCTTTGGTGAGATATCTCGGTAAGTATATGTGTAGTTAGGCCCAAACCCGTTGTCTAGAGGGAATAAATGTCATTCATGCGTGCGGCGACTCTTCAGGATAGCCGTTTTTCTTTTACTATCTTTATTTTGGACCAACCGCCATTATCACCACCGCCAACCGCGTCTCAACAGTCATCACATCAACCACCCACCGCGGCGCCGCTTCACCACAGCAGCCACGACCTTTGCCGTCACACCTCACAACCGTCGCATCGCCACCGTTCTTGCGCCGCTTGTGGGTACCGGTATTGGACTCGTGCAGGGCACGCGCCGAACAGCGTGTACAAAACCACGGACTTTCCGCTCCAAAAACGACTCACGCCCACTTTTGTTCCGTCCAATCGGTGAGCGAGGGGCGATTTGGCCCCGCCTCCAGGGCGTTGGAGGGCGGTCGCTATATGCAAATTCATGGATCAAAAAGCATTCACGCCCACTTTTTCTCGGGCCAATGGGGAGCGAGGTGAAAGGTCGAAGGCAGGGGGTCAAAGGCGAAGCCACGGGGCTTATATAAGCGGCTGCGTTCGTCAGAAAAGGGTCGTCGTGTGCGTTGGAGTTGAGTGCAGTTGGGAAGTTCGCAGGAGGAAGAGTTCGGAGTTGGAGTCGGAGCGAAGAGGACGGAGCTGTGGAGAGGCGGCGGCGGCGAAGGCAGACGAGGGGGTGCTCGCGTCGGTGCCGGGAGCTGCACACCAGGGAGGCTGACGGCGCGACCTGGTCGAGGTGGAGACGCTCGTCGCGGGACCCGAGACAGAGTAAAAATCCTCCTTTCCCCGAGCATCAGCAACCCCCTCCTGTTTCCCCCCGCGCTGAGATAGTGCGACCAAGGGGGCCCCCTTCCCACCCCCTACCAGACACTGTCCGCGAGGCCCGCGGAGTTGAGGCACCACCACCGCTCCGCGTCTCATCACCAGACGGGTAGGCCCGACACGGTCTCGGCCCCAGGCCCGCCTACCCCCTCATCCTGGAGGGTGGTTCCCTTTTCTTTTGCTTTGGGAATGTGTGTTGTCGGCGCCGTCTGTGAAGTAAAATTGTATAAGTGTTGCCGTGTGCTCGCGTGATCGGTATTAGATCTGCATTGTCGCATTTGCTTTTTGTCTTCTTTTCTATGTGCTTTTGGTGGAATTGTATATGTGTGCTTTCCGTTCATCGCGAATAAATGTGCTTTATGTTGAACTGCTTTCCCGCTTCGCTTCGTCATTTCTCTCATTGAATCCTCATCTTGCTTCACGTAAAGGGTTGGTAGTGGGCTGAATACGCCCGATAATTAATCGAACCGTCGAGGCCGACGATAACACCGCTCGGTTATCCCGATAGTACGGAACGGGTCGCTTAAGTGGCCCGTGTCCGAAGTCGACCTACGGCGAGGTGCGATCGCCCGGTCTACCCTCCGTATGGGTACTTAGGTAGGTCGAATTTGGCGAGCAACCCTATCCCACGCGGGGGCCGATTGGCTCGATCGCGGTGAGACCGAAAGGTCCACCCGTGACTGGTTCCCGGCGTTAGTCCGAGAGGGTCACGACTGGATTGTCCGTCCGGTGGGCGACGTGCCGCGATTCGAGTTACGTGGCTGTCAGCACGCCGGCGGGCGCGAATCCGTAACAATATCTTTGGTGTGGGAAAGATAATCACGGTCGACTATAAAAACACGCCAAGCATTTAAAATGCAATTATAAAAATTACCCGTGTGGGGGTGACGGTCATCTCCATAATGTTTTTTTACCATCATAAATCGATGAACCGTTGCCAGATATCTCCTAAAATGACAGACTAGATAGGTTTTGAAAATGGCGACTTTCACAACTTTCGTGACCTTGTGACCTTGACCCTGATCTCGAATCCGGGAAAAAATATGTCGTTGGATATCACTCATCGACCTCTACCCACATACCAAATTTCATCAAGATCAGAAGTAAAAATTTTTCTTTGTACCGGGGGGTGTTTTTGACCATATTCCAGGTTACGTGGCGGCCAAACGGGATGGAAATTCAAAAATCTGTCTGGTTCGATACAAGATAATATTTTTTACTATCATAATCAATAAACAGTTGCCGAATATCTTGTAGAATGGCAGACAAGATAGGTTTTGAAAATGGCGATTTTTATAACTTACGTGACCTGGTGACCTCGTCCCTGACCTTGAACCCGGACAAAAGTTATATCGTTGTGTAACACTCATCAACCTCTACCCACAAACTAAGTTTCATCAAGATCGGAAAGAAAAATTGACGGATGGACGGACGTATGTACGGACGGACATTTGGTCCGGCTTTATTAGGTCATCTCGGTAGAGATGACCGAGAAAGGTGGAAGCAAGGACAAATCAATACATTTCACATTCATTAAAAATAATCCTGATGAAAAGTCAAGCATACCAGCTTGACGAAGGATGAGAAGGGCGGCGGACCTCCAGACTAAGTCCGACGGACCGTAGAGAAGCCGCCAGATTGAGGCGACGCCAAAGGCCATTGCCCTGCACACAATGTCCACAAGACCCTATCCACCTTCCTCCAATGGAAGATTCAGGATCTGTGGACGAAGCCAGTGTTTTCCACTCCAGAAAAAAATTTGTTAAGGTTTTCTGTATGTTCAACAAAAAATGTTCAGGAGGTGGTATGGCTTTGATCCTGTGCCACAATAGAGATGCTACTAAGTTATTGATGACCAAGACGCGGCCTCGATATGAGAGCAGAGTCAGTAAGCCTTTCCATTTCAGCAGCTTTTGTTCGAGAGCTTCAGCGAGACCCTCCCAATTCTTTGCTTGTGTTGCTGCATCACCGATGAAAACGCCAAGGTACTTCATTCCGTTGTAAGACCAGGTGAGGCGTTCCGGAAGAACAGGCATGGGCAGCAACTGGCATGGGCCGATCCACAGTGCCTGGCACTTGTTCCAGTTTATTGCAGCTGAAGAAGCTAAACCATAATAGTTCAAACAGTCCACCAGTTTCTTGATCTCCTTGCTTGTGCGTACAATGGCACAAATATCATCAGCATAGGCAGAAACTTTCACAGGTTTTACTTGCAGATTTGTGTAACCAGTTAAGAAGCTGCACACTTTGATTAGGAGAGGCTCAACAGTTAGAGAGTACAAAATGCCAGACAAAGGGCATCCTTGACGGATACCCCTTCCAACCTTTACAAGTGAAGTCAACTCAGAGTTTACTCTGAGTACTGAGGAAATGTCATGATAAAAAGGTTTTACAAGGGAGGTAAACCTGAGACCAAGTACAAAACACTCGAGAACCTTGAAAAGATATGCATGACTAACACGGTCAAAAGCTTTCTCTTGGTCGAGCACAATCAAACCAAGATTATCATTTTTAGCTTTCCACACATCCCAAAGATCCCTTATTAGAAATATGTTAACATGTATCTGTCTGTTGGCAAACAATAGGACGATCACTTTGAATCAAAGATTCTAGAAGTGGGGAGATGCGTTGAGCTAAACCATTGGAAAATATTTTATAGTCGGAAGTTAAAAGAGAGATTGGGCGCCAGTTGCCAATAAGCTGAGGGTCCCCTTTCTTTGGTAATAAAGTAAGTACTGCTCTACGACAGCTCATTGGCAATTCCCCACATTGTAAATAACTAGTGAAGACCTCCAAAAGCTCTGGACCTAATAAGGACCAAAAGGATTTGTAAAACTCGACTGGGAGGCCGTCTAGTCCAGGAGATTTTCCAGTCAGCAGAGAAGCAAGTGAAAGTGTAAGTTCTTCCAAGGAAGGTAAGGAATCAAGCTGATCCCTTTGAGTCGCACTTAACGTGGGTAGATCAGACGTGAAATATTGCATCATTGTCAACATAGTTTGCCTTAAAGGTCCCCTGACATGCAAAATAAACTTGTTATTTAAATATTAACTTGACCTTCCGAGTGAAGAAATCACCCATGTTTTTCTTTAAAAATCAAAAATGGGATAATTAAAGCAATATTTCGATCATTTCTGGAGCTATTCACAACTTGCTATGCCCCGCTCCTTAAAAAAAGTTGACCAGCGAATCGCAGCGTTGACGTCACACACAGTAACTCGCACAGAGTGGATTGACTCAAGATCTCTAGAGTCTAAACCAGCGTTTCTCAACCTTTTTACCCTTGTAGAACTCTTGAAATAGTTTTCATGTCTCAGGGAACCCCTGCATAAAAATTATTATATACCATTATTAATATCTAGCTCTTTTTTTTTATTTTTATCGTATTTCACGTATTAAATAACATTTTTTTCGGATACCCAGTTTAAGGAAAAAATGACGCCCTTTTTGTCAACTTTATTGGCAATGAAAAAAAAATACTGCTCGTTTATGAGAACTCACACCGAGGTTTTAATTCACAAAAAAAAAAACTTTTTTTAAATAAAAAAAAAACAAGTGAAATCCTTCAATACAGTGCGTGTGGTGAAGCAAATGAGTACACTAATGTTAAAATATGCAATTTATGCTTTTTCAGTTGAAAAACAATTAAAAAGCATACTTAATATTTGAAATGTAAAAATCTTGTTATTATTGTGGTGAATTAACGTGAATCAAGGGACATGACGCGGGATCACATGTTGTGCGTCTCGCGTATAAGGGGATGTCTCTCTGCGGCACGAGTGATTGTCCCCGGGGCATTGCTATTGACATCGGCTGTCCACTTGATGCTCGTTAACTGAAGGTGCTCATTGACTGGTGAGAATGGAGATTATATCGAACTCCGTGCTTACGCGGATTAGTCTGCAATGGTTAACTGCACATGTATACGTTTCTGCTTATGTACTCCTAGCTGAACCTGTATTTCCTGGTGTGTCCACAGAAGCGGCTCCAATCAAATGGAATAAAGCCTAAACTCTGAAGGTTCATCTCTCGCTCTTATTTCAATTTATTCCATTTGATTTTCTCGGCTCTCTCAACCAAAGATGGACAAGATCTACAAACCAGAGAGGTTCGACGCAGACCCAAACACGACTGACGCAGAAATGAAATGGTCACATTGGTTCTGCTCCTTCTCACACTATCTGACCATCATCGCGGAGGGAGCTGACAAATTTGCCGCTCTCGTGAATCATGTCTCGCCCGGCGTGTATAGGCTCTTCTCGGGGTGCGACACTTACGAAGCAGCGATTGACGTACTGCAGGCGCTCTACGTGAAGCCCAAGAACGAGGTATACATACGACATCTTCTCAACACACGCAAGCAAGCAGCCGGGGAGACAATCGATCAGTTCCTGCAAGCTCTGAATCAGCTGGAAAAGACTGCAGCTTCCGGGCCGTAAGCGCCGAGGAACACCGAAAGGAAGCGACACGGGAGGCATTCATCCAAGGACTCAGATCAGCCCACATACGGCAACGCTTACTAGAGAAAGCGCAACCCACTCTTTGACAAGGTAGTCGATCAGGCTCGAGCGATGGATACGGCTCAGCAGCAATCTGAGTCATTTGGGACACCGATGCTGCTCATGAACGCTGCTACGATGGGAACCCAAGGAACCCCACTGGCACAGACACAGCCAGACATGAGGGATGGAGAAACACCCGAGGAGCCGGATACCCAGACCTCGTCAAACTCCTCAGCAACTGCTCCGGTCGGTAAATGCTTCTTTGTGGGTACAAAAGGCATCCTCGTCAAAAATGTCCAGCCAGAGATGCCACATGCATGAATTGCGACAAGAAAGGGCATTATGCCAGGGTATGTAAATCTACTCTAAGGAGGAATAAACCCACTTCTGCGGCTCTCTACTCGCAAAATAAATTGACTGCAGCCTCCCGGGGGAATCTATCCAAGGCTATCATCAACGTGCGAATTAACGGGCATATGGCTGAGGCACTGATTGATACCGGTAGCTCTGAAAGTTTCGTCAACAGCTCGCTAGTGAAGGGCAGGAAATGGGTAATCCACCCGACTGACAATACGGTATGCATGGCCGCCACCTCACTACAATCCCGCGTGCGAGGGTACTGCAATGTTGAATTGGACGTAAAAGGGTACACGCATCGGGATGTAAAGGTGCTGGTGCTTCGTGATTTGTGCGCAGACGTAATTCTGGGTCATAATGTCCTCAAGCAGCACACGAGCATCGAAATACCCTTTGGAGGAAGCAAGCCTCGTCTAATTTTAAATGCGCTGACCACTGCGGAGGTGACGTCCCCCCAGCTGTTCGCTAACTTGTCGCCGGTCTGCAAACCGATAGCGATCAAATCGCGGCGATATACCACTGCTGACATGAATTTCATCACTTCAGAAACCAAGCGATTACTGGAGGAGGGAATTATAGAACCGAGCGATTCGCCATGGCGCGCACAGGTGTTAGTAACCAGCAGTCAGAACCATAAGAGACGGATGGTTGTCGATTATTCCCAAACGGTCAATCGCTTCACCCAACTCGACGCCTACCCCCTGCCGCGCATAGATGAGATGGTCGAACGCGTGGCCAATTATAAGGTATTCAGTACCATCGACTTGCGAAGCGCCTATCATCAAATTCCCATCCGAGAGGAAGACAAACCGTACACTGCATTCCAGGCAGGGCGGCGCCTCTACCAGTTCAGAAGGATACCATTCGGTGTCACGAATGGAGTAGCTTGCTTCCAACGGGTTATGGACGACATCATCTCAGATGAAAACCTCGAAGACACTTTTGTTTACGTGGATAATGTCACAGTGTGCGGTAGGGATCAGAGGGAACATGATAGGAATCTGGACAGATTCTTGAGCATTGCTGGAAAATATAATCTGACTCTCAACTACGAGAAATGCGTATTCTCGGCAAGGTCAATTGACCTTCTCGGCTACACGATAGCTGACGGCACAATTAAGCCTGATCCTGAGCGATTGCGCCCGCTCCGTGAGCTTCCACCACCTCAGGACTTGCAGACAATGCGCCGGGTGATCGGGATGT
>NC_140964.1:91536791-91556791 GCF_056783735.1 Eptatretus burgeri | reverse complement strand
GGAGATAGATACAGGCTCGTAAAAATGAAGGAATTCCTCAAAAATCGCTTTTTTTCTGAATGATGCACCTTGTTGCAGTTTTCATTATCTTGACAATAAAGTGTTTACATGGTCGATACTTCTGATTCGTGA
This sequence comes from Eptatretus burgeri, assembly GCF_056783735.1. Taxonomy (NCBI): domain Eukaryota; kingdom Metazoa; phylum Chordata; class Myxini; order Myxiniformes; family Myxinidae; genus Eptatretus; species Eptatretus burgeri. Next base: position 91,556,659 of record NC_140964.1, on the reverse strand, counting down.
GCTATGTTGTTGTGTCTGACGCCCCCGTAGAGTTGAGGCTTGGGAGATGTATATTCGCCGAGATATACGATCGGCAAAATGGGGGAAAAAAACCGCCAAAATGCCACTTTTCGCACCCTGGCGACCAACTTCGACAGCTCACTGTGCCTTATTGGGCTAAGATGTCGTGGAGAACTTTTGTCATAATGTCCACCATAGACGTGTCTACAAGCAGCCCAAAGTTCACCTTGCACCCCTTCCTCGGAACGAAAAGTAATTTTAGGGCCTTTTCATAGGAACTGCCCACGGCCTATAGTGACCTCTTGCGGAACCCCGGTTGAGAAACACTGGTCTAGACTCGTCCGATAAATCCGTTGTCCGTCCGACTGGGCCGATAAATCCATCGTCCGTCCGACTAGGCCAATAAATCTGGCGTGCTGTCGCTTTTATTTATTATTCTCTTTTTTTCATTGTTTTCTACTGGCACTACATGACGAAGGTAGGAATAAAATAAATAAAAATGCAACAGAATGTCAGATTTATCGGACTACGAGACAATTGTGTCACAAGGTGTGTTCTACACACAAGTTTCCATCGTATCCGGACAGCGAGATTGCTTCATTATATGCGCGGAGAGACATGGCCGATGACATGCGCCGGCCTTGTTTGTGATTAATTCGCCGTGGAGCAACATGTCCACGTCACCTCACTAAAATATTTCCGATATCGAGCAGTATGCAAGTCAAATTTACATTATTGAATTACGAATAGGATTTAGTCTAACCAGTTATTTTCGAGTCTTCCTTCGATGTCCTCCCGATCATCATGAACTCCGGGAATTTCATCGCCATTTTTCTCTGCTTGTCCTGCTTTGGGCTCGAACTGGAAAGGCCGTACTTCATTTCCAGCTGCCTGAACTTCACCTCCCGCGACTATGTTATCCCACAATTCTCCATGCGATTCAGACCAAAATCCTTCATTTCTCTCACACTCACTGTCGTTACCAGACAAATCAAAGTCCATGCCAGTCATTATTCAAAACCAAATGTTCAATTTTTTTTAAAGCAGAAATGAACGAAGCGATCGAGTCGACCAATCAAATGTGGAAACACAGCAAGCCAATAGAATCACGTCGACCACTAACCCGAGTAATTAACGTGCAGCTTTTGTCATCCTGTAGTTGACGTAATGTGGGTTACGCCCCTTTCAGGAGAATTTTTAGGGGCGTTCCCGAAGACGTTTGTTCTTTTAATTTAACATTTTACAGAACGAGTATTGTGAAAAAAAATTGTCAGATCTGAAATCACGATGAAAAACTCCTCTAGGACATATATAAATGAAATGTATGTACTTTTGCATGTCAGGGGACCTTTAAACACGTCTGAGAAGTTATAATAGATCTCCCTCTTTTTGCTATCTTGTGATGTCACAATGTCCCCAGTTGAGAGCCTTCGGGTTTCAATTTGCCTTTGATGGGAGCTCTTTTTGTCAAAATGAAAGGAAAATTTTGTTGGAGAGTCCAAATTATAAATCTGATCCATCCGTAATTGGATCATTGCACCTTTCACTTGATAGTCAACAAGATCATTTAAAAGGGCCTTTTTTTCCAGTAGCAGATGGTTATTTGTTGTACTGGGGTTGTTTGCAACATCAGATTGTAATTTCAGTATTTATTTTTCGAGTACAATCCTTTCCTTTTTTGCACTAAAAGATGAGAAGTGATTAAACTGTTTGCAAAAGACAACAATCTGTGCCTTTGCGTAGTCCCACCATAATCTCGGGCTACTTAAACTATTCTTTCATTCGATGAGGCTATTATTCCAAAACACCCTAAAGGCTTCACAAAACAGTAACGTTCTCAAGTAACATGACGTTAAACTTCCAATACGGACTGCCATGTTGCTGCAGAGCAAGCTTAAAAGAGAATGTTGTCACCGGATGATCAGAGAAAAGAGAGGGCACAATATCAGATTTTAATATCTTATCAAGCATTGTAGCATTGACATCAATTCTGTCTCACCGGGCTGGAGTTTGTCTCTGGGACACATCTTAGCCAAATGAACTGACGTCGTCTGGGATATTGGATACGCCAAACATCCATGAGTCCACACAGTTTTTCTAATTTTTTTTCCAAAGTTTTGCCAGATTTTGGATGTGGCTCCATGCTGTTTCTGTCTAAAGCAGGGTCAAGGATACAGTTGAAGTCACCACTCAGTATAAAACAGTTCAAATTAATTGTGCTTAGAAAGGCCTCGAGTTTAAGGAAGTAGTTATACTTTTCAGCATTCTCATTGGGGGCATAAATGTTTACAAAAATAAAGATTTGATTGTTGGCAATGAACTGAAGGCAAGCCAGACGTCCAGGAATTATTTCATTAAAATGACCTTGCGAGAGTGTTAATGAAGGAGAGACAAAGAAGGCAATCCCAGCAGTGAAGGAATTGATATCACTGAAGAACCACTGACCCTTCATTAGCCTTCTCCATTGGGCTTGGGCAGTCAGATCTCCATGCGTCTCTTGCAATAACAAGACGTCCAGGTGCAAACGCAGAGTCAGATCTTTTTCCTGAACTTTGCGTTCTGAACTAGTACAACCATTAATGTTTAGACTTCCGAAATTAACATTCATGTGCTTAGAAAGGGAAAGTAGAAAAAGAAATAAATACGAGAAACACACCATAAGGACCTCACTTAAGAAGCTCCTGTCGAGCTTTCTGGATCATTTTTTTTTTAAGCTGTGCTTCTGGGCCTCAGTGAAGTTTGGGGTGACAGGGTTACGCACAATTTCTTTCAATTTCGTAATTAACACCGGAAGATCAGGGAAATGATCTTTCACGTCAATATTTCTCTAACGATAAAAATCCCTCAAGAAGTCCCGAAGGTCTGCTTTCAGCTTTTAGAATCTGAGAGGACTCATCTTGACTTTCACCATCAGATTCCTCACATGGGGAATCAATTGGTGTTTCAGTTTCATTGTGAGCATCACATGATTGCTCGGTTTCAATGAAAGAATCTTCTTTGGCGGATATATATATATATATATATATATATATATATATATATATATATATATATATATATATATATATATATATATATATATATATATATATATATATATATATCAAAATTACGTCTGGGGATTCTTCGGAATGTAAGAGAGGACTCCAAGCTTGTCCGTGACATGGCCACGGGTGCTCGAATCATGAGTGTCACTCTCCATTGGAGGATTTAAACTATCCTCCATCGTTTCCTCAGTGTCCTTATTTGTCTCATTTATTGCTTTATTAGAGAGAGACTGTAAAAGTTTCTCTTCCTCCTGTGACTGTTGGATATGGGAGCACTCTACAAAAGGAACGCCTTGTGCGAGAGGACGCTCTCTGTGGGGTTGGAAACACTAATTGGGATTGACAAGTTCGATACGATTGTTTCATTGATAATCACTGGTCAACACAATTTCTCTTGCATGGGGTTTTTCAACAGATTCTAGCTAACTTTTGGGTGCTGAATCCAAATCTGTCATTAGTTTTTGCCTATCACATCAGGTTTTTGAACTATGAAAAATCATTATTTTTGAGAAAACAGCAATTTTACACTCAAAGTTGAAAAACTGTTGCATTAGAAGATCGATCGATGCAAAAATGTTTACAATGAAAGGTACCTACTTCAATTACAATATCTAATCACACATTAACATATAATCCATGCTTGCTTGCACATATTTTTTACACATTTTCTCGATATTTTTAATGTATGAAAAGTTTACAAATTTCACTAAACTAAGTTAAATATATAGGTGGAAAAAGTTCCCCTTCACATGGTGTACATCACTTAAATACAAGGCATCACTCAAGCTCAAAGCATTTTTCTGAGTTTTGTGACTTTTCACGACATTCAGAATGCAGCAATAAATGCAAAACTATGCGAATATAACAAAATAAGTACCGATACTCGAAAGTGTAAGTATCCAAAGGCACAGGTGTAATCGTATTACAACATAGTAAACCTCCTCTTTTTGTGGACAATCTCTTATGTACAGCATCTGGGACATCCCTCGTCAAACTCCAGCAGTAATCTGCCATCATATTTGAGACCCAACGACCTTGATAACGTTCTTCCATCACTTTAATGTCTTGATGGAAAAGTTCCCCCTGTTCCTCGCTTACATCTCCAAGGTTATCTGGAAACTCGCTCAGGTGACTGTGCAAGTAGTGCACCTTGATGCTCATTCTGCACCCCAGCGCTCGCAGACTAAGGAGCAGCTCCTCCACAATCTATCGGTAGTTGTCAACTTTCTTGTTCAAGAAAATTCTGCACCACATTAGTGAATGCATTCCACGCTCGAGCTTCGACAGCGGTCATCATCGTAACAAAGTGTGGGTCCTTGAGTAATGTTCTGATCTGAGGTCCGTCGAATATCCCTGCTCTTTTCTTCTCGTCGCTAAGACTCGGAAAGTTTGAACATATGTAGCCAAAGCAGTCTCCAGTGTGATCAAGAGCTTTAACAAACTGCTTCATCAGACCGAGTTTGATGTGCAGTGGTGGAAGGATGATATTTTTCCAATCAACCAGTGGTTCATTAATGATGTTCTTGTCACCAGGTATCAAACTATTCCTTGATGGCCATTCCTTTCTCACCCAGTGCTCCTCCTTAGCCCTACTGTCCCAGTAGCATAGGAAACAAGGGTATTTGGTGTAACCTTGTTGCCCCAAAAGGAAGTTCACCATTTTCAAATCCACACAGATCAACCATTCATGATCGTGGGACTTCAATCGTTCAAGTACAACCTTGATGTTTGCATACTTCTCCTTCAGGGTCACTGAGTGTCCTATAGGGATGGATCCATAGATGTTCCCATTGTGAAGTAAAACACATTTCAAACTTCTTTTCAACTGTCAATAAAGAGTCTCCACTCACTTGAATGATATGCAGGCAATCCCATAACGAGAAGAAGCCCTTCAACATCATTGCAGTATACAAGTTGACCATCAGAGTGGAAGTACTTCCTCAGTTCTGCCTCTCTGTTGCGATAAAATGAGACACTTGTGCCAGGTTTGAGAAGGTTTTTCTCTTGCAGTCTGGAAGCCAACAACTCAGCAGATTGTTTTGGCAAATTCAAATCTCAGATCAGGTCATTCAATTCAGGCTTAACTATACAGAGAAGGTTGATCAAAAAACGAAACCAATGGCTTGTACTCTGCATCTGCTTCTTCATCATCATCGGATAAATATGTGGATGAAGTAAGCTGTTAGGGTTAGGGGTTGATCCTCATCAATCTCTGCGAGCTCGGTACAAACAGGTACAGGTATTTCATCACAATGAGGAACTGGCCGTATAGCAGAGGGTATGCTAGGGTATTTCATGTATTGCTTGTTTTTCTTATTGAATCCTTTGACATTTATAAGGCAGAAGTAGCAGTCATCTCGGTGGTTTTTTGGGTTCTCTCCAAACCATCGGCACACCAAACTTGAGCTTAGCATTCTTTCCTTGAGACCATGATCTCAGAGTTTCGACACAAGTCGTGCATACTTTAAGGTGCTGTCACACCTTCACGATTTAGCCAGCAATGGCAACGTATAAAATTGTATGTAAAACGTTGGCGTACGCTGAAATTTTGATGTTTTTTTTTTTTAAGTTTTTGTCGTATTCATAACATATTAGTAATGGGCACAGAACGTTTCGTTGTCTTATAGATAACTTATACCAAAGAATGCTTAGCCTGTTGTCGGCGTTCACAACCTATGCCCAACGATAGTTTAACTTCGGCAAAGCGCGCTGCACGTATCGCCAACGAACTCGTGGCGTAGCCTGTTAAAAAGCTGCAGCACGCCGATTTAAATCATAACCGCCTGAGAATTTGAAGTGTCAACCACACAGTCACACCTTGACGATTTAGCCAGCGTATGCCGACCTATGAAAAATGTGTCTAAAACGCTGGCACACGTCGAATACGGTATGGGTAAGTTGTGTATACGTTAAGAGCACGCTGAAAAACGATGAACTACGCTGTGATATCTCGTGGTACGTCTCGTAGGTCGTGAAATTTCAAGCATGCTGAAAATTTTACGACATACTCGCCGTATGGCACACACGTTCCGCTACGCTGGGAATAAGTTGTAGGCACGATATGCGATCGTTGACACACGTCGACACAAGTTCCTTGTAAGTTACTCATAAGTCGAAACACGTCGAGGTAATGTTTAGCATACCCAAAACTTATTTTCTCCGTCAAGGCACATTTTCTTTTTTCTCCTTGGCTCCGTGAAGGCACGTGACGAAATATCTGAAGTTGTTGTTTTTTTTGTTTTTTGTTTTTTAGTCTATCATGAATTTTAAAATGTATTTGGACATTTGCTTTTAAGTTTCGACATCGACGTGACAATATCCTCAAACAGAAAATATTCACAGAGGAGGAACTAAGAATAAGACATGAGCAAACTGAAGAGGCAATCAGACGTGACGTAACGGCACGTGACGAAATATCGGAAGTTATTGTTGTTTTTTTTTTAAAACGCTGCCAATACGCCATTATACGGTAGCTGTCAATTAGAAACACGTTCAGTGTTCTGTGGTCATCCGGAAGACGTCAATCAAATACGTCTACATACGTCAATATGCGTTGGAGATACGTCATACATAGGTTAAAAGCACGTTACTCATAGGTTAGAAATAAGTTTTGGGTACGCTAAGCATTACCTTGACGTGTTTTGACTTATTAGTAACTTACAAGTAACGTGCCTCGACGTGTGTCAACGATCGCATAATGTGCCTCGACGTGTGTCAACGATCGCATAATGTGCCTCGACGTGTGTCAACAATCGTGTAACGTGCCTACAACACGTTACTCATCGGTTATAAATAAGTTTCGGGTACGCTAATCATTACATCGACGCGTTTCGACTTATGAGTAACTTACAAGTAACGTGTGTCGACGTGTGTCAACGATCGCATAACGTGCCTACAACTTATGGCCAGCGTAGCGGAATGTGCGAGTCATACACTGGCATACGTCGTAAAATTTCAAGCATGCTAAAATTTGAGGACAACCGCAAAGTACAACGAAGAAAGCCAGCGTACTACGACGTATGGCAGTGTTTTTCAGCGTGCCCTTTATGTTATCAAAACTTACGTATTCGACGTGTGCCCATAACTTATTCTTACGTGTGCCAGCGTTGTGTGCCAGCGTTATTCTTACGTGTGCCAGTGTGTCAAAACTTAGTGCCCATAACGTATTCGACGTGTGCCAGCGTTTGACAAATTTTTCATAAGTCGGCATATGCTGGCTAAATCGTCAAGGTGTGACAGTGCCTTTATGAGGGGCCCAGTTTTTGTCCTGTCTCCAAGCGGTACTTTAAAGTAGGCACGGTACACTCTCTTGACGAATGTAGTGATGTTGCATCTTTGAGATGCTAAAGTGAAGCATCCACAGATATAGCAGAAGATATCTGGGTCGTTACAGAACTTTCTTCTCTTTGAAGGTGTAGGCATAGCTAAATTACAGTGTAAGGTACCAGGTACCGGTATAAACAACCCCACTGAGTATCGCGTAATACGGTAATGCTCGCGACTCGCGAGATTAGGTAGAGTCTTAACAGCAGATTAGGTAGTCTTCACAGCTGAAAATCACAAATACGTCATAGACGAAAACTACTGATGCATACGTTGATTCTTTTAAGAGAATCAGACAATAATTCCACTTTGCTCACGACAGGCTGTTTACCATAGGGGCTGTTTACAGCTACGGGTACAACGGAATAATCAAGCTTTTGCTGTTTTATCCCCACCAAGATTGCCAGACTGGATGGTCAACTTTGGTAAAAATCCATGAATATGGAGCATGCAGATAGCACAAAAACTTGATGTGATAGAGCAAATCTGAGTTCAGATTTGGATTCAGCGGCCCAAAATTATCCAAAAACAGTTTCCAAAGTCCATGCAAGAAAAAAAAAACTATATTTTTGTAGACCAGTGTAAGATTTGTACAAGCGGACATTTCTGGATTACTTTCTTCTTCCAGAAAGGCAAATCTGTTATTACATGGAATTCCAGTAATTACATTTTCACTGATTTGCCTTTTACCAGAAGGTGACACACGTGGTGCAAGGGATTTACGTTTTTTAATTTTTGAGACGGCAATGAACCCCCCCCCCCCCCATCCTCACTTACACTGTCCATTGGCTTATTAGGAGGGGGCGTGTCCACTTGTTCGATGAATTTATCCTGCACGTCATTGGGAGGGGGCGTGTCGACTTGTTCGGTTAATTTATCCTGCACGTCATTGGGAGGGGGCGTGTCCACTTGTTGAACGAGTTTGTCCCTACGTCATTGGGAGGGGGCGTGTCCACTCGTTCAGCCGGTTTATCCTGTAAGTTCGTTGAAAGGGAAATGTTAACATTAATCTGAGTCGTTGTTATTCGGTTCGGCCGTGGAAAGCTGCGTTCTTCGAAGAGAGCAAAACTGTTTCATGTGTCCCACTGCACCACAACCAAAGCACTTCAGGGTGTCAGTGTTTACATATACTTGGTAGTCGTGACTATTTACAGTGAACTTTAAAAATGACGTTCAGAGAGGGATAATCCTTGTTGAGTACCATAAATACTTGTCTACGGAAACACATCACGTGACTGTCACGTTCATCTTTACAGCCCAAAGGGAGCATTATTAGGGGGGACACGCAGTGTCCATAGCTGCAGCACTTTCAGGATTAAATCCCCGCTCAGGAATGGCGGAACATTTGAGATTACCACTTTCTGAGCAGGAGTATCTAAAGGATACGTCATCACAAAGTGCCCAGAGTCGAGGGACAGGCCTTGTTGAACGACGAGAGCAACGTGCTCTTCGTCGGACACAAACACGATAACTTGTTTATTAATACGCTACGCGGCTCGTACCTCACCGAACCCGATAATGTTCCCGATCGCGAGAACAATCGCCTCCACTGAAACGCCCTCCGGTGGGAGCAGGCGACGCCATATCGCTGCGAGCGAGCGGCCGCCATGTTTCAACACTCGACGTCTTCCTAATTCAGGAAGAGGAAGTCACCAATACACTCCAACTTTTCCCGAACCTTGGGAAAGGGAGCGCTAACCGAACAAAATAAGGAAAAATAAGCGAAATAAAAAAGCAAAATGAAGGTTTAAAGCGAAAAGTTTTTGAATTTTGAAACGACGAACAGGGAACCGCCCTTGGAACCAACGATACCCTGACGAGCACGGCGACGGGCTCTCTCTCTTCTCCACAAAGAGGGGAAACACGGGAAAACCTCACAAACAAACAACACGAACACAGGGAGTGAAATGGGCAATGTGGGAAAACAAACCAGCACAACGGAGGACAGGACCTCACGACACGAAGCAAGCAGCCGCCATGACAGTACACACAACGTACCAACGGCCAGCAGGGGGCGAGAGAGAGAGAGAGAGAGAGAGAGAGAGAGAGAGAGAGAGAGAGAGAGAGAGAGAGAGAGAGAGAGAGAGAGAGAGAGAGAGAGAGAGAGACAGAGAGGGAGAGAGAGAGAGAGAGAGAGAGAGAGAGAGAGAGAGAGAGAGAGAGAGAGAGAGAGGGAGAGAGAGAGAGAGAGGGACAGAGAGAGAGAGAGAGTAAGAGAGAGAGAGAGAGAGAGAGACAGAGAGAGAGAGACAGAGAGACAGAGAGAGAGAGAGAGAGAGAGACAGAGAGAGAGAGACAGAGAGACAGAGAGAGAGAGAGAGAGAGACAGAGAGAGAGAGAGTGAGAGAGAGAGAGAGAGAGAGAGAGAGAGAGAGAGAGAGAGAGAGAGAGAGAGAGAGAGAGAGACAGAGAGAGAGAGACAGAGAGAGAGAGAGAGAGACAGAGAGAGAGAGAGAGAGAGAGAGAGAGAGAGAGAGAGAGAGAGAGAGACAGAGAGAGAGAGACAGAGAGAGAGAGAGAGAGAGAGAGAGAGAGAGAGAGAGAGAGAGAGAGAGAGAGAGAGAGAGAGAGAGAGAGAGAGAGAGAGAGAGAGATATATATTGTTGCGGTCTTCGCGCCCGCCGGCGTGCGACAGCCACGTAACTCGAATCGCGGCACGTCGCCCACCGGACGGACAATCCAGTCGTGACCCTCTCGGACTAACGCCGGGAACCAGTCACGGGTGGACCTTTCGGTCTCACCGCGATCGAGCCAATCAGCCCCCGCGTGGGATAGGGTTGCTCGCCAAATTCGAACTACCTAAGTACCCACGCGGAGGGTAGACCGGGCGATCGCACCTCGCCGCAGGTCGACTTCGGACACGGGCCACTTAAGCGACCCGTTCCGTACTATCAGAATAACCGAGCGGTGTTATCGTCGACCTCGACGGTTTGATTAATTATCGGGCGTATTCAGCCCACTACCAACCCTTTACGTGAAGCAAGATGGGGATTCAATGGAGGAAAAGACGAAGCGAAGCGGGAGAACAGTTCAACAATAAAGCACATTTATTCGCGGCACACGGGAAGCACACAAATACAATTCCACCAAATGCACACAAACAAAAGAAAACACAATTCCATTTACACAAAAAGCAAACATAAAAGTGAAAACACAGTGCAGAGCTAATACCGACCACCGAGCACACGGCAACACTTATACAATTCTACTTCACAGACGGCGCCGACAACACATACCCAAAACCAAGGAAAAGAAATCCGCCAAGAATGGGGTAGGCCTGAGGCCGAGACCGGGTCGGGCCTACCCGTCTGGTGATGAGACGCGGAGCGGCGATGGCCCCGCAACCCGCGGGCCTCGTGGACAGTGCCTGGCAGGGGGTGGGAACGGGGCCCCCTTGGTCGCACTATCTCAGCGCGGGGGGAAACAGGAGGGGGTTGCTGATGCTCGGGGTATAGAGGATCTTTATTATATGCGACGAGCGTCTCCACCTCGGCCAGGTCGCGCTGTCGGCCTCCCTCGGGTGCAGCTTCCTGCACGACGCGAGCACCCCCTCGTCTGGTGTCGCCGCCTTTCCACAGCTCCGTCCCCTCCGTTCCGACTCCAACGCACACGACGAGCAGCTCCACCGCCCGCGAAGTCTTGACCCTCTGCTTCCGACTCTCCTCTTCTTGACTCTCCGACCCTTGACTCTCCGACCCTTGACTCTCCGACCGACCTTTGCGACTCTCCTCTTCTTGACTCTCCGACCCTTGTTCTGCTGACTCTCTCGTTCCGACTCTGACTGACGAACACGGTCCTTTTATCCCCCCGTAACTTCGCCTTTGACCCCCTCCCTTTGACCTTTCACCTCGCTCCCCATTGGCCCGAGAAAAAGTGGGCGTGAAGGCTTTTTGATCCACAAATTTGCATATATCGATCGTTCTGGAGGCGGGGCCAAATCGCCCCTCGCTCACCGATTGGACGGCAAAAAGTGGGCGTGTGTCGTTTTTGATCCGTTTTTGAAGCAGAAAATCCGTGATTTTGTACACGCTGTTCAACGTGCGCCCTCCACGAGTCCAGCATCGGTGCCCATGAGTGGCGCGAGATGACGGTGATGCGATGGTGGCGAGTTGTGACGGTAAAGGTCGTGGCGGTTGTGGTGAAGCGGCGTTGTGGTTGGTGGTTGTTGTTGTGGTTGTGATCATGGCGGTTGGTCCAAAATAAAGATAGTAAAAGAAAAACGGCTATCCTGAAGAGTCGCAGCACGTATAAATGACATGTATTCCCACTAGACAACGGGTTTGGGCCTAACTACACATGCACTTACCGAGATACCTCACCTAAGGGACCTGAATGGTGGTTTGCGAATCTGGTAACCACAACACTACCCCCTTCCCTTTTTACAGACTCGTCCCGAGTCGTCAAATTTTCGTGTGCCATCATGTGTAGTTTTCTCCTAGTACATTTTACCTACGGATCCCTGAGTGCGACATTCATGGTATTCGTGTCCCCAAAAATAAATAACCTGAGGGCTGCGTAACTATCTAAACAAACTCACTCACACGGACGACTTAAATAAAATTGCCGGCGCTAGACAGACATGCCGGGGGCGCACTCATATTTACAGTACATCTTACCTTAACTTACAAATTTTACACTAAACCATGGCCCAGGATCATTGAACTCTGCAAAAGAAAGCAGTTAGCAGGGAGCCAGGCTGCCCGCATGCAGTCTCTGGCTCAAACAATGCAGGTGACAGGGAACGTGGCTGGCTGCTCACACGCAGTCCAAGGCCTTCCCTTTTGAACTGAACTCAGTGAACCACAACGGTGCATGGGCTGCACAACGCAGTCTCCGTGCCAGCTCAAGTGGCACACGCAATGAGCACAACGAATGGATGCATGAACACAAACACGGTGCACGGGCCGCCACTGCAGGCCCGTGTTGTAGCTGCCAACAGGGCAGTTCTTGCAGCTTGCAAACTGTTGCTTTCAGATCCTGGCGCACATGGAAACGAACAGGGGGGGGGGGGCAAAGCAAAAATTGAACGGGGGCTGGTGAACAGGGGCAGTGGGCATGGCATGGCAAAGGCAGCAGGCAAACACAGCCCGCAGAAGAAGACCGTTGCAGGCAAACACAGCCGGCAGATGAACTGGCCGGCACAGGCCTCGAAGAAAAACAGCCAGCAGATGAAGCTGGCCAGCCTTTGCCGTTCAGTGGAGGTTGGTGGAGGGAGTGCGGTGGTGCTGGCCACTTGGAAGGCGGGCTCGGACCTACCTACCTGTCTCCCTCCCACCTATCGCCTTTGCCTGTCACTGTACATACCCACTCCCTTAATTTGTCAAACCCCAATTTAGCCCCAACTTATTTTTTTGTTGTTTTTATTTTTACTTCCCCACTATAAATCGTCCCCTAACCCCCTTTATCGTCCTTGTTCAGCTAACCTATCCTGTCACCTAGCCTACTCCCAACCCCTACGTTCCCTTCCCAGAGGGGAACAAGGGAGAGCTAACGTCCTGTGTCGAGGCCCAACGAAGCCTCAGAATGGCCTCCCCAGAGTTCGGCGATCTAACCAAAGTGGGTCCAGCGGCCCACAACGACAGCGAGGGGATGGATGGTGCGGAGGGGTACATCTCCTAATCTACCCTAACCATTTAACTGTTAAACTACCCCGGGGCTTTCAACAAGCGCCTCTCGCTAAACTATTGGTTCTAACAACCCAGATTCCGTCGCCTGTGTTGGTGTCCTCACAATTTCGGGCCTCGCCCCAATTTTCTCTCCGTGCCCTCACACGGTCTCCTGGCTGGGACACGTGGCTCTCTCTGGCAGGCACGACCCTCTGCCGAATCTCCCGCTATGGCACCCCGGGCACTACACTGCCTCCGAGCCTACCAGCTCCCTAACACCGGGAGTGCCCCCATGGCACCTCCCTGAAACGCACACGTGGCAGAGGCCGGCCTCCCGGGCCCCTTTCCGAGGGTCACCCGTGCCCACAACACTGCCCACGCGGCTAATGGCGCCCGGGCCCCACACCAAGCAGGCGCACCCGTGCCCACTACTCTATCCCGGCCCCCATGGGCCCTTGGCCTACCGCGGCCGACCAGCCTGGTGCCCGGGGTACCCACTCAGCGATACTCACCTTCGCAGCCACGCTCCCAAGCCCGTCCAACAGGGCTCCTGCACCCCTCCAAATGGGTCTCGAGCCTACTTTCCCACCAACAGCAAAACGACCTCCATTTTTCAATTTGACTAACCCAGCTAACTCACTTTATACTGACCCCGGGGTCCCTTGGGCGGGAGTCACTCCTCCCCCCCAATCACTCATCGCACCATGCATTCCCCATTCGCTCCACACACACAGACCCGCTGGCCTCACTCACTCACCAAGCACATGCCTCACAACTCACCAACAACTCTTCAACACACACACCACTGAACTCTGCCATCCTTCTAACTACATCCCCTAACTAACTCGTGCTCCCACGTCGTCCCTTAAACTAGTAGCACGTTCCTTTTAACACTACGTAGCTAAGCTACGTCCCCGCTACACATCCAAAGTCTGTCTCTGTCTCCAAATCAATCATTTTATTTCCCAACCTAAATCTGGCTACAATCCCTCTACCTAATCCATTCCACGGACTCCATGAGGACTTACCCCTGCCCCATGGAGTCGGTCTAGCTAAGCTAACCCTTCCCCCTAACTAGTTTCCATCCTGTGCCCAGGGTAAGGGGGTCTTTCACCCCTTGCCCAGGAATCCTGTACACCCGAAAGTGAGGCTTGCTTTTTTTTTTTTTTTTTTTCCATGCGCAGCACCTGCGCGGCAACTCAGAGCTCGCGCACTTTGCACCTGTCCGGGACGTCATGCTGCTGCACGTGTTCCTCGTCCTCCTTGGACGGTGCCATCCGGCAGAGATACCCCTCCTGCCGGATTCCAACCACACGTGCAGCCATGACGTCACCGTGCGCAAAAAAAAAACACAAGCCCACGTCTCGAGGGGTTTCCCACGCGAACACATGTGCTTTGCCCATTGGAGCTGAACACACACGATCGCGTGGAGAACCCGTCCGGTCCAAATCCATTTACCTGCCTAACTTTGTCCGTCCGCGGGATCGGCAAATCCACCGCGTGCGTTTCCGGACCGGGACTTCACTCTCGCAAGCGAGCACGTGGTGGTCTCGTGCGTTGCACAGCACGAACCGCGTGCTCACTGCTGGGTGAACCCGGCACGGTCCCAGAAACAACTACAGCCGCTACTCGGCTTTCTCTCCTCTGTCGCCGTCGTCGTCTCCATTCAACCCACGCACACCTGCGTGTTCAGCACACTTACACAGTCCACTCCATCACATTCACACGGGGAGACGCGGCTGCGTGCTCCCGCATGCCAACCGACATCTCCCTCACATACCGCTCTCTCACACACACGGTCTCCCTTACACTCAGCGACCTTGCACACAGCCGTTCACTCACGCGTGCGGGGGCACTCACCCGCGGTGCCTCACTCGCACTCCGTGCCTCATCCACACACGCGGGGGCACTCAACCGCGGTGCCTCATCCACACTCGCGGGGCACTCACCGCGGTGCCTCCCCCACACTCCGTGCCTCATCCACACACGGTTCCTCACCCACACACGCGGGGGCACTAACCCGCGGTGCCTCATCCACACTGGCCGTTTCACTCACACACACGGCCTCTTCCACACACGGTGCCTCATCCACACACGGCGTGCTGGGAAGCACGTACTCCGGCACCATCGCCACCACCACTCACACACGGGTCGCTTCCACACACGGGGACGCACTCACACCTTGCACCACACACACAGGGACAACTACACTGGGGATTCGTGTCCCCACAAGGGTCTCCGGGGCCTCTATACCCCCAAGCTCTCCGTGCACCCGTCCACAGCACCCGTCCCCTCAACCTCGCAAACACGACCGAACTCACCTGGTCGTGACTCGCCCTCAAGGGGCATACTCCCTCCCCTCGTTCCTGGAGGAGGCCATCCAGGTGCTCGCACTGGGTCTCTACCCAGTCCGCCAGCTCACCCCATGATCCTCCACTACCTCCGTGTGTGTGCGCGTCACTTACCCCGTCTTCATCGTGTTTATTGGTCTCTGCTTCTTTCTGGCGTCTTTCCCTTATCTTTATGTAGGTCAACCTTGCTTTCTCTTTAAGTCGCTCCCGTCCTTCCCTGTTTTTCACTCCTTGCTCTTTCACGATCTCCGCGTACCTCATCCTTGCTTTCCGTATTAATTGTTCTTTTCTCTCCCTCCCAATTACTTTCACCTCGTCTCTTGTCTCCCGAATTATTTTCTTACACCCGCCTCCACCGCGGGCCTGTCAGCCGCTGCACACCCTCCCAGCTCGTTCGTTCCGAAACGTGGAGTCGCCATTTTAAGTTCCCTGCTCACGGCCTTCATGCCCGCCTGCAGGCATCGGCCCATGTTCTGCGTCTCACCCCGTAGCTTTCTCGTTTTCTTCCTTCATGTTTGTTTCCATTTTAGTTTTCATGCGTTTTATTTCGTTTGTGAATGTATCCATCTTTTCGTTTATTTGTTTGTTCATGTCTTTCATTTCGTTTTTTATTTCATTTGTCATTGCCGCATTCATTTGTGCCAGCATGGTGAATAGCTGGGCAAGTCGGATGCACTCAAGTGAGCCGTTTCGGCAGGGGTTGGGGAAGGGTCTTGGTGGAGAGGGGGGGAGGTGTCATACACCGCGGCCGCTGCCGCACCCACCTCGGGCCCTGGGTTCAGTTGGGCGAGTCCGTGTTCCTGCACAATCAACATTTCCTGCTCGGGGATTCCATCCTGGACCATGGATTCTACATTACTACACATATACATTTCTAATACCCCCCGGCTCCCCGCCGCCTTGAGACGCCATCTTGCTTCTCGTGAAGGGTTAATTTAACTCGCTCGTAATTTGGAGGGAATCGGGGGTCGCTTCTCTCACCCCTGGACCGATTCCCGTGAATTTAGCCGGAGACAGGAGAGCCCGTTTTCCTGTTCTCCGATACCAGTGCCGCGAGGAGGGCGATGAGTTTATATCCCACTCCTGACACCAGTGTTGCGGTTTTCGCGCCCGCCGGCGTGCGACGGCCACGTAACTCGAATCGCGGCACGTCGCCCACCGGACGGACAATCCAGTCGTGACCCTCTCGGACTAACGCCGGGAACCAGTCACGGGTGGACCTTTCGGTCTCACCGCGATCGAGCCAATCAGCCCCCGCGTGGGATAGGGTTGCTCGCCAAATTCGAACTACCTAAGTACCCACGCGGAGGGTAGACCGGGCGATCGCACCTCGCCGCAGGTCGACTTCGGACACGGGCCACTTAAGCGACCCGTTCCGTACTATCAGAATAACCGAGCGGTGTTATCGTCGACCTCGACGGTTTGATTAATTATCGGGCGTATTCAGCCCACTACCAACCCTTTACGTGAAGCAAGATGGGGATTCAATGGAGGAAAAGACGAAGCGAAGCGGGAGAACAGTTCAACAATAAAGCACATTTATTCGCGGCACACGGGAAGCACACAAATACAATTCCACCAAATGCACACAAACAAAAGAAAACACAATTCCATTTACACAAAAAGCAAACATAAAAGTGAAAACACAGTGCAGAGCTAATACCGACCACCGAGCACACGGCAACACTTATACAATTCTACTTCACAGACGGCGCCGACAACACATACCCAAAACCAAGGAAAAGAAATCCCCCAAGAATGGGGTAGGCCTGAGGCCGAGACCGGGTCGGGCCTACCCGTCTGGTGTTGAGACGCGGAGCGGCGATGGCCCCGCAACCCGCGGGCCTCGTGGACAGTGCCTGGCAGGGGGTGGGAACGGGGCCCCCTTGGTCGCACTATCTCAGCGCGGGGGGAAACAGGAGGGGGTTGCTGATGCTCGGGGTATAGAGGATCTTTATTATATGCGACGAGCGTCTCCACCTCGGCCAGGTCGCGCTGTCGGCCTCCCTCGGGTGCAGCTTCCTGCACGACGCGAGCACCCCCTCGTCTGGTGTCGCCGCCTTTCCACAGCTCCGTCCCCTCCGTTCCGACTCCAACGCACACGACGAGCAGCTCCACCGCCCGCGAAGTCTTGACCCTCTGCTTCCGACTCTCCTCTTCTTGACTCTCCGACCCTTGACTCTCCGACCCTTGACTCTCCGACCGACCTTTGCGACTCTCCTCTTCTTGACTCTACGACCCTTGTTCTGCTGACTCTCTCGTTCCGACTCTGACTGACGAACACGGTCCTTTTATCCCCCCGTAACTTCGCCTTTGACCCCCTCCCTTTGACCTTTCACCTCGCTCCCCATTGGCCCGAGAAAAAGTGGGCGTGAAGGCTTTTTGATCCACAAATTTGCATATATCGATCGTTCTGGAGGCGGGGCCAAATCGCCCCTCGCTCACCGATTGGACGGCAAAAAGTGGGCGTGTGTCGTTTTTGATCCGTTTTTGAAGCAGAAAATCCGTGATTTTGTACACGCTGTTCAACGTGCGCCCTCCACGAGTCCAGCATCGGTGCCCATGAGTGGCGCGAGATGACGGTGATGCGATGGTGGCGAGTTGTGACGGTAAAGGTCGTGGCGGTTGTGGTGAAGCGGCGTTGTGGTTGGTGGTTGTTGTTGTGGTTGTGATCATGGCGGTTGGTCCAAAATAAAGATAGTAAAAGAAAAACGGCTATCCTGAAGAGTCGCAGCACGTATAAATGACATGTATTCCCACTAGACAACGGGTTTGGGCCTAACTACACATGCACTTACCGAGATACCTCACCTAAGGGACCTGAATGGTGGTTTGCGAATCTGGTAACCACAACAATATATATATATATATATATATATATATATATATATATATATATATATATATATATATATATATATATATATATATATATATATATATATATATATATGGTGAATTGAGGTGAATTGAGGGACATGACGCGGGATCACATGTTGTGCGTCTCGCGTATAAGGGGAGGTCTCTGCGGCACGAGAGGTTGTCCCCGGGGCATTGCCATTTACATCGGCTGTTCACTTGATGCTCGTTAACTGAAGGTGCTCATTGACTGGTGAGAATGGAGATTATATCGAACTCCGTGCTTACGCGAATTTATTCTGCAATGATTAATCGCACATGTATACGTTACTGCTTATGGACTCCTAGCTGAACCTGTATTCCCCGGTGTGCCCGTAGAAGCGGCTCCAATCAAATGGAATAAAGCCTAAACTCTGAAGGTTCATCTCTCGCTCTCATTTCAATTTATTCCATTTGATTTTCTCGGCTCTCTCAACCAAAGATGGACAAGATCTACAAACCAGAGAGGTTCGACGCAGACCCAAACGCGACTGACGCAGAAATAAAATGGTCGCATTGGTTCTGTTCCTTCTCACACTATCTGACCATCATCGAGGAGGGAGCTGACAAATTTGCTGCTCTCGTGAATCATGTCTCGCCCAGCGTGTACAGGCTCTTCTCGGAGTGCGACACTTACGAAGCAGCGATTGACGTGCTGCAGGCGCTCCACGTGAAGCCCAAGAACGAGGTATACATACGACATCTTCTCAACACACGCAAGCAAGCAGCCGGGGAGACAATCGATCAGTTCCTGCAAGCTCTGAATCAGCTGGGAAAAGACGGCAGCTTCCGGGCCGTAAGCGCCGAGGAACACCGAAAGGAAGCCACACGGGAGGCATTCATCCAAGGACTCAGATCAGCCCACATACAGCAACGCTTACTAGAGAAAGCGCAACCCACTCTTGACAAGGTAGTCGATCAGGCACGAGCGATGGATACGGCTCAGCAGCAATCTGAGTCATTTGGGACACCGATGCTGCTAATGAACGCTGCTACGATGGGAACCCAAGGAACCCCACTGGCACAGACACAGCCAGACATAGGGGATGGAGAAACACCCGAGGAGCCGGATACCCAGGCCACGTCAAACTCCTCAGCAACTGCTCCGGTTGGTAAATGCTTCTTTTGTGGGTACAAAAGGCATCCTCGTCAAAAATGTCCCGCCAGAGATGCCACATGCATGAATTGCGACAAGAAAGGGCATTATGCCAGGGTATGTAAATCTACTCTAAGGAGAAATAAACCCACTTCTGCGGCTCTCTACTCGCAGAATAAATTAACTGCAGCCTCCCCGGGGAATCTATCCAAGGCTATCATCAACGTACGAATTAACGGACATATGGCTGAGGCACTGATTGATACCGGTAGCTCTGAAAGTTTCGTCAACAGCTCGCTAGTGAAGGGCAGGAAATGGGTAATCTACCCGACTGACAATACGGTATGCATGGCCGCCACCTCACTACAATCCCGCGTACGAGGGTACTGCAATGTTGAATTGGACGTAAAAGGGTACACGCATCGGGATGTAAGGGTACTGGTGCTTCGTGATTTGTGCGCAGACGTAATTCTGGGTCATAATGTCCTCAAGCAGCACACGAGCGTCGAAATACCCTTTGGAGGAAGCAAGCCTCGTCTAATTTTAA
>NC_140964.1:91524291-91529291 GCF_056783735.1 Eptatretus burgeri | reverse complement strand
CAGCTGAGTGCATCCAACATGGCCCAGCTATGCGCCATGCTGGTGGCAATGAACGAAAAGATGAATGCGAAAATGATCGAAAAAATGGATGCAAACACAAATGAAATGAAAAACGAAATGAAAGGCATGAACGAAAAGATGGATACAAATACAAATGAAGTGAAAACGACGATGGATGCGAATACACAGCAAATGAGGGAAGAAATGAAAAAGCTGCGGGGTGAGACGCAGAACATGGGCCGAAGCCTGCAGGCGGGCATGAAGGCCGTGACAAAGGAAATAATAATAGTGGAGACAAGGGAGGTAAAGGGTGAAGAGTTGGCAGTGACGGTAGCCGGGAAGGGAACCATAGAGGAGAGACTACACGAGGAAGACGGGGTAAGTGACGCACACACACACACACAGAGGTAGTGGAGGATAATGGGGGTGAGCTGGCGGACTGGGTAGAGACCCAGTGCGAGCACCTGGATGCCCTCCTCCAGGAACGAGGGGAGGGAGTCTGCCCCCTTGAGGCGGATCACGACCAGGTGGGTTCGGTCGTGCTTTGCGAGGTTGAGAGGAGGAGTGCTGTGGACGGGTGCACGGAGAGCTTGGGGGGTATAGAGGCCCCGGAGACCCTTGTGGGGACACAAATCCCCAGTGTGGTTGTCCCTGTGTGTGTGGTGCAAGGCGTGAGTGCGTCCCCGTGTGTGGAAGCGACCCCGTGTGTGAGTGGTGTGGTGGCGATGGTGCCGGAGTACGTGCTTCCCAGCACGCCGTGCGTGGGTGAGGCACCGTGTGTGAGTGAGGCCGTGTGTGTGAGTGAAACGGCCAGTGTGGATGAGGAACCGCGGTTGAGTGCCCCCGCGTGTATGAGTGAGGCACGGTGTGTGGATGAGGCACCGTGTATGAGTGTCGCCGTGTGTATGAGTGAGGCACGGTGTGTGGATGAGGCACAGTGGTTGAGTGCCCCCGCGTGTGTAAGTAGTATGGTTTGTGTGAGTAGTGAGGCACGCGTGAGTGAACGGCCGAGTGCAAGGGAGACCGTGTGTGTGAGAGAGCGGTATGTGAGGGAGATGTCGGTTGGCATGCGGGAGCACGCAGCCGCGTCTCCCGGTGTGAGTTTGATGGAGTGGACTGTGTGCGTCGTAACACGCAGGTGTGCGTGGGTTGAATGGCGACGTTGACGGCGACAGAGGAGAGAAAGCCGAGTAGCGGCTGTAGTTGTTTCGGGGACCGTGCCGGGTTCACCCAGCAGTGAGCACGCGGTTCGTGCTGTGCAACGCACGAGACCGCCACGTGCTCGCTTGCGGGAGTGAAGTCCCGGTCCGGAAACGCACGCGGTGGATTTGCCGATCCCGCGGACGGACAAAGTTTAGGCAGGTAAATGGATTTGGACCGGACGGGTTCTCCACGCGATCGTGTGTGTTCAGCTCCAACGGGCAAAGCACATGTGTTCGCGTGGGAAACCCCTCGAGACGTGGGGCTTGTGTTTTTTTTTGCGCACGGTGACGTCATGGCTGCACGTGTGGTTGGAATCCGGCAGGAGGGGTATCTCTGCCGGATGGTCCCGTCCAAGGAGGGACGAGGAACAAGTGCAGCTGCATGACGTCACGGGCAGGTGCAAAGTGCGCGAGCTCTGAGTTGCCGCGCAAGTGCTGCGCATGAAAAAAAAAAAAAGCAAGCCTCACTTTCGGGTGTACAGGATTCCTGGGCAAGGGGTGGAAGACCCCCTTGACCTGGGCACAGGATGAAAACTAGTTAGGGGGAAGGGTTAGCTTAGTTAGACCGACTTCATGGGGCAGGGGTAAGTCCTCATGGAGTCCGTGGAATGGATTAGTTAGAGGGATTGTAGCGAGATTTAGGTTGGGTAAATAATTTTGGGACATTTGAGAACAGTGACAGACAGTGAATGTGTAGAGGGGACGTAGTTTAGCTACGTAGCGTTAAATGGAACGTGCTGTAGTTTAAGGGACGACGTGGGAGCACGAGTTAGTTAGGGGAGGTAGTTAGAAGGATGGCAGAGTTCAGTGGTGTGTGTGTTGAAGAGTTGGTGAGTGAAGTGGAAGCATGTGCTTGGTGAGTGAGTGAGGCCAGCGGGTCTGTGTGAATGGAGCGAATGGGGAATGCATGGTGCGATGAGTGATTGGGGGGAGGAGTGACTCCCGCCCAAGGGACCCCGGGGTCAGTGTAGAGGGAGTTAGCTGGGTTAGTCAAATTGAAAAATGGAGGTCGTTTTGCTGTTGGTGGGAAAGTAGGCTCGAGACCCATTTGGAGGGGTGCAGGAGCCCTGTTGACGGGCTTGGGAGGGTGGCTGCGAAAGGTGAGTATCGCTGAGTGGGTACCCCGGGCACCAGGCTAGTCGGCCGCGGTAGGCCATGGGCCCATGGGGGGCCGGGATAGAGTAGTGGGCACGGGTGCGCCTGCTTGGTGCGGGGGCCCGGGGCGCCATTAGCCGCGTGGGCAGTGTTGTGGGCACGGGTGACCCTCGGAAAGGGGCCCGGGAGGCCGGCCTGCCACGTGTGCGTTTCAGGGGAGGTGCCATGGGGGGCACTCCCCGGTGTTAGGGAGCTGGTAGGCTCGGAGGCAGTGTCGTGCCCGGGGGTGCCATAGCGGGAGATTCGGCAGAGGGTCGTGCCTGCCAAAGGGAGCCACGTGTCCCAGCCATGAGACCGTGTGAGGGCACGGAGAGAAAATTGGGGGGCGAGGCCCGAAATTGTGAGGACACCAACACAGGCGACGGGAATCTGGATTGTTAGAACCAATAGTTTAAGCGAGAGGCGCTTGTTGGAAGCCCCGGGGTAGTTTAACAGTTAAATGGTTAGGGTAGATTAGGAGATGTACCCCTCCGCACCATCCATCCCCTCGCTGTCGTTTTGGGCCGCTGGACCCACTTGGTGTTAAGATCGCTGAACTCTGGGGAGGCCATTCTGAGGCTTCGTCGGGCCTCGACACAGGACGCTAGCTCTCCCTTATTCCCCTCCGGGAAGGGAACGTAGGGGTTGGGAGTCGGCTAGGTGACAGGATAGGTTAGCCGAACAAGGACGATAAAGGGGGTTAGGGGACGATTTATAGTGGGGAAGTAAAAAAAAAAAAAAAAAAAAGTTGGGGCTAAATTGGGGTTTGACAAATTAAGGGAGTGGGTATGTACAGTGACAGGCAAAGGCGATAGGTTGGGAGGGAGACAGGTAGGTAGGTCCGAGCCCGCCCTCCAAGTGGCCAGCACCACCGCACTCCCTCCACCAACCTCCACTGAACGGCAAGAGCTGGCCAACTTCATCGGCTGGCCGTGTTTTGCTTCAAGGCGGAGGCCGGCCAACTTCATCGGCAGCTGTTGTTTTGCTGCAAGGCCTGTGCCATCGGCTGGCCGTGTTTGCTTCAAGGCCTGTGCCGGCCAGTTCATCTGCCCGCTATGTTTGCCTGCAGCGGCCTTCTTCTGCGGGCTGTGTTTGCCTGCTCACCTTTGCCATGCCATGCCCACTGCCCACGTTCACCAGCCCCGTTCAATTTTTGCTTTGCCCCCCCTGTTCATTTCCATGTGCGCCAGGATCCGCAAGGCAACAGTTTGCAAGCTGCGAGAACTGCCCTGTTGGCAGCTACAACACGGGCCTGCAGTGGCGGCCCGTGCACCGTGTTTGTGTTCATCCATCCATTCGTTGTGCTCATTGCGTGTGCCACTTGAGCTGGCACGGAGACTGCGTTTGTGCAGCCCATGCACCGTTGTGGTTCACTGCATTCAGTTCAAACCGTTCATGCATCCATTCGTTGTGCTCATTGCGTGTGCCACTTGAGCTGGGACGGAGACTGCGTTTGTGCAGCCCAAGCACCGTTGTGGTTCACTGAGTTCAGTTCAAAAGGGAAGGCCTTGGACTGCGTGTGAGCAGCCAGCCACGTTCCCTGTCACCTGCATTGTTTTGAGCCAGAGACTGCATGCGGGCAGCCTGGCTCCCTGCTAACTGCTTTCTTTTTGCAGAGTTCAGTGATCCTGGGCCATGGTTTAGTGTAAAATTAGTAAGTTAAGGTTAAGATGTACTGTAAATATGAGTGCGCCCCCGGCATGTCTGTCTTAGCGCCGGCAATTTTATTTAAGTCGTCCGTGTGAGTGAGTTTGTTTAGGTAGTTACGCAGCCCTCAGGTTATTTATTTTGGGGACACGAATACCATGAATGTCGCACTCAGGGATCCGTAGGTAAAATGTACTAGGGGAAAACTACACATGATGGCACACGAAAATTTGACGACTCGGAACGAGTCTGTAAAAAGGGGAGGGGTTAGTGTTGTGGTTACCAAATTCACAAACCACCATTCAGGTCCCTTAGGTGAGGTATCTCGGTAAGTGCATGTGTAGTTAGGCCCAAACCCGTTGTCTAGTGGGAATACATGTCATTTATGCGAGCTGCGACTCTTCAGGATAGCCGTTTTTCTTTTACTATCTTTATTTTGGACCACCCGCCATGATTACCACCACAACCACAACATCAACCACCAACCACAACACCGCTTCACCACAACCGCCACGACCTTCACGTCACACCTCGCAACCGTAGCATCGCCACCGTTCTTGCCCCGCTGTGGGTACCGGTGTTGGACTCGTGCAGGGCGCACGTTGAACAGCGTGTACAAAATCACGGATTTTGTGCTTCAAAAACGGATCAAAAACGACACACGCCCACTTTTTGCCGTCCAATCGGTGAGCGAGGGGCGATTTGGCCCCGCCTCCAGAACGATCGATATATGCAAATTTGTGGATCAAAAAGCCTTCACGCCCACTTTTTCTCGGGCCAATGGGGAGCGAGGTGAAAGGTCAAAGGGAGGGGGTCAAAGGCGAAGTTACGGGGGGATAAAAGGACGGTGTTCGTCAGTGAAAAGGAGAACGAGAACGAGAAGGAGTCGGAACGGAGGGGACGAGTGTGGAAGTCTGGAGCCCGAAGCCTGCAGTGGCTGGAGAAGCTGAAGAGAGTCGGACGAGGGGGTGCTCGCGTCGGTGCCAGGAGCTGCACGCCCGAGGGAGGCCGGCAGCG
>NC_140964.1:91504291-91521791 GCF_056783735.1 Eptatretus burgeri | reverse complement strand
AATTGTGTGCTCAGATTGGTGGGTCACCCAGATAGCTCAGATGGCAGAGAACTGGTACAGCTCACCAGAGGACCTGGATTCGATTCCCTGTCTGGGTGTGCAATTGTTCCCACGTATACATATAATTTGCTATGTGCTGTTTTTACTCGAGCACAATTCGCGAAAAACACTTCCTTACAGTCGAGATCATTCCCCCAGAATTGGCATATTTTAGTACGACTTAAAATACCCCCTCCCATCAGAAGCAATGCTATGTCATACATATTTAGATAGTGAGAAATGTGGCATTGAGAAAGATGAACCCCCAGGACTATTATTGTTTTTAATCACCGAAAACCTTCCTTTACACACACCCCAAGTACAACCAGATGTTGTTTTCTGGTTCTCCTGAGAGATTAACTCATTAATCTCGCCCCCAAGGGGTTGCGAAACTATTGTAACACCCGAGTTTGTCTGTGTCTCCACATCTATATATTTTCACTTTAAAAAAAAAAAATTCTCTGCATCCACTTGCCCGATCAATGAAAAACTTCAAACAGAGGAGGATCCCCCATGGAAAATACTCTATTGATAACCCTGACATCCTAAGTCACATGGTATGGCACACATTGAATTAAAGAAAAAATTTTGACATCTCTGAAACTACTCAATGACAATTTATTTTTTAACTTGGCACGTCATCAACTACCCATGGGGTGTATAAGGTGACAACAATGACCAACAGTGAAAGTGGTATTCCAGCCATTTAAATTAGTTGAATCGAAATCCTTATCCAAAAAAAAAAATCTCAAACTTCATATATCTGATCCAAGACCTGGTGCGAGTGAAAAAATTAAACTTATGACGTCACCAGTGACATGGTGTGGTGTGGTGGCCATATTGGATTGAAAATGAAAACGTTAAAAAAAAATCTTCTCCAGAACCTTTTAACTGATCGATGCGAAACTTCATGCATATGATCGACTCGCCATAGGGAATATAGTTTGAATTTTTTTCTTCATATTATCTGATTTACACAATTTTGCCTCATGTGCACAAAAATGGTCGATAAAAATCCTAATAATCAATCAAAAATCAATAAAGCTACAGATAATGGCAATGGATATGGCATAAGTAAAGAGGGTGCATGGATGATCTGGGTATGTGGACCATAATAGCATTATCATCATTTCATGTGCAGCTTGTGTGGCTGCTGGTTGCATCATTGCTGGGAGCGTGGCTGTGCTGCTGATGCAATGCTCCATCTTCCAGTAAGCTGGTACTCATTTGCCGACCTCGGAAGGATGACAGGCTGAGTCAACACATCTGGCGTCATTTAAAGGAACGACAGGGGCTCAAACTCAAGACCCTAAGATCTTAAGCCATCCCCTTAACCGTTGGGCCAACACCAGACATGCCATAATAGCAATGAGCCATAATAGTAGTATGTTCAGTTAACGATGGTATTTTTTGATCAGAACAAGCCTTCGAGATGAGACTATATGATCTACCAAGTGCTGTTCTCATTGTCCAGCAGTTCAGTAATGCATAGAAGTCAAAACAAACAAACACACAATTCTCGAATGAGTGAGTTCATATAACGTGATACCCCATGCAGTGTCACTTCAATTTGAATAGAATAATGATTGTAACGATCGTTAAAAACAAAAAAAAAAAATCCGAAAGGTAAGTGCTATTGGAGTAGTCCAGAAGCAGTCTCGAATACCACCTTTATACACCACCCCATTGAACCGATATTCAAATTGAAATACGGGACTGCAAAACTGGATGTTCTGAGAATTATTATGACAGACAATTTGTGTTCGACAATCTTCAAGCATATAATTCAATTTAAAGAAAATAAAGATTGTAAAAGTCAAATAAAATACCAGGTTTTACCACCATTTTCTGCAGTGTCTATATTACATCACCCTATTGAACATGTTACATTATTTATTTGTGCCTGTTGTTTGTGTCCTTTATGACGTCCTCGAAAACAGTAAGTTTCCTGTTTGGAATGACTTTCAATTTTGTTTAACTGCCAGACAGACAGGCAGAGTAAAACAATTATCTCACTCCTCTCTGCATACGTGTGATCAGGACGAATTCAGAAACAAACCGGTAAAATGAAAGACTTGTCTTCATATTTACATTCAAAATATAATATTCAATTTAAATAAGTTCTTCCTCGATCATAAACTGATACTATAGGCAGACGGATGGACATGAACCAATTGCTTATCCCCACTTTTATATGTCCCCGTTTGTGAATACACTGTTGTGGCTCATATGAGAGCCAACACACAAAACGTACAAGGGTAGCAGGAGACAAGAGAGGGGGAGAGGGAAGTTAAAAAAAAAAAAAAAAAAAAAAAAAAAAAGAGTGTGGAACAGACACATGAGGAGATCTGTGGAAGGAAGAGGGATGGGGTGGGGTACACAGGGTAAACAATATGGACACCACAGGGACTTTCAGGAAGGAAAGCAGGGAATTTGAAGGAGGTGGTATATATTACATCCTCCCTGGAATGGAATGGAATGGCCTCCCTGGAAAGGTAGTGGCAGCAGAAACAGTAGATAAGTTTAAATTGGAATTAGATAGGTACCTGGAAGTTATGGAGATAGAGGGGTGGTGTAGGGATGTTGGCAGGACTTTTAGGTAGCATGAGCATTGATGCGTGATTGTATGCATGTGTACGGAGTGCTGTTGGTGGGGGTCTTGTCGAAGTGTGTTGTGTGGTTGATGTTGATTTGTGTTTTTAACCAAGCCCATGCCCTCCCCTGAGGTGAAGAATAAATAAATAAATTTTGCATTTTCTTCTTTGGATCTTGTGTTGATAAATTAGCATGGTGTTGATGTCGTGCAGGCATGATAGGCTGAATGGCCTCCACCTATGTCTGATTTCCTTGTGGGTTTGGGGTGGATTATCGGGGATATAAAAGATCATGGTTTTGGATGGGGGAAGATAAGAGATGGTCGTGAACAGCTGTTTTGAAGACCTGGAGGGAAGAGTGAGATTGAAGAAAGTGTGGGAATTTGTTCCAAAGGTGGGATAAAGAGAGGAATGAAAGAGTGATGGTGAACAGTGATTCTTGATTTTGGTAGTTTTACCAGAAGGGGGTTGCTGGCGGACATCGAGCGCCCTGGAGAAATATGGGGCGGGGGGGGGTATCTATCAGAGAAAGCAGGGAGGGTAGGGGCGAGGCCAGATAGGAGACAGTAAAAGACAGACAGACCACCAACCTGCCTGCAGTTTAGAGAGTGAGAGAGTGAGAGACCCAAAGACTCAGACACATCGTAGGAGATACCAATGATCCTAAATGCCTTGGTTTCCACAGGGTGAAGCCGAGAAAGGTGGGAAGCAGGAGCACCAGCCCAGAGGGGAGAGCAGTACTCCATCAGGCTGTGGACTAAAGCTTTGTATGTGGTCAGGAGCTCAGGTGTGCCAAGGAAGGATTTTGCACAATGGAGGATGTCCAGTCAGTGACTGGCTTTGGAGGCCAGCTTGGAAATGTGAAATGTCGAAAAAAAAAAATAAAAAAAAAATAAAAAAAAAAACATGACCACTTCACGTGCGCGAGGTAATAAAGAAAAATGCAAAGCTCTGACAGAATATGAATACATTTCCGAAACAATAAACATGACATTTCATCTTGTATATCTGTTTCATTTGATCAAAATGACTTCCAGCCAAAAAACACACAAGCATTGATTGTCCTTTGTATACTGGTGCAGCCGTTTGTACCTTCTCCAAACCCCGCTCAATCATATCCAGCTGCTGGGATGTCAAAAGGCCACAGCGAGCTAGAGCCCGGGCATACGCTTGGCTTCCTTGCAGATCAGCGGCCCAGAGACGGCGGTCGTGCCGTAAAGATGAACAAAAATGCTCTGCAACCGCATTGGGCTCACCCGAGAACCTACCACCCCATAACCGTGAAATTGTCTGCAAATAGAAAGTGGGGCACATTCTTCGCACAACTTAAAAGCTCTGCTCTTGCTATTCCTTCAATCTCTATTAAAATGGAGTGTGGAGGGAGGGGGAAGGTATAGAAAAAAAATAAAATAATAATAATTAAAATTAAAAATAAAATAAAAAAACCCTTCCTGTACTTGGATGTGTGATAGACCTTGATATTTGTGTTTTTTAATAATAGATTGAGGAAGATCGAGTCATTCCATCAGCATAAACCTTTAACATTGCAAGTTTAGGACCATCTCTGACTGTCGACATGTTACAGCAGCACAGCATTCTGCAAGTTATCACTCATTTGAATCTTACCTGCAACTTTAATTACTGAGTTTTAAATAGGGATGACCTCAATCTGTATGAAATATTGTTGCGGATTTGGAAACCTTTGGTGCACAGACAGACAGACAGCCGTCCCATATAGCTCAGTTATATCGGTAAGTGTGTGTTTCTAGTTATGGCCCCCTACCTGTGTCTAATGGGCATTACATACATGCACTGTGAGTTATTTTTATAGTTAGGATTTTTACATCCACACCATCTCACTCTCACAGCAACAACACTCTGCTGACGGCATTCTTCGCGCACTCGCCAGCAAGCGTGCGCATGGGCGGAGTCTAACGTAGGCATGGCGTCCCTCCTTGGCCAATCGGCAAGGAGCAGGTGCCTCACCCTCCCCATTTCCAACTCAACACGATCGCCATTAAGCACGCGGCCAGAGGTGAGAAGGTGGGCGGAGCCACAAACGCCTCCGCCCAGAAAGGTGGGAGTTGCCCCGCCTACCATGTGTCTGTCCAATGGAGGGTGGCCAAGAAATCACGCGATGGTTCCGGCCAATCATGAGGCGAGTGGTCAGGAAAAGAGGCCCCTCCCTCCTAGAGAGAAAGAGTGGTGATTTTTGGACGAACATGAGGAGATTGAGCTCGTCCTGTCGCCGGCGTCTGCTCTGATCTCGTCCTGTCGCTGGAGTCTGGCTCTCCGTCAGCTCGAGCACGTCTGGTCTGCTTGAGCACGGAACGCATCCCTCGACGCTGCTCTGGTCTGCTGGAGCACGGGTCGCAGCTCGTCAACGCTGGTCGCATCTCGTCGACGCTGGGCTGGTCGCATCTCGACAGCGGTCTGGTTCGCTCGTCTCGTCGAAGACTGCAAGAGGCGGGAAGGTCCCTTTCGTTTCTTTTGGGTGTGCGTCTGTCTGTGGGCCCATCTTTAAGTAGAAACTGGATAAGTGCTTGCTTGTACATACTGCATTTCTGATAGTCGGATAACTCTGTCCTTTATGTGTTCCTTCCCCACCTATTGTAAATAAATATCCCTATTGTTGAATGTTTCAGCTTGTCCTCTTCCTTTCCTTCATTGGTTTAGCAAGGTGTGTGTTGGGGAATTTAAAAAGGCCGTTGCTGTTGTCGAAGTCCATTTGGGACCGACGGGACCTCGGTAACCACCCGCTCCGGTTACGCACAGGTCGAGCACGGACACGACTCGTCCCGTTCGAGCTCCGTCGAGGGTGTGAATACTCGGTTGTTCGCCACGTGGGCCTCTAGGTATTTTGAAGTTTGGCAAATAACCCTGTGCCCATGCGGTTGATTTATTGACGATTCACTGTCCTGTAAGTGACCCGTACCTTTCGGAGTTTTCCGAAAGGTACGATCTTGATTCCGGGTGTTCGGTGGAGCCGACTCTGCTGCTCCACCTCGCGGTCGCGATCGCAACCGATACCCGGCTCCACAATTCGTAGTCAGGAGTGCGATTCCGCCCCTCGGCTTCCGTAGAGAATGTCACGGGATTCGGATCAAGGGTAGAGAGCAAACCCCCCCCTCCCCCCATATTACGAGCATTTTCAAATTTTATTCCCAACACGCAAAATGGCGAACCAAGACGGGCTGAAGCAGGTGGGTAGTAGTAGTAGTAGTAGTATAGAGGAACCTATGGTCCTGGACACCACCCCCATGCGAGAAGACGTGCCCCCGCAACCAAACTCAGAGTCCATAATGGGCGCAGAGGCGGCGTAAACCCCCCCCCCCGTCAAATTTCCTTCCTGATAGCTGACGGTTCCGCACACCATCATGGCGGATCGGCTGCGCAGAGTCCACTTGACATGGGCCAGTTGATGGCAATGTTGGCAGAAATAGAAAGCCGAATGAGGGGTGATGTACCAGAAATGAAAGAAGAAATTCTGGGAATGCAAAACGAAATATAAGCGAGCGCACAAAACATAAGGGATGAGATGAAGAATGAGATGCGAACACAGCGGGGTGAGATGCAGAGTATGGGGTTGAGTCTCCAGGCGGAGCAAGAGGCAATGAGGACAGACATAATAGGCATAATGGCGGCACCACATGGTGGAGCGACCGAATCAACACGGAGTGTGCAACGTATCCGGCCCGCGATGGAGACGGGTCAGGTGGAGGGGACAAGCGACGTCACGATAATTGATGGGGAGACGTGTAAACTCGGACACGAGGGGGTAACGGAGAAATTAAAAGAGGTGACGGAGACGCAGGATTTAGAAATAATGACGGAGATGCAGAAATCAAGAGGGGGCGAATTGTATGAAACTGAACGGGAAATAGACGAGAACACACACATAGAGTTAGTGAGGGACAATGGGGTTGAGCTGGGGAAATGTTTCATGACCCGGTGCGAGCAGCAGGATAGCTTCCTTAAGGAACAGAGGGAGGAAATATGCTCTCTCGAAGCAGATCGCGACGAGCTGAGTCCGGCCGGGCCGAACGAGGTCGGACGGTTGCGTGATGTGAACGGGTACACGCGGAGCTTGGGGGGGAATAGAAACCCCGGGATTTCTAGTGGTAGCGCGATTCCCCAGTGTGATTGTCCCAGAGTGTGTGCTGAAATGTGTGCCAGAAGGTGAGTATGGTGCGAGTACGAGTGAAATAACATGCGTGAGTGCGTGCATGAAAATGGACGACGGACCGATCCAGACGGGAGACACGAATGGTGAGCCTGGAGGGCTGCAAAGGGTTATTTTGGTAACCGCGCTGGGCCCACGAGACTCCGCGTACGAGGCCCATTCGGCATTTCGCGAACGGCCCTCGCGCACGCGTCTACGTGGAGGGATTCCGGTGCGGGAACGTCCCGCGTTTTGGAAGAGACCGTCGCGCGGACGGTTAAAATGTAGGCAAGTACGGGATGAATTTGGAACGGACGGGTCCACATGCAAGCGCGTGTGCGAAGCTCCACGTGCTGCATACCGTGTGTTCTGTTTGCGGAACGGGTTTACGGGACGATATGCGGCAAGCCGCGCAGGTTCGGTGTACGAGTGACGTCATCGGCCCGGACCTCGCGGCGCGAGCTTCGGGTTAACAGCGCACGTTGTCCCGCGTGGGGAATTCCCCGAAAGCGAGTGCTTGTTGCAATCGGCAGGGCGACGACAAGGCCTCGATTATCGGCCATCGGAGGGGACGTTATTATCGGGTTAAAGGGACGAGCGAGTGAGCCGTCCACCGCCACCATGGCGGTGCAAAAAAAAACAAAAAAGCCTTGCTCCAAGTACACGGGCTGGCAGAGATGTGGCAAGCATCCTACTTGGGCAAAGGAAGCATTAGTTAGTGGGAAGGGTTTAGCTTAGATAGACCAGCCTCATGGGGGCATGAGCTGTCCTCCATGGGGCCCGTGGACTAGTTAGAGGGAATTTAGTTCAGATTTAGAAATGGGAAATTGATTTTTTTTGGGGGGGGGGACACGGACAGACATGGAATGTGTAGTGGGGACGTAGCTTAAAAGGAACGTGCATTTGAATAAGGGATGACGGGGAGCACGAGTTAGTTAGGGGAATTTAGTTAGCAGAATGGCAGTGTGGAAAAGTGAAAAATGTATAATGAGTGAATGTGGGATGGCGGGCTCAAGTGTGAATGGAGCGAATGTGGAATGCATGGTGCGAATGAATGAGTGGGGGGGGAGGAGTGAAACCCACCCAAGTGACCACGGGGTCAGTGTAATGTTAGTTAGTGAGTTAGTTAAATTTACCAAAAGGAGGTCGTTTTGTTGATGGTGTGGGAAGAAGGCTCGATACCATTTGAAGGGTGCAGGAGTCCATGGACCGGCTGGGAGCAAGGCTATTGAAAGGTGAGCATTGAATAGAGGGCACCCCGGGCACCGGAGTAGTCGGCCAGAGTAGGCCAAGGGTCCAAGGGACCGGGAGAGTGTAGTGGCCACGGGCGACCCTCGGAAAGGGGCCCGAAGCGCCAAAACGCCACATGGCATCGGAGGGGGGCAATGCCGGGAAGGGCAACACCCCGCATTCATAGGGAGCAGGTAAGCTCGGAGACAGCCTCAGGGCCCGGGGGTGCCATGGTTAGAGTTCGGCAGAGGGGAAGTCCCTGCCACGTGAGCCACGCTATCCAGCCATGAAATTGTGCAAGGGCATGAATGAAAATTTGAGGGCAAGGCCCAAATTTATAATGGACACAGGCGACGGGAATTATGGTTGTTAGAACCTGTAGTTTAAAGTGACAGGTGTTTTGAAAAGCCCAGGGGTAGTTAAAGCAAATAAAAGTAGGATAATTATGAAATGTACCCCTTCACACCATCCATCCCTTCGCTCTCCGTAGGCCGCTGGACCCACCTGGGTAAGATGGCTGAATTATGTGAGAGGCCATTCTGAGGCTTTGTTGGGCCTCGAGGCAGGACGCTAGCCTCTTCCTTCTTCCCCTCCAAAAAGGAACGTAGGGGTTGGGAGTTGATTGACAGGATAGGTTAGCCGGACAAAGATGATAAAGGGGGTTAGGAAGACGAAATAAGAAAAAAAATAAAAATAATAAAATAAAAAGGGGGTCTAAATTTGTTTTGTTGTTGCAAATTAAGGGAGTGGGTATGGACAGAGACAGGCAAAGGCGATAGGTTGGAGGGAGACAGTCGGGTAGGTCCGAGCCCGTTGCCAGAGCGGCCGGCACCACCGCACTTTCTCCACAAACCTCACTGAACGAGACCAGATGCCGGCCTGCTTGTGCTGCAGTTCCGGGTCCGCATCTGCCTTGCCATGCCTCGTTTGCCTGCCTTTGTCATGACCCCATGCCTGCTAGCCCTGTTTGCATTGCCCGTGTCACCATCACCATGTGCGCCAGGACCAGCGCCAAGTGTGTTTGCAAAGACTGCCCAGTAGGCAACCGCACCATGAGGACTGCGTTGTGCAGCCCGTGCATCGTTGTTTGTCCATCTCCATCCATTCTCCTGTGCCAGAGACTGCGTTTCAGCAGCAGAACTGTTGATTTTGGGTGTAACTTTTTCTTCCACAGACCACAGGTCCTGGGCCATGGTTAGTGTAAATATTAGTTAAGATTGTAAATAAGTTTGACCCACCTGTTGTTTGTCGTAGCGTCGGCAATTGTAGTTAAGTTGTCCATGTGAGTGTTAGTTATATACGCAGTGCATTAGGTTATTTATTTTTGGGACATGTATAAAAAAAATGTCGCACTCAGGGATCCGAAGGTAAGACGTACCAGGGGAAAAACTTGCACATGCTGGTCACATGCAAATTTGACGACTCGGGATAAGTCTGTAAAAAGGGGAGGGGGTAGTGTTGCGGATTTGGAAACCTTGTGCACACAGACAGACAGCCGTCCCCATAGTTTAGTTATTTCGATAAGTGTGTGTTTCTAGTTCGGGCCCCCTACCTGTGTCTAATGAGAATTACATACATGCGCTGTGAGTTATTTTTATAGTTAGGATTTTTACATCCACACCATCTTCGCTCTCACAGCAACAACACTCTGCTCGCAGCATTCTTCACACGCTCGCCAGCAAGCGCGCGTGGGCGGAGTCCAACGTAGGCATGGCGTCCCTCCTTAGCCAATCGGCAAGGAGCGGGTGCCTCACCCTCCCAGTTTCCGACTCAATACGATCGCCATTAAGCACGCGGCCAGAGGTAAGGAGGTGGGTGGAGTCACAAACGCCTCCGCTCGGGACTCCGCCCAGAAGGGTGGGAGTTGCCCCACCTACCATGCGTCTGTCCAATGAAGGGCAGCCAGGGAATCGCGCGATGGTTCCGGCCAATCAAGAGGCGATTGGTCAGGAAAAGAGGCCCCTCCCTCCGAGAGAGAAAGAGTGGTGATTTTTGGACGAACGTGAGGAGATTGAGCTCGTCCTGTCGCCGGTGTCTGCTCTGATCTCGTCCTGTCGCCGGCATCTGCTCTCATCTCGTCCTGTCGCTGGAGTCTGGTTCTCCGTCAGCTCGAGCGCGTCTGGTCTGCTTGAGCATGGAACGCATCCCTCGACGCTGCTCTGGTCTGCTGGAGCGCGGGTCGCAGCTCGTTGATGCTGGTCTGGTCGCATCCCACTGGCGCTGGGCTGTTCGCATCTCGACGCTGGTCTGGTCGCATCTCGACACCGGTCTGGTTCGCTCGTCTCGTCGAAGATCGCACGAGGCGGGAAGGTCCCTTTCGTTTCTTTTGTGTGTGCGTCTGTCTGTGGGCCTGTCTTTAAGTAGAAACTGGATAAGTGCTTGCTTGTACATACTGCATTTCTTATAGTCAGAAAACTCTGCCCTTTATGTGTTCCTTCCCCACCTATTGAAAATAAATATCCCTATTGTTGAATGTTTCAGCTCATCCTCGTCCTTTCCTTCATTGGTTGAGTAAGGTGCATGTTGGGGAATTAAAAAAAGGCCGTTGCTGCTGTAGAAGTACATTTGGGACCGACGGGACCTCTGTAACCATCCGCTCGGGTTACGCACGGGTCGAGCATGGAAATGACGCGTCCCGTTCGAGCTCCGTCGAGGGTGTGAATACTCGGTAGTTCGCCATGTGGGCCTCGAGGTATTTTGAAGTTTGGCAAATAGCCCTGTGCCCACGCGGTTGATTTATTGATGATTCACGGTCCTGTAAGGGACCCGTACCTTTCGGAATTCCGGGTGTTCGGTGGAGCCGATTCTGCTGCTCCACCTCACGGTCGCGCTCGCAACAGATACCCGGCTCGACAACAATATTCCTGTCTCAACAGTTATCATTATTCTGCATGCATAAAACTAAATCATTGGGGAGGTTAGTTGTACTTTTGTTTGTGTGGTCACTGCTCCTGGAGGAATTCACACATAAATTGCATGATGGATAATACCAACGAACGTACCACACTCTATTATCATCAATGTATCATACTCACCTATACAATAATCACCAATGAACCACTCTCCCATCATCATAATCATCACCACCATCAATGTACCATACTCTCCAATCATCATCATAATCATCATCATCATACCATACTCTTTACAGAGCATCAGTGTTGTCGAAGCAGTCACTTGGCAATGGTTGTGGTTGTGCTGGGTATTTTGACAAGGATTATGTTGGATGGTTTGCCATTGTCTTCCCATAATATGCGATATAGTTTAAATTATCCTATGCCAATGTGACTGATGAGAGTGACGACATAATGGGTCGCTGGTGAAAAAAGTATCTTAAGACATTATGATTAAAGCAGCAGCAGAATCTTTGTTATTCAAAATATGGCTGATCTTGATTATGCAAGAAAAAAAAAAGTCTATATCATATAATCCAAATTATAACTTTAATTTGTCCCAAACCCACGTCCACCATCCTCACCCTCCTAAACATTCAACTCAAACCACAACACACTACCGTCAGTCTTTCAATGCAAAAATAAGACTTCCAGTTCCTTCAACCTTCCATTAAAAAAAATTTTAAACATACAAAACTTCCACTTACATGTGGTTCTTTTGCCATTCCAATCTTGTCCTGTCAAAAAACAAAACATTCTAATATCTTTCTTCCTTGCAGATGCAGTAACATAGAGATTACCAAAATAAAGCAGAGCACACAAATTAGAAACACAAAATAGAAATTACAAATTAGACAATTCTGAAGACGACGATGGTTCACGAGTGGTATTTGACGATGTAGATTGTTTCAGAAGTCAAGGATGAGACAATGTGATGATGTTTGACCAAGTCATAAAAATGATCAATATGATGTGGTACGAGTGACAGATTATTAGCTGCAAAATGTGGAAAACCCGGTTTCATTCAAAACTTTAAAAATTTTACCTTTGCATAACCTTAAAAGGTCCCAAAACAATGTTGTGGACATTAAAATAAGGAAACAGGATACGTGCCATAGCTTAATAGAGTTAGTTCGTCGAAGAAGGTCAAAAACCCGGTTCGATCCCCACAACTTTGAAAATTTGACCTTTGTGAACTTTAAAGGTCAAAGGTCAAGGATTATGACCTTTGGTGCAAAACTTCCTCTGGAACATTCAGGAACAATATAACGTCATATAGGCTATATGGCATTTCACACTCCTCGGATTATCCATACTTTGATGAAATCAGCGGAAAAACAAACTTGAAGGGGCGCCACAGGCAAGGTGTTCGAGATAGAGGAAAATGGTTTCAAGACTTTAGGTGGGGAATGACCTCAAGATTATGCATAAAAAAATATTGTCATCCTAGCTCTCAAAGTTTGGGCGGTCGTCTGATTTTTATGTCAAAATTTTCAAAGTTCATGACCTTGTGACCTTGACCTTGTGACTAAAATGAAAAATCGAGCTCCGTGGGGCTATGCAGGTGCCATTGGGCTAACCAAATACCAAACCCCTGCCAGATTCGACAAATCCCTCAGAGAAGAAATTGTCAAAATCGCAATTTTCTAAGTTCATGACCTTGTGACCTTGACCTTGGGACGAAAATGAAAAAATCGAGCTCCGTGGGGCTATGCACGTGCCATTGGGCTAACCAAATACCGAAACCTCTGCCAGATTCGACAAACCCCCAAGGAGAAGATGCAAATTGAAATTGGCTACCCCCTAAAAACACAATTGGCAATTTTCTAAGTTCGTGACCTTGTGGCCTTGATCTTGGGACGAAAATGAAAAATCGAGCTCTGTGGGGCTATGCAGGTGTCATTGGGCTAACCAAATACCCAAACCCCTGCCAGATTCGACAAATCCCTCAGAGAAGAAATTTTTTATGTCAAAAATCACAATTTTCTAAGTTCGTGACCTTGGGACGAAAATGAAAAATCGAGCTCCGTGGGGCTATGCAGGTGCCATTGGGCTAACCAAATACCGAAACCCCTGTCAGATTCGACAAACCCCCTAGGAGAAGATGCAAATTGAAATCGACTACCCCCTAAAAACACGTTTTTTGGGCATGGCTCCGCCAATAATGGGCGGACCACGCCTATTTTCAGGAAAACATAACTACATCATGATATAAACCTCCCACCAAAATTTCATCAGGATCGGATCAAAACCCACCGAGCTATACTCGGGACAGACAGACAGACAGCAATATCGAATATAGTGGTCACATATTTTTCGTGAACCAAAAATAAAGGCAATTAGAAATGAACCACAAATTATATTTATTTACTGTAGGGACCTTTTGAGTTTTTTTTTTAATACACATGGTGGAAAAGAATGACAGGCGCAGGATCCATTTGACAATTTTTCTACAGTGATAGGATCAAACTGTGCAAGGGGAGTGGGGATAATGGGGGAAGGAGGATGGTGGAGTGGGTGGAGGAGAATGGGGGTGATGGGATGTGGAGTGGCATGTAGGAAGTGGGCATGGTGCACAGGGACATTGGGGGGAGGAGATTGGGACCATACTCTGTGCAGAGGGTTGGTGCTGCTTCAGCAGTCTCCTTGGCTATTGGACACAATCCTGGACGGGTCGCCAATCCGACACAGAATACCAGCATGCTGGCACTCATTTTGCCAATCTCACAACAGCTGAGCGGGATTTAAACTCAGAACCCGAGGATCCAAAGCCCGCCACCCTAACCACTAAGCCAGCACCAGGCATACATTGTAGGGGGGGAGTGGGTGGTGGCATGTTGGGAAAGTGGCCATGGGGAGAGTGGTTGGGGGGTTAGTAGTAGTGCTCAGAAAGAGTGGAAGGGGAGGGAGAGTGAAAGGGGTGATGGTACATGGGGAGAGTGGCACGCGGTGAGAGTGGGAGTGGTGGCGCATGCAGAATGCGGTGTACTGTGAGGATGGGGGAGGGTGTGGTTGCACACGGAAAGGGGAGCGAGGATCATAGCGGCACGTGGGGGAAGTTACTCGTGAGGGGGAATGGAGGGGTTGGTGGCAAGCAAGCAAAGTGGGAGATAGGTGGTGGCACACAGGGAGAGATGGAGGGCATGTGGGGAGAGGAAGGGGTTGCGCTACGAGAGGTACAGAGTGCACAGGGAAGTGAGGTGAGAACTGGGGGTGTGGGGGCATGTTAGTGGGAGTGAAGAAAGATGTATGTGGGGTGGGGGAGGGAGAGGTGGTATGTGTGGGGTGTGTGGGATGGGGGAAGGGAGAAGTGGTGTGTGTGGGGTGTGTGGGGGAGGGAGAGGTAGTGTGTGTGTGGGGTGGGGGAGGGAGAGGTGGTGTGTGTGGGGTGTGTGGGATGGGGGAAGGGAGAAGTGGTGTGTGTGTGGTGGGGGGAGGGAGAAGTGGTGTGTGTGTGGTGGGGGAGGGAGAGGAGAGGTGGTGTGTGTGTGTGGTGGGGGAGGGAGTGGTGGTGTGTGTGGTGGGGGGAGGGAGGGATAAGTGGTGTGTGTGGGGTGGGGAGAGGGAGAGGTGGTGTGTGTGGGGTGGGGGGAGAGGTGGTGTGTTTGGGGTGGGGGGAGGGAGAGGTAGTGTGTGTGCGGTGGGGGAAGGGAGAGGTAGTGTGTGTGCGGTGGGGGAAGGGAGAGGTAGTGTGTGTGCGGTGGGGGAAGGGAGAGGTGATGTGTGTGGGGTGGAGGGGTGTGTGGGGGAGGGAGGTGTGTGCAGAGGTGGGGAAAGAGGCTGGCTGGGGTCAAGGTTATGGTTGGGGATGGGGTGTGAGAGCAAAGTAAAACAAGAAAGATGTCGTGCAGAGCACGATACTTGCGAAATACCTGAAACAAGAGTAAAAAAAATATTTAAAAAAAAATAAAAATAAAAATAAAATAAATCGCTGGTTAAATTCAGTGACCTGATATGCAAATCCTGCTCAAATTTCAAATCAATCGGATGAAAATTGAGGATTTTAGAAGTTCCACCGAAGTTGTATGGCCTTTGGCCTATGTTGACCTTTTGACCTAAAAATCGATAGGCTTCTTGCTTACGACCAACTCTACTATTTTGTGAAGATCGGTTTGAAAATGTGACCTGTAGGCGATTGACAAACAAACAAAGACAAAGACAGACAGACTATTACAGACCAGACCAACAAATATTCTGTATATACTTGCGAATCAAAGATTCGGATTCTCAAGTTCTGCATTTTTGTGCAGACATGATGGTAAAAGGACCCCATGGTGAATGAAATACCAAAGGTTGCAATCAACCTTACAATTGAAGCTAAAACGAAATTATTCACGACACGCAACTTTCGTTTGTTTTATTTTCACAAGAAAAAAAAAATCACATTAAATTAGAACAGTACTCCCTAGAGCACATACCTCCACCATGCTGAACAGTCTACATTTTGTATCGCATTGATCAGCCGGATCTGCATCTGGACATTAACCAAAATCTAATCGGCTTGTTCTAGTCACCCAACCAACCTGTCCACCAAGTTTCGTCAAAATCGGTCCATAACCTGAGATATCCTGCTTACAGACAGAGACAGACAGGGGGTGAAACCATAACCATCCATCCATCCATATTCGGTGACAGAGGTTTAAAAAATAAAAAAAAATTAAAAAACCCCAAAGACCAAACACCAGCACCATCAACACAAGTTCACCTTTACCTCCCAATACCAAATGTTCTTCATCGTTTATCACTCAACTTACACGTTTACTTGTCTTTTAGTCCAAAATCTCTTTCCTTTTTCACATATATTTGAATGATCGTTCAACAGAAACACCCTATTTCCACCAAGCATTTCACTGAGAATGTTCTCGACTTTACATAGCTCTTACCAGAGAAGGGTGGGGTGAGCAGAGTGGGAGGAGCTAAAACTGATGAAGTAAGGGGTGATTGGAGGAAGAAACTCCTGCGTACAAGTCGTACATTATCACTAGATACTGTACTGTATAATGCCACAGCAAAAACATGAACAGCGAGAAAGTAAAAACAAGTGTAAACCACACTCGCATTGACATGAACCAAAGCACTTGCACAGTCAAACCTCTCATTCAATGTCATTAATTTCATCTACTCTCATCTTCATGCCACCACTATTCTGAGCATTCTCACTTTTGTAATTGTGTTCTTCAGCTCTCAAGTATCTTTGACTTTCCTTATAAATTGCAAAGCAATCCCTTTGGGCTGCCATGCCACCAATAGAGTTTTCATTCGTCGATCAGTGAGCGTCCACACAAATAGTGGGGGGGGGGGGGGGTTCGCTCGATCAGGAATGCCATTACATTTGAAATCCACCCCCATCCCCCAACATATTTTCAGAAAACTTTTTCATTTATTCAAAGCAGCGTTCACAGACAAAGCTTTCTATGAGGTAATAAGTATGAATAAAAGCAATTGCACTCAATTAAGCCTGTGCAAAGGTGGGCAACTCTGTGACAACCCTGTTATCATCAGTAACGAGTAACATTCAAGAGAACAGTTTGTATTTACAGGGAGAGAAAAATAAAATCACTCAACAGTCATTAAAATGTACCGCCTTCCCAAAGGAAATCGATTTGAAGGGAGCAAAGGTAATGACAGTTGCCCTTTAGTTCACCAGACTGCAAACAAGCCGTACAAACACCTTTCAACCCAAACAGCTTAAAATAAGATTCAAGATTAAAGTATAACATGGTGTAGCCAGAATGCAAACCAAACAGCAATGTGTGCAATTGTGAGCCACAGCATTAAAGAACGATTGTGCAAGAGAAGCCACCGTGATCCCAGCGGCAAATTAGACACCCGTACGACGCCCCTGATTTAAACCACATAAAAGTTTTGGAGTTTAAAAAATAAAATACCCGACATAAATTCAAAGTGAACCACGTGCATAAAGCATTGCATAAATAAAACCTTTCCAAAACAATGAGCACCCTTTCAGCCCCGATTATTAAAATTCTTATTAAAAGTCTCAAACTTCACCCCAACACACATATTGCTGACTATGTAAACAGAATATTAGCAACAAAACCATGAAACACCCGGTAAACCATCCGAGCACAACAGACTCTGGCAAATCTGGCAGAGCTTCATGCTTTGTGGCTCTTGCCCTCGTAGTGATAAAGCTTTCGAAGCGTTGACTCCATGAGGAAGTCTACCGACCTGCAAGGCAAAAGAAAGTTTGGTCAACATTTTAATTGAAGGTCACAATGTTACAGTAAGGTCACACAATTTTTTTTTTGGGGGGGGATACAAAGTGGAGGCTCATAGAGGAGATAGAACATAGAACGGATCAGGCCGCAACAGAACAAAAGGAACAGTAGAAAAAACAAGGGGGACACCAACAGCAGGGTTGAAGGCCAAAATAGAGGGACACTTGAACAAATAATGGATGTGGGGAGGAATGATGGCAAGGTGGGGAGATACAAAGAGTGGCCAAAGATGGATACACCCACAAACTCTCAGGAAAGAAAAGCTTGAAAGTTGGAAACAGGTTGACTTGGGGGGGGGGGTGGGGGGGATTGTTAATTAGGATAGAAAAACTTGAAAGTTGG
>NC_140964.1:91359291-91499291 GCF_056783735.1 Eptatretus burgeri | reverse complement strand
ACAACCTCTGCAAATGACTTCAAGATTCACATTTTGGATATACAGCAGACATTATGGGAGGAGAGAAATGAATGGTTGTTGAAGGCACGGAGGAAAGTGATGTTGGAGGTATGGGCGAAAGTTGATGGATCAAGCATTCAGAAGCAAGACAGGTTTGGGAAATAACCCTTGTGAATAAGAAGACCGAGATCATAATGAGGAAGAAGAAGAGGTGATGGGGTTCCTGAGGGAGAAATAAGGAAAATGAAGCATTTTAAAATGTTATTAAAATCTTTTAAAGGAAGAAGCACTTCATTCAATCATGATTCAGTTTGGTGACATTCAGAAAAGGAAGGGATAAATAATGAAGTAGAGGCAGAATAAAGTACAGGTATAAAGAGTTCGAGATTCTTTGTTTTTTGTTGGTTTTTTTTTTAAGCGAGGAGGGGTATTAGGATACGTTTTAAGAAGCTGAGAGGCCAATACTTGGGAGAAAGGAAGGGGAATACGGCATACAATGTCATAGCAGAGACAGAATTTGTATGCCAACTAGCTGAGGCTTGGGCGAGTAGGCCAGACAATCACAGAGACACCAATTCAACAACACAACACAACAAGGTAAGTTTAATATGGAAAATTGGATGTAAACACAAACAGCAACACAGGGATGAAACTAGAAGGGCACTCGGTAGAGCACACACCTCCGCAAGGCTGGCCAGTTTACGTTTTGTATCCCACTGATCAGCCGGATTTGCATCCGGACTTGAACCAAAATCAAATCAGCTTGTACTCGTCACCTACCCAACTCTTCCACCAAATTTTGTCATAATCCATCCACTACTTTTTGAAATACCATGCTGTATATCGTTTTTGGCCCGATCTCTCAATTATGAAGAATCACTTTAAAAATTAAAAACTTCTCGCATCCAGATTCAGATCTGGATCTTCACCAAAATTGAATCAATTCATCCTCGTCACACACCCAACCTGTACACCAAATTGGATCCGAATCCGTTCATAACTTTTTGAGAAATCCTGCTCACAGACAAAGACAGATAAACAGAAAGAAAGTGGTGAAAACATAACATCCGTCCACCTTTGGTGGTGGAGGTAAATATAACAAAGACATGACGGTTCTGGTCTGGAAAATTTAGCTTTGATGAACTGGAAGGAGGAACTGAACTATCCAATGTCCAACATG
This sequence comes from Eptatretus burgeri, assembly GCF_056783735.1. Classification (NCBI taxonomy): domain Eukaryota; kingdom Metazoa; phylum Chordata; class Myxini; order Myxiniformes; family Myxinidae; genus Eptatretus; species Eptatretus burgeri. The sequence continues at coordinate 91,498,111 of NC_140964.1, read as the reverse complement.
CACAGACCCAGAACCAGAAGTGACCTCGTGCTGTAGCATTGCTTAAAATAACTACAGGTGTATTGGCATAGTTCGGGTTCGGACCATGCCAACTACCACAAGGTAACTATCACAAGGTTTGGGTAACTACCACAAGGTTCGGACCAACAGCTGCACCAATGAAAAGGACAATCACCTGTCTATAGGTGTAATTATGACAGGGATCGCAGCCAGACCAACGGCTGTGGTCACCCATTTGCGCACGGGGCCTGGCCAGCGTGTGGTGTAACTCAAGAGCAGCAAGGAGCCAGCGCAAAGGCGATTGATGGTAAAGCCTGGAATCGCGACGGACGCCAAAGCCTGCCAGACAAAGGTGTCAGCCACAGCCACAGCAATACGTCCGCTGTGACCTTCCCCAATTCCGTCACCATCTATTGGACAGACCTACAGGCATTGGCATGTCAATGTCATAAATTATAATGGAAATTAGATGGCAATATAAAATAATCAATAAAATGAAATACATTGGGCTATCAAACTTCACTTGGTCAGCACTTAATTGTGGAGATTCTTCAACAAGACAACTTTATTCGTATTCAGGTGAAAACCCAAACATTCGTCTCGTTCTCTGAAACCGTTCCAATGAAACATTATTCAACTGCTTCAACATGAACTTAAGTAGCAAATAGAGTATTCATGATCATTTATCGTCGAGTTACGCATCTTAAAAGACAAATCTAAAAAGCAGAATCACTAACATGATCAATCTGAATTTTCACTTCACATTCTTTGATGAAAAAAAGAAAAATGCACCACAAGGCAGCCATTGGAACTTCAGTGAATTTCCCAGTAATTTCTAGAGGCAGCCATGCCTTGCCCATGATTGCCTGTGAAACATGCATCACATATGTTTGTTGGCAAACCATGACCAAATGCCACAGATGTGGCAGCTTCCACAGTAATTTGGCAAAGTCCACTTAAGTTGTTCATCTTCAATATTTCATGAAAGAATGTCAAGTGAAAAACATTAACAATCAGTTATAGTGTTTCTTCTCCTTCTTCTTCTTTAACGGCCACGATCATCCACCTCTCTTGTGGGGTTGGGCTGGGGGGAAGCTTGGCCCGAGTAATCACGAGCCGGCTGACAAGGCCTGATGTTCGATAAGTTAGGGCAGAAATTTGAAATTTGGCCATGGTGCCAGCGGTAGCTCGCCTACTCTTCATGAAGGACACCATGGGATCTTTAACGTCCACCAACGAATGCTGTCAGACGAGACGCCCAGTTTAACGTCCATTTGAGGGACGGAAGGTACGCACATTGATGAATCACCTTACCTGTGAAATGCCGAAGTGAGAGTTTATAGCTGGGTCGGGAATCAAACCCAGGTTAGACAGCTTAGAGGTGAGAGTGCGTACCTCTCGCCCAACCAGTCAGCACCACAATCAGATGTAGTCACATTTTCAAAACTTACTATGGTCTCACTTTAATATATCGCGATGAGAATGCCTTCTCGGGGGTACCTTCGCATAACATAGCCATAGTTATTTCCCATAGTGCATGTGTGAATAAGTGTGAGGTAACTCAGTTGTGATATAGAGACATGAGTCGTTTTATCTATATAAAGCTGGTGGCTGATTGGTTTACCTGGTGGCTGATCCTCCTCCCCATGTGTGTCTAAAACCACTATCCATTGACACTTTTTAATGAAGGCACTTCTCTTCGTAACCCATCTTTTAGGCCACTTTGTAGGCTCTGACAGGCCATCAGGCACCAGTTTAGGCAAGAAATGCCGACAATCACCTTCCCGATCAGTCCCGGTCCACCAGCATGATATAGGTGAAAGTGCATGGGTGGGACAACACTTCCCCGACCTGAGTGCGAACCAATGGCAGCCGAAAGGGGAAGGCTAGTGGCATCGCGGATGTGAGTGGGGGCCGAAACTATAAAAGAGGCGGTATGAACTGCAAACAGTGGAAAATCCTGGAGACCTCGCGGAGGAAGCTGCACGCAGACAACAGGGAGTGCTTTTCCATGGAGTGAGCACTTGCTGCCACAGCCTCCAGCCAATCCCCCACTGCAAGCCAAACACATTTTCTCCTCGAGCTGGATTCGCGTCCTCAACACAGACAGTTCCTGCCTAACCGTGTCACCACCTAGACCAAGCTGCATCCTGCTGAGGCACAGTCATGGTATTTTCAGTCCTGTCATTCTGCTGTCTATGTATTGAGGTGTGAATGGGAGCCCATTAAGGAATCTGCAATTTCTTCGTTGACTTGGGGGCACGTATTTGGTAGTGGGGATTTCCCCCCCCCCCTTCTGCTCCTGTATCCCCACCCCTGTTATTATTCAAATACACTTCAAAATACACATGGTCTCTTGGTGATTTGAGTGTTTTGATCGCTAGTTAGTAGTTACATATGCCAGTTAAAGGATAGATTCGGTTGGTGCGATTAGTTCCCAGTACAAGACCGTGTCTGCGGTGATATTTTTTCTCAGATCAATAATTAGTGTAAACGGATGAATGGCACCGATTAGCGCATCACCTTATTGGCTCGGGTGTTCCATTAGATTAGAGTCTGGTAACATGGCAAACAGGGGAGAACACCTTCCCAGGGACGCCCAAATCATTTGGCTGGTGCGACTGCTTTGACACAGTTTGTTGGGTTTCAGACCGAGCAACTGGGCTAGCCTGATAACTACAACAATAGTTTAAGTGGTTAAAGGAGGGTAAAGGCTTTGCCAACCTCACTCATTTCGAATTATGAAATCTATGAGCTCACCCAAAAACGAAACATTTGGGGGGAAAACCCCCGTAGGGTCCCGATTATTTTTTAATGCTATGAACAAACTTTGGTGCATACACAGTGATGAACGTCGTGTTAAAATTTCATCGAAATCGTATGTGTAGTTTCAGAGAAGAAGTTGCAAGTATTTGTGTTTGGACGGACGACGCGCCATCCCATAAGCTCCCCGGAACTACATTCCAGATGAGCTAAAAATAGGACCACTAGACCTGTAGTTTATCTGGGCCCCTGGCCGAATATTGTAACCCAAGTTTGGAAGCATACTGACTGGTGGGTCTGGAGAAGAAGATTTTGAAGAAGTTTACCAAGTCCACCATTTTGACCAACTTAAAGTCACGTGACCGGAACGAGCTTTGCTGCTCTTCCTTCGCTCCAATTGGTTCTTCTGACCACGTCCTTATTAAAGTGGACATCTCTCTGGCTGTTATCAGAGAACCACCTCACCGCCGTCGAGTCTGGCATTTCACTCAAGCCGACTGGCAGGGTCTCCGAGCAGCCATCAAACTTACAGACTGGTCTCCTATCACTACTTTCTCAAACATCAACTCATCCTGGGAATTCTTTCAAAGAAACTTGCTCTCCCTCATGCACAGATTTATCCCCTCTCGTGTTCAGTTGTCTTACCCTTCCTCCCGCCCTTGGTTTACTGAAGCTTGTGGCGAGGCAGTTGTCCTGAAACAACTTGCCTTTGCCTCATGGAAAGCAAACCCAACTGAGGGCAATCTCAGTTCTTTCCACAAAGCTCGGAACAAGTGTGTAGCTACCCTCAGGAGAGCCAGAAAACAACATCTTTCTCATCTCAAGTCTGAACTCTCAAACCTCTCTCCCTCCTCAAAATCCTGGTGGCGTTTAATCAAATCTGTTTCTGGTGTATGTTCCCCCTCCATCCCCTCCCTTACCTCAAATGGCCGCACTGCTGATTCCACACGTGATAAAGCTGAATGTCTAAACTCGGTGTTTGCAGCTAAATCTTGTGTCCCAAACCCATCACTATCTCTACCCACTTTACCCAGTCGCACCCAACTGTCCCTGGACTCTGTATCCTTTTCTCCTGACAAGGTGGAGAGCTTGCTTTCAAACCTCGAGTCAGATTCTGCAACCGGTCCAGACGGCATCAGCCCACGTGTCCTCAAAGCCTGCTCTTCTGCTCTTGCTCACCCTCTCTCTGTTCTATTCACCCTCTCATTTTCCCAAGGTCATCTGCCATCTGCTTGGAAATCTGCTAACATCACTGCCCTGCATAAAAAGGTGCAAAAACAGATCCCTGTAACTATAGACCAATCAGCCTTCTCCCAATCATCAGCAAGGTTATGGAATCCATCATCGCTTCAGACATGAAATCCTTCCTCTTCTCCAATGGCTTGATTTCCAATCATCAATTTGGTTTCAGACCAGGTCACTCTACCCTAGATATGCTGCTACTGCTCTCCCATCAATGGATGGAGGTCCTCAATGCCAGACAGGAAATCCGAGCCGTATCCCTGGACATATCACGTGCTTTTGACACAGTCTGGCACCCTGCCCTACTCACCAAACTCTCTGCCCATGGTATTCAAGGCCATCTCCACTCATGGCTCGCAGACTTCCTCTCCTGTCACAGTCAACGTGTGGCCCTAAATGGAGTTCTTTCATCCCCTCTTCCTGTGCAGGCTGGAGTTCCTCAAGGTAGCGTTCTGGGCCCTGTTCTTTTTCTGGTTTTCATCAATGATCTCTCGGACTCTCTGGAAAATCCTCTATTTCTCTTTGCCGATGACTCAACCCTCTGCCGTACCATCTGTCATCCCTCAGCCCGGCAAGCAGCAGCTTCTTCGCTCACTGCAGATCTGGATAAAATCACAAACTGGTCCAACACGTGGAACATGTCTTTCAATCCAGACAAATCTCACACTCTCACTATGTCTCTTCGAAAGGACCGTTTACAAAACCCCGCCATCCACTTTCTCAACAATCCTCTGGAAGAAGTCTTTTCTTTCAAGCTTCTAGGTCTCACTATCTGCCATGACCTTTCCTGGGAAAGTCACATTTCCAACCTTGCCTCAAAAGCCAGTCGCCGACTGGGAATCCTCCGTCGTGCAAAGTCCTTCCTCGGCCCTCTTGAGCTCCTGACCACTTACAAAGCTTTTGTCCGTAGCCTGATGGAGTACTGCTCTCCCCTCTGGGCTGGTGCTCCTGCCTCCCACCTTTCTCGACTTCACGCTGTCGAAACCAGGGCTTTTAAGATCATTGGCATCTCCCGCAATGAAGCTGAGTCTTTGGGCCTCTCACTCAATCACCGCAGGTTGGTCGGTGGTCTTTCTGTCTTCTACCGACTCCTCTCCAGCCTTGCCCCCCTGCTCTCTCTGCGATTTGTCCCAACCACATTTCCACAGGGCGCTCAAGGTCCGCCAACAACCCCCTTCTGGTAAAACTACCAAAATCACGAATCACTGCTCATCTTCACTCTTTCATTCCTCTTTTTTCCCGCCTTTGGAATAAACTTCCTCACTCTATTCTTTCCCATTCTTCCCTTCAGGCTTTCAAAACAGCTGTTCACCACCACCTCTTATCTTCCCCCATCCAAATCCTCGATCTTTTCTACCCCCGATAATCCACCCAAGCCCACTTCCTTCAATTCTCCTGCTTTCCTTCCTGAAAGTCCCTTTAATGTCCATCTTCCCCTCGCCATGTTCCCCGTCCCATCCCCATCCCTCTCCCTTCCACAGTTCACCTGTGTCTGTTCCCCAATGTTTTGTCCCTTCCACTCCCGCCCCTCTTGTCTCATGCCTCCTTGCTGTGAGTTGTGTGTTAGCTCTCATACGAGCCTCGACCAAGGTATACAAAAAAAAAAAAAAAAAAAAAAAAAAAAAAATCCCCGTTACCAGTCAGGAGCGGAAACTCGATGCCAAATTTCAGCCGCATCAGCCGAGCGGTTTGGGCTGGAGAAGTCGAAATAGGAGACGAACGGACGGACAGACGGACAATGCACGATGACAATACTTTATCCGGAATTTCAATTCCAGGTAAGCTCAAAAATAAAATGCATTTAAAGAAGCACAGAGATGGTCCACAAGTAAGCACCTCTGCTGCTGCTCGTCGGCCTTTGTGAACGGCATCAGCTGTGACATACGCCATTGAGACGCCATAGGTTGCCCACACAGCAGCCACCGGAACAAGTGCACGAAATGATTCGCCAACCTCATTTGCATAGCCTTGGGTGGGGTAAAGAGAGAACAGGCAAGATTTTAAAAATTCACATCCAAATATCACCTCTTAGCTGTTATACAGAGTAAGGGCCCTAACAAACATCTCGGTACCTGTCACGCACATACATCCACCTGGTTTCAGCATCTAATACCTGTATACAGTTCTGAATTGGAGGTGGAAAAGAAGATATCACCAAATGTCCAGGTTTGTTGCAGTTTGCAAAAGACACAGAACAGAAGCAGCCAATGCGAATCGCAGGGTGGGATGCCTGAACAATGCGGATGGATATGGAGATAATACAACAATAAAAACACCAAACTTTAACCGTTTATTTAAATGTTTAAATAACTTTCAAAATTGGAACGGTTATAAGTTTTATTGGAAGAAAAAACAACACACACACACACACACACACACACACACACACACACACACACACACACACACACACACACACACACACACACACACACACACACACACACACACACACACCCACACACACACACACACACACACACACACACACACACACACACTGGGTGAATAACCTGTAGGGAGCAGTTGTCCAATTCCCATTTCCCCCACAAGAACTACAAAGTTGTGAGAAGGATCAGCACCAAGTTTGACCTTCAGAGAATAACACACTTGTCGAGGCAAGACTCTTGGGTTCAAGGGGTCTTACCGAGGTATCGTACCCACGTATCGCGATAGGGGTCTTTTTCAGAGACGACAACACTCTCAGAGGACACACCTTCCACCATTCTCTCGGCTACGTGGGTTCGACCAGGTAGCGATTCGTGCCGCCATCCAATGACGGGTAATACAAATGACGTCATATCATCACAGGACACGCTCTTTACATTCATTGCATATTCTCACTTCTAAAGTTTAAAGACATTTCACAAATCGATCTGAATTCATTGGGATCACACGGTTCAACGTTAAATTTGAAATAAACTTTTTGTCCCACAAAACGAGCTTTGCACTTAAAAGGTGGAAACTAGCTTCGCTGGGAAAAATACAAATATACATCCTGTGAGGCGCGCGCTCAAACGTATGCAGCATTACCCAATATATATGTAGCTCTTTTCAACATTGACACTCATAAATGTGTAATACTTTCTTGGTGGGCTCTGAAGTTGAAATTTTGCATGCTGGTGTGGAGTAACTCGAAACCAAGATTACAGGGGTAAAAAATAAAAATAAAAAAATCACAAAAGTGTTCCTAAATATCAAAACTGGCTTCGTCAACCTTCCTTCTACCCTCCTTCCTACTACAGTACCCCTATTCGGCTACCACCCTCCTCCTATCCGCCTTTCCTTCGACCTCCCCCCCCCACTTCAAACCTCTCCTCTTTCTCTCCTTCGCTCACGCCCCCCCCCCCCCTCAAACACACACACACACACACACACACACACACACACACACACACACACACACACACACACACACACACCTCATCCCCCTGCTGAACCGCTTGAGGGAATGAGTTGAAAATTGCTGGTTATATACAGAATGCAGGGGGGAGGGGAGAGGGGGGAGAGATATTAGGCAATATTAATTTAAAAAAAAAATACTCTCAGAGCTCGAAGAAGGCCGGGAGAAAGGGGCAGTCTTAAGCATGGGCAACCTGGAAAATTACAGGGGCCCCACCCAAAGTGGGGGGGGGCGATGGCCAGCCCTGAAGATTGCCTTAACATATGTAATGGAATTACTGAAAAATGTCCAAACACACATAATGGAATTCATGCAATGACCAAAAAGGGTCAAAACACGAATAATGGAATTCATGAAATTACTGAAAAATGTCCAAACATACATAATGGGATTCATGAAATTACTGAAAAATGTCCAAACATACATAATGGGATTCATGAAATTACTGAAAAATGTCCAAACATACATAATGGGATTCATGAAATTACTGAAAAATGTCCGAACATGCATAATGGGATTCATGGAATGATTTTAAAATGTCCGAACATGCATAATGAAATTCATTAAACGACTGAAAAATGTCCAAACATGTGTAATGAAACTCATTAAATTACCTTAAAATGTCCAAACATGCATAATGGGATTCATGTAATTCCTGAAAAATGTCCAAACATACACAAGGGCATTCATTAAATTACTCAAAATATCCAAACATGCATAATGGGATTCAGGGATTGATTTAAAAATGTCAAAACATGCGTAATGAAATTCATGGAATGATTGAAAAATGTCTAAACACGCATTATGGTTTTCATTAAATTACTGAAAATGTCCAAACATGCTTAATGAAATTCATGAAATTACTCAAAAATGTCCAAAGATACATAATGGGATTCATGCAATGATTTAAAAATGTCAAAACATGCATAATTAAATTCATGGAATTACTGAAAAATGTCCAAACATGCATAATGGAATTCATGGAATCACTGAAATATGTCCAAGCATTTGTAATGGAACTGAAAAATGTCCAAACATGCATAATGAAATTCATTAAATTACGGAAAAATGTCCAAACATGTGTAATGGAATTCATTAAATTACTGAAAAATGTCCAAACATGCGTAATGGAATTCATTAACTTAATGAAAAATGTCCAAACATGCATAATGGGATTCATGGAATAATTTTAAAATGTCCAAACATGCATAATGGAATTCATGGAATTGCTGAAAAATGTCCAAACATGCATAATGGGATTCATGGAATCACTGAAAAGTGTCCAAACATACATAATGGAATTCATGGAATTGCTGAAAAATGTCCAAACATGCATCATGGGATTCATGGAATCACTGAAAAATGTCCAAACACGCATTATGGAATTCATGTAATGACTGATAAACATCCAAATGTGTATAAAATCTATCCAAATTTCCTCTGATCGTAAAATCGACAGAAAATTCACAACAATAAAGATCATGATGCACCTACCTACCTGACAATCATAATGAGCTATCCCACAAGCACTTCATTAGCTCACCTGGAATGTAGTTCCGGGGAGATTATGGGATGGCACATCGTCCGTCCGTCGGTCCGTCAGTCTGTAAACACTTGCAACTTCTTCTCCGAAAGTGCCGATGGGATAGTGACCACAATTGATTAAATTTTTCGTATGTTGCAACTCAAGTTTGTTCACTGCATTAAAAAAAAAACTGGGTCAAAGGGAGTCAAAGTGGGTCCAGGTTTGACCCCCTAAAATAGGTATTTGCTTTTTTCCTCTGAAAAACACAATCGGACCCTAAGAGATCTACGGGGAGTAGGGGGGGTGCCCAAAATAGGTATTTGCTTTCTTCTCAGAAACGTGATATACCAAAGTTTGTCAGTCAGTCAGTCCATCCAACCGTCCGTAAACACTTGCAACTTCTTTGAAACGACACACACGATTTCGATGAAACTTGACCACAACCTTCATCACCCAGTATATACCAATTTTTAATTTTTTTTGGCATACAATATCGAGGCTAGTGTGAGAGCTAACACACTGAACATACAAGGGGAGCAGGAGATAATTGAGGTGGGAGAGGGAAGGAAAAAACAGTGGGGAGCAGAGACATGAGGAGATCTGTGGAAGGGAGAGGGATGGGGCAGGGTACACAGGGTAAACAAGATGGACACTACAGGGACTTTCTGGAAGGAAAGCGAGGAAATTGGAGGAGGTAGGTTTGGGGTGGATTAACAGGGGGTAGAAAAGATCATGGTTTTGGATGGGGGAAGATAAGAGATGATTGTGAATAGCTATTTTGAAGACCTGGAGGGAAAAATGGGATTGAAGTGAGTGTGGAAGTTTGTTCCAAAGGTGGGGAAGAAAGAGGAATGAAAGAGTGAAGGTGAGCAGGGATTCTTGATTTTGATCGTTTTACCAGAAGGGGCTTGCTGGTGGACCTTGAGTGGCCTGCAGAAATAATGGGGGGGGGGGGTGAGGTGTCTATTGCAGACAGAGCAGGGGGGGTGAGGTGGGAGAGGAGTTTGTAGAAGACAGAAAGACCACCAACTTGCCTGCAGTGAGAGACCCAAACACTCAGACACATCGTGGGAGATACCAATTATCCTAAATGCCTTGGTTTCCACAGCGTGAAGCTGATAGTCTGTGGGCTTATGTAACATTTTCTGGATTTGTCATTTTTGGGGGTAGATTCATGTTACCCATGTATGCATGGTGTTGGCGCAGTGGTTAGGGCAGCGGCTTGGGATCCAAGAGGTCCTGCGTTCAAGCCCCGTTGGGCCACTGAATTAATACACCAGGGGGTTGACTCAGTCTGTCATCCTTCCGAGGTCGGCAAAATGAGTACCAGTATACTGGGCCGGTGTATACCCCGGTTAAAATAGGTGTACCATATCCCTGTGTCGTAAGAGACGACCAGGGTTGCGTCAGGAAGGGCATCCGGCGTAAAACATGTGCCAAATCACGATGCGGATCATACGGATGATCCACTGTGGTGACCCCTAACGGGAGCAGCCGAAAGAGGAAGAAGAGAAGATTCATGTTACCCATGTCTAAACACATCTAGAAACTTCACTGGTTTAGAAAAAAAAGGGTGCCAGTTTTTCCATTAACATTTAGGGCCTCCATTTTGAATTTCAAAATGGCCACCACCGAAAATAATATTGCAAATTAACCATAACTATTCATTCAAATGTCATACAATATTTATTTTATTTTATCTAAACTCATATAAAGGGGACAAAGATTCATGAGAAGCAAACTAAGAGCACTAGAAATACTCTAAATATTGGAAAAAAATTCAAGATGGCCACCTGATTTTGGGGGTTTTCTATGTAAAATGCCATTACTTTTGAACCAAAAGATATAAGAAGATGTTTTTGGTGTCTAATCATATATTTTGGCACAGGAGGATTCCAATAATAACAACATATTTATGATTGGAACACTCTTTGCCAATCCTCCAAAACATTTAACAGAAATAATATAGAGCATGTAATTCAATATAAATTTATTTGGGCGGTTATACAATTAGAAGATGGATAAGTTTTTTTTCAAAGGTATGAAAATGCTACATGTATGAATCAGGAGTGTCAATGTTACTGATTAAACATTTATAATTGTCATTGCTTCAATCATCTTCTCGATCTTCGCCAATCCTTGGTGGTGTTATGTTCGTACAGCTGTCGCCTTCCCCACCACATTTGCAAAGTTCGGAACAGACCACACTGTTTCCTCTGCATGAGCACCTTCTTGAACACTTTGATTTCTCACAGTTACACCTGACGAGCTGCAGCACTGAGACTGGAGCTGGTGCAACCTGAGAAAGAACAACCAGTAGCTTTTTGTCTTGGTTTTGCCACCCCAAGGTCAAAGGGTCAAGAAAAGTTGGGTTCAATACCATATCCTGGTGCCAGATATTACACTGGACATGGGCACGGCGTATATGTTCAATTCATGCTCCCTGAGTCGGTGGCAGTTTGTCAACTCCTTGTTCATCTGCGAGTTGCTTGAAAAAAAACCATCTCAGCATCTTTGCTTGCCCAAAGTGGACTCTAACTGGAGAGAAAAGAGAGCAAAGAAACTCTTCACAACCACGAAGAACTTCTTCAGATGGCTCATCCCCTTCACCAAGGTCAGCTCCTGCTTTCAGAATAGTGGGGCTTGCCTTCAGGAAAGTTGTAAAGCACCCCTTCTTTCCCTTCCCTTGGATATGCCCTGTCGTATCGCAGCCTGCACCAGAAATCAGGTGTATTTTATTTTGGTGTCAGAGACATTTGCCTCTTTGTTTTGCATGCTTGCACTATGGAATGTGAAAAAGTGCGACATGTGTTGCTGAGCTCTTTGGCACGTGTGTCTGTTGTTGCAGCTTGAGTTCCTTGTATTATCCACCTCATCATAGCAACTAGTTCTGCAGGTACACACTGTTCTTCACAATTTGTCAATGAGCCATTAAAGGTCCATGGGTTAGATTCACGGGCTTGCAAGATAAATTTCCTGATAAGTTTTGAGCAATGAAAGATGGTCTTCATGTCTCGTCTGATAGCTAAAACATCACTTTCCTCCACAACAGTATCTATTGCTGACCGAACAGTTTCCTTAGAATGAATGACTGCAGGTTTTCTTCCTTTTGCTTCAGTAATTGTGAAATTTGATATTTGTTGTTCTATTTTGGTGAGTAGCACTGCACGTGTAATCTGTGGGTTTGGAATGCCATGATTGTGCATAATTTGGTTGTATCCTGTTGCTACCTCACTCACCAACTTTGCTGTATGATAATACACTTAAGGATGCTTCCTTGATCTATAGATTCCTGAAATTCAGCACTGAACTCGATCTCTGCAGAAATAAATTCCACTGTATTTTCTGCCTGATGTTCTCTGTTGCTGACTCTTTCTTTGGCTTGTATGTACTTGCACCAGTTAATGGTATGGCAATTTTTGTGATATTTAATGTCCCTTGAAAGAAAGTCGCCATCAGTTATGATGTTTGCCAGGTTTACTTTAATGAACACCTTTAATGTCAGTGAACTAGTCTCCTTGACACAACAAGCATATTCGAAAGTCAATGGAAGGTTCAGTTGCACGCTTCTTACATGATGGTTCTCCACAGGACGCCATGGTTAATCTGGAATCATAACCATAAGTGAAATTAACAAGTTGGCATAAATTTCAATGCCTTAAGTATTTTATAGGATGGGATGTCCACTGTGCATTTTTGGTCTTCTGAACTAAAGCAGTAAGTTATTTGGTTCACAGTGGATATGCATCATAATGCAAGCAGAAAATATTCATCAGATACCAGTAATAAGTGTCACATTCATACCAATATTTCTTGACATTAACATCAAACCTGTTGATATCCATGCAAACTGCGTTCAGATGAACAGTTGTCTCAACTACAATGCATTTGGTACCCAAACTCTATTTGTACACACTTTGAATTATATGTTCAAAATAACGTTAAATACTGAAAAATCATACATATAGGGTAAAAACGGCAGCCATTTTGAAATTCAAAATGGAGGCCCTAAAAGCTAATTGAAAAACTGGCACCCTTTTTTCTGAATTAGTGAAGTTTATAGATGTGTTCAAAGACGGTTGCCAAGAATCTCCTCAAAATTTTGCTTTTTTTTTTTACATAAGCCCACAGACTATGAGAAAGGTGAGAGGTGGAGAACCAGCTTGAGGGGAGAGCAAAACTCTACCAGGCTGTGGACGAAAGTTTTATATGTGGTCAGGAGCTCAGGTGTGCCAAGGAAGGACTTTGCACAACGGAGGATGCCGAGTCGATGACTGGTTTTGGAAGCCAGCTTGGAAATGTGGTTTTCCTAGGAAAGATCATGGCAGATAGTGAGACCCAGAAGCTTGAATGAAAGGACTTCGTCAAGAGGATTGTTGAGAAAGTAGATGGGGGGGGGGGGGTTCCAGATGGTCCTTTCCGAGAGACATACTGAGAGCGTGAGTTTTGTCAGGATTGAAAGACATGTTCTACGTGTTTGACCAGCTTGTGATTTTATCCAGATCTGCAAAGAGTGAAGGTGATTTTATCCAGATCTGCAAAGAGTGAAGGAGCTGCTGCTTGCCGATCTGAGGGATGACAGATGGTACGACAGAGGGTGGAGTCAACAGCAAAGAGATAAAGAGGATTTCACAGAAAGTCAGAGAGAACATTGATGAATACCAGAAAAAGAACAGGGCCCAGAAAAGCTGCCTTGAGGAACCCCAGCCTGGATAGGAAGAGGGTATGAGAGAACTCCATTAAGGACCACACATTGGCTGCGACAGGAGAGTAAGTCTGCGAGCCATGAGTGGAGATTGTCTTGGATACCATAGGAATAGAGTTTGGTGAGCAGGGCAGGGTGCCAAACCGTATCGAAAGCATGTGGTATGTCTAGGGATAGGGCTCTGATTTCATGTCTTTCATTGAGGACCTCCATCCATTGTTGCGAAAGCAGAAGCAGCATGTCCAGGGTAGAGTGACCTGGTTTGAATCCAAATTGATGATCGGAAATCAAGCCATTGGAGAAGAGGAAGGCTTTAATGTCTGAAGCGATGATGGATTCCATAACCTTGCTGATGATTGGGAGCAGGCTGACTGGTCATTAGTTGCAGGGATCTGTTTTTTGCCCCTTTTTATGCAGGGTGGTAATGTTTGCTGATTTCCAAGCAGATGGCAGATGACCTTGAGCAAATGAGAGGGTCAATAGAACAGAGAGAGGGTGAGCAAGAGCAGAAGAGCAAGTTTTTAGGACACTTGGGCTGATGCCGTCTGGACCGGTTGTAGAATCTGAGTCGAGGTTTGACAGCAAGCTCTCCACCTTGTCAGACGAAAAGGACACAGAGTCCAGGGACAGCTGGGTGCGACTAGGTAAGGTGGGTACAGAAAGTGACGGGTTTGGGAAACAAGATTTAGAAGCAAACACGGAGTTTAGGCATTCAGCCTTTTTACGTGCGCTATCAGCTGTGCGGCCATTTGAGGCAAGGGAGGGGATGGAGGGGGGACATACTTGAGAAACAGGCTTAATTAAATTTGTTCACAGCATGAGAAAAAAAATATTGGGCCTGAAGGGGGTCTCCAGGGAGTTGCCCCAAAATAGGTATTTGCTCTCTTCTCCAAAACTACAGTGCATTCACAATTTCGATGAAACTTAACCACAGCCTTCATCACTCGTGATGTCCCAAAGTTTGTTCACCACATTAAAAAACAAATCAGGGTCTAGTGGGGTTTGCACTGAGTTTGAGTGACTTGCTCCTGATCCAGGTGAGCTTCAGGACTCGCAGTTCTTTTTTTTATTACGTACCAGTGATCAAATAGAACCAACTTATTATGTACGGTGTGCCCAAACCTTTGGCAGAATGAGCAGCCGAGAGAATGGATGGTACATGTCTGCTACAGGCAGGGTGATTAATCAACGTGTTGCAGAATCTGAGTCAGAATCTGAGCCATCCCTCGGGTGGATGATAAACTGGACATCCCATCGCACACTCGCCTCTAAGCTGCCTATCCTGGGTTCGAATCCTGAACCATCTATAAACTGTCATCCCGGTATTTCACAAGCAGGGTTATTGATCAATGTGTGTACCGTCCCTCGGTTGGACGTTAAAGTGGTATCCCGTCGCACACTCTCCTGTATCGTCGGTACCATGGTATCCATTAACATAAATACACTCGTTAATCCTTCCTCCATTAAAAAAAAATAAAAACTGTAATAAACCAATTTTCGACCTACAAACAAATCGACTTACCTAGCGCAGCTATAACCTGTCATCTCAGTGTTTCACAGGCTGGGTGATTCATCAATGCATCATCATACCATCAAGTGTGTGCCATTCCTCGTCTCTCGGACGGATGGGCGTTAACTAGTTGGCCCATCTGCCAGAATTAGTTGTGGACGTTAAAGATCCCACAGTGTCTTTCGCTAAGAGTAAGTGAGCTATCGCCGGCACCCTGAACAAATTTCAAATTCCCGCTCCAACCTCCATGGGAGGGTACATACGTACTGTGAATGCAGCCGCATCCTCAACCAGTGATGATACTCTGCAGCCTTCTGATGCACACCAAATTAGAATATGAAAAGAAGAAGCTTCGAGGCGAGTGTGCATCCCCTGTCAGCCCTCCAAAAAAGTCATCTTCATGGTCTCTTCGTTCCTGCGTGTCCACATTTTCCTGTTTTAACTGTTTTTGTACATTGCTTCGACCCAATTCTGTTTCCAGGCGATGCATGACGTTTTCTTGTTTGGTACTTGACAAAAAAAAACCCCCCAAAAAATTGACAATTATGTTGATCGCCTCCGTTTGTTTGTTTGTGTGTTTATCTGTCTGCTCGCCTCCAGCCCAAACATAGCCCCAAAAGTCAACATTAGACCATAAGGTCAACATCAGCCAAATTTCTAAAATCGTCAATTTTAATCCAATTAACTTGAAATTTGAAGAGTATTTGCATATCAGGTCACTGAATTCAACCACCTAATAACTTTGAGGTAAACATAGGCCAAAAGGTCTACATCGGCCAATATGTCAACAGGGACCAAATTTTATTAAATCCTCAGTTTTCATCCAATTGACTTGAAATTTGAAGAGAATTTTCATATCAGGTCACTGAATTCAACCACCTACTAATTTTAAGGTCAAAATGTCAACACAGGTGTAATTTCTAAAATTGATAGATCGGGCCAAAAACTAAATATATCACTATATCTCAACAAGTTGTGGACGAGTTATGACAAAACAAGGTGGATGAATTGAATATGTGACAAGAACAAGCGGATTGGATTTTTGTTTGGATCCAGCTCATCAGTGGGATACAAAATGTGAACTGTTCCATCTGGCAGAGGCAATTGCTCTCCCAACTGCCAATCTACCTTGTGCTGTTTTGCCAAGTTGTCACTCCATGAGTGATTTTTCATGTTTGTTTGTTTGTCGTCTGTCTGTCTGTCTGTCTGTCTGTCTGTCCGCTCACTTCCAGTTAAAACCACTCAACCGATCCTTCTGAAATTTTCGGAGAATAATGTGAACGACCCTGTGATGGTCATGCATTGAAGTTTCATCAAATTAGGTCGACCAAAAATGTCTACATAGGCCAATTTGAGCCAAATTTTCTAAAATCTTCAAATTTCGTCCGATTGACTTGAAATTTGAAAAGGATTTGCGTACCCGGTCACTGAATTAAACCACCTATTACTTTTGAGGTTAATAGGTCAAACGGTCAACATCAGCCATAAGGTCAAAAATTTTAAATTCCTTCCAAAATTGTCAATTTACATCCAATTAACTGGAAATTTGAAGAACATTTGCACATCAGGTTGGTGAATTTAACGACCTATTAATTTTGAGATCAGCATGGACCAAAAAGCCAATTTGGGCCAAATTTTCTGAAATCCTCGATTTTCATCCGATTGACTTGAAGATTTACATATCAGGTCATTGAATTTAACTACCTATTATTTTTGAGGTCAACATAGACCAACAGGCAAATTTTCTAAAATCCTCAATTTTAATCCAATTAACTTGAAATTTGAAGAGCATTTGCTTATCAGGTCCCTGAACTCAACCACCTATTAATTTCAACAAAGGCCAAAAGATGCCTGGTGTTGGCATAATGCTTAGGGTGGTGGGCTTGGGATCCTATGATCCTGAGTTCAATCCCCCTTGGCTGTTGAATTAATACTGGGTGGGGTTGACTTTGCCTGTCCTCCTTCCAAGGTTGGCACAATGAGTGCCAGCATGCTGGCTGGTATCCTGTGTCGGAGTGGCAACCCATCCAGGATTGTACACAATAGCCAAGGAGACTGCTTCGACAGCACCAATGCTCTGCACAGAGTATGGTCCCATTGGATGGATAGGCCAAAAGGCCAATTTGACCTAAATTCAGCCAAATTTGCTAAAATCCTAAATTTTCATCTAATTGACTTGAAATTTAATCAGGATTTTCAGAACAACTCGCTGAATACAACCACCAATTATTTTTGAGGTCAGCACATGCCAAAAGATCAACACATGTCAAATGGTCAACAACTTAGGGGCACTTTCTAAAATCATCAATTTTTATATGATTGACTTCAAATTTGAACAGCATTTGCATATCAGGTCAATGAATTCAACCACCAATTAATTTTCAGGACAAAAGGTCAACATATAGTCAGGTAAATCTACAACAAAAAATAGCCTTACCCCCAAAAAATTGATACAAAAGGTTTTTTTAACGGTTTTGGGTAGGGTTTGACCTCCAAAATAACATACTAAAAATCTACTCAAATCCACCTACCGGAAAGGGCCTATTTTCAAGATGGCGTCCAAAATGGCCGCCGTGGGCTTAAATTGCCATAGAATGGGCACTAGTTGGCCTATATTTGCGATTTTTGTGTCAATTTCTATGTTTCGGAGGTCAACAAATCTATTGAAATCATTTTCAAAGTTGATCAGTGATGGGAAAGCCTTAAATCCAAAGATGGCGTCCAAAATGGATGGCGTAATAAGTTCTGGGCGGGTCTAAGCCCTGATCTTGTCATCGAACAGACCTTGATGAAATCCCTGAAGAGCACTGGTGGCCTAACACGCGGAAGTGGGATGGGTGAAGAACAACAGTCTCTATGGATAATGTCAATGCCGGTCACGTCGGAATACAACAGTGTGATGCAGGAATTCACTGATCTTTTGTACACGACTAGTGAACAACACAAGGAATCTAGTGGCGCAAGGATGGAGAGAGATACTTCTGACCTAGCCAAAATCAGGCATCATCAGACCAAAATCAGGCATCATCCCAACTGACTGGAAGAGGGGCCTTGTTGTCCCTCTCTGGAAAGGGAAGGGTGATCGCCAAGACTGCAACAACTACCGAGGGGTGACGCTGCTCTCAGTGCTGGGCAAGGTCTTTGCTCGGATAATTCTTGATAGGGTTCGCCACCATCTGCTTGAGCACCAGCATCCAGAGCAGTCAGGCTTTACACCAAAGAGGTCAACGATTGACCGTATCCTTGCACTTCGTGTCCTCACTGAACGCAGACGAGAGTTTCGGCAGGGGCTGCTTGCAGCCTATGTTGATCTCTGTAAAGCGTTCGATTCAGTGAATCGGGATGTCCTCTGGAGGATTCTTGGTCTTCGTGGGGTGCCACCGAAACTGATCGATCTGATGTCTGAACTCTACTCTGGTACTGAGAGTGCTGTGAAGTGTGGTGGTACCATCTCTGACTTATTTCCAGTTGTTATTGGAGTTCGTCAGGGATGTGTACTTGCCCCCACACTTTTCAGCACTTGTATGGACTGGATTTTTGGGAGGATGTCGGAGAGATAAAGTTGCGGTGCATCGTTTGGCAATGTCAAGATCTCGGACCTTGATTTTGCAGATGATGCAGTCATCTTTGCGGAGATTTAGACATCCTCTTGGGGGCCCTCGAGGTGCTGAATGAGGAGTCGGAGCCGTTGGGATTACGGATTTCTTGGGTCAAAACTAAGATCCAGGCTTTCGGTGACATCTTGGATGCTGCTGTCCTGTCTGTGTCTGTTTGTGGTGAGGATGTTGAGGTCGTGGATAGATTCACTTACCTTGGCAGTGATATTCATGTCTCCGCAGGTTGTGAGCCGGAGGTCAATAGACGTCTGGGTCGGGCCTGGGGAGTCATGGATTCACTGGATCATGGGGTGTGGCGCTGCCGGTACCTGTGTGGGAGGACGAAAGTCCGAGTCTTCAGGTCCTTGGTACTTCCAGTCTTGCTCTATGGGTGCGAGACTTGGACTTTGACCAAGGATCTGAGACAGAGACTTAATTCCTTTGGTACCAGGTCTCTTCAGAGAATCCTTGGCTATCGCTGGTCGGATTTTGTGTCCAACGAGCGGTTGCTGAGAGAGACTCGGATGAGATTTGTTACCTGCATAGTCCGTGAGCGTCAGCTGCGGCTGTATGGACATGTGGCTCGTTTTCCTGATGCTGATCCTGCTCACCAGATTCTCTCAGCGAGGGAGTCTCATGAGTGGAGGAGGCCAGTGGGCCGACCACGTGCCTCATGGTTGCAGCAGGTTGACCATCATCTCAAGGAGATGGGGATGGGCCTGGCATCTGCCTGGGGGATGGCCAGGAGGCCCCTGGAGTACCGGCGGAAAGTGGACGCAGCGACGCGCTGTTCTGGCACATGCTCCCATACCTGACCTGACCTAGCCAAAATCAGTTCAAAACTCAGTGAATGCTCTCCGTTTTCTCCAGATCCCTCACTAAGAAATGTTGTGACTGGAGTGGTGGCCGCATCAGATGTGAATGTCCACGAGCATAAGTCTGTTGGAGAGAAGATTATGGAAAGTATGGTCAATAAACCCACTTTCACATCTTCCTTCAAACGAAAAGACAGAGCCAAAACACTTGGAGATGTATCTTCAGTCAAACTTGGTCCAGACAGAGCAATTGACCCTGCTCTACTCTTTAAAAGATTTCTTGCTGTGTCAAAAACAGGAGACATTTCGTTGGAAGATGTCATGGGCTATGAGCTGAGCCCATTTCCCCCTGCCCTGTTTGAGGGTACAGGTATTTTCAGAAAGGCTGACAAACCTCAATTAGTTCAAGCTATCAGAGATCATTCTGCCAAAGTGTCAAATGATACCGTGTCTGACTCTGTTCCCCAAACTAAGCACTATGTTATTGATGGTGGCTCCTTGCTGCATCGTTTGTCATGGACAGCCGGGGACAGTTTCAATGTGATAGCCAAGTCGTATGCTGACTTCACTATGGAAAAGCAACAGTCGTTTTTGATGGTTATGATGATGGACCATCTATTAAGGACAATACACACAAGCGCCGTGGCCATATTGTTCATCTCGAAGTCAGCTTCACACCTGGAACAGAATTCTCTGGCAAAAAGGATGAGTTCCTGCCCAGGAGCTCCAACAAGCAACAGCTCATCAACCTCATCAGTGAGGAAATGAAGAAAATTGGCTTGAACGTAATTCATGCACCAGGGGATGCCGATGTAGACATAGTAAAAGTGGCAGTGACATCGTCATACCAACAATCAACTACCCTGATTGGAGAAGATACAGATCTGTTGGTGCTATTATTGCATTACGCTAGCGTCGACAGCAAAGAACTGTATTTTCGTTCTGACAATTCATCCAGGAACTGGAAGGTGCACAATATCAACCAGCTGAAAGTATCATTGGGTGAAGAGCTATGCCCACATCTTCTCTTCCTTCATGCCTTCACTGGGTGTGACTCGACATCTCGAGTATTTGGAATTGGAAAAAAGTCAGCATTTCAGAAACCGGCAAAGGGGGATTCAGCAATCAAGACTTGTGCAAACACCTTCCTTGTCCCCAACCAAACAAGAGACATGGTCGTGGAAAATGGCAACAATGCCATGAAAGTATTATTTGGAGGACATCCCTGTGATTCCCTCGCCAAGTTGCGATATAATATCTTTGTGAAGAAACTGGCTTCAGCCAAGTCGTTTGTCACCCCAGAATGTCTGCCACCAACAGCGTCTTCAACAAGGTTTCACTCTCTGAGAGTATACTATCAGATTATGGTCTGGATGGGGAGGAACGGAAACTTGAAGGCAACAGACTGGGGTTGGAAACTGGAGGACAATAAACTAGTTCCAGTCATGTCAGACAAGGACGCTGCTCCAGAAAAGTTGTTGAAGATGATCCGATGCAACTGCACAACTGGCTGTAGAACAAGTCGCTGTAGCTGTAGGGGATACGGTCTGCCATGCCACAGGGTCTGCGGACCCTGTCAACTTGATACCTGCGAAAATCCTTTCAACAAGACAGTATCGGAGGACGAAGAGGAAGCATAGTTTATCTATGGTAAATACTACTTCAATGAACGAACTTTCGTTGATGTTTTCGATTTACCCTAACTTGAAGGCATTTTAATTGAAAGTACGTTCTAGAGGAAATGGTGATCATTGTGAGAGCCGATTAATTTATTACTTTCTAAATGACCAAAGCATATTTTTATTTATGTTATGCACAAGATGGTCAATTAATTCTGATCACTACATACGGGACAACTTTTCAGGTAGACACTATTTGAAGGATTGGGCATGACCTCCAAAACATAGGAATAAACACAAACACTACAAATGTAGTCCATTTATTGCCTGTTTTAAAACAAGTACACGCCCATGGTGGCCATTTGGGGGGGGGGGGGCATTTTGGACACCATCTTGGATTTAAGGCCTTACCATCACTAGTCAACTCTGAAAATGATATCAGGTGATTTGTTGACCTCCAAAATATAGAAATCGACACATACATCACAAGCATGCACGGTATTTATTGACAATTTAGTAGCAATTTTATGCCCATGGCGGCCATTTTGGGGGCCATTTTGGACGCCATCTTGGATTTAAGGTTTTTCCCATCACTGATCAGCTTTGAAAATGGTTTCATTGGATTTGTTGACCTCCAAAACATAGAGATTGACACAAAAATCACAAATGTAGGCCAGCTATTGCACATTCTATGGAAATTTAAGCCCACGGCGGCCATTTTGGACGCCATCTTGAAAATAGGCCCTTTCCGGAAGGTGGATTTGAGTAGATTTTTAGTATGTTATTTTGGAGGTCAAAATCAACCCAAAACCGTTGAAAAACCTTTTGTATCAATTTTTTTGGGGTCAAACCACAAATTTACTCTACTAATAGGCTTAATTTCTAAAATTTATAGATAAGGGCCAAAACACGCACATATATATATATAAAAGGTCAACCTCAGCCAAAAGGTCATCCTTGGCCAAAGGTCAACAACTTAGGTGAGGTTTCTAAAATCCTCAATTTTCATCCATTTGACTTGAAATTTGAAGAGGATTTATATTTCAGGTCAATTAATTCAACCAGCCAATTATTTTTAGGTCAACATGGACCAAAAGGTCAACATAGGCCAAAGGTCAATGACTTAGGTGAGAGTTCTAAAATCCTCAATGTTCATCCGGTTGACTTGAAATTTGAAGAGGATTTATATTTCAAGTCACTGAATTCAAACAGCCAATTATTTTGAGGTTAACATTAACCAAAATGTCAGCATAGGCCAAAGGTCAACAACTAAGCAAAGGTCAACAACTTAGGTGAGAAAATCACTATGGATGATTTTTCATTAATCTGTTGGTCTGTCTGTTTATCGCCTCCAGGTCACGATTCTAAACCGATCATCATGAAACTATACCAAGTTTTAGAGGTAGTCTCAACTGAGGAGCCGATTGATTTTGAGGTCAAAGGTTAAAGGTCATCTGTCGGTCAAATTTCTAAAAGTCATTTTTCATCTGATTGAATTGAAATTTGAACAAGATTTGCATATTGCTACATCACTGAATTTGGAAACCAACTATTTTTGAGATCAAAAGGTCAAAGGTCAACTCAAGGTCAAACTTTAAAATCATCAATTTCAACCTGAAAAAATATCAATTTTCATCCGATTGACCTGAACTTTGATCAAGATTGTCAATTTTAATCCAAACGAAATGGACAATTTGATGTATCCATGGCAACCTTTGTGGAAGGGGGGAGGGTGGATTTTGCAAGTATCGTGCTCTGAATGACGCCTTTTTCTTCTTTGTCTGTTTATCACCAAAAGGTCACAATTCTAAACCGATTTTCACGAAAATTCACCACATGGTAGAGCTTGTCATAAGCAAGAAGTCTCTTGTTTTTGAAGTCAAAAGGTCAACAACATAGGCTAAAGGTCAACAAATTTATCAAATTTTATAAATCCTCAATTTTCATCCCATTGACTTGAAATTTGAAGAGGATTTGCACATCAGATCACTGAATTCAACCACCAATTATTTTTGAAGTGAACATTGGCCAAAAGGTCAACAGAGGCTAAGTTTCTAAAATTCCAAAATTTCATCCAATTGACTTGAAATTTGAGGAGGAGTTGCAAATTTGGTCATTTAATTCAACCAAAAATTTTGTTTGAGGTCATATTTGTTTCATGGATTTTGCGAGTATCATTTTCTCCTCAACCACCATTCCTCCCATCAATTTATCGCTCTATTGCTCATTGATTGTATGTAATAAATTGATGAAAGTGTTGATTTGTGTCTTAACTTATCCTGTTCAGGTTTGACCTGGGATAGTGCTCCTAGGACGATTGATCCGAGTTACAATTGCAATGCTATCCCATTGAGAGCAGCATGGGGCATTGGTTTGCTCGGCCAATTAAGCGGCCGCACATAGTCACCGGCACAGTCCCTCATCCACTCCATTCATCTCACGGTAAACCAACCTTGGGTGTGAATATCCGAGCAGAGGAGAGTGTTATCCATGGCATCCGTGATTTTTTTTTTATGGACATGCTGGGTTCGGCGTTATCCTCCCACGTGGCCCATCAGATCACTGATGACATCTGATATCTCTCTCTCTCTCTCTCTCTCTCTCTCTCTCTCTCTCTCTCTCTCTCTCTCTCTCTCTCTCTCTCTCTCTCTCTCTCTCTCTCTCTCTCTCTCTCTCTCTCTCTCTCTCTCTCTCTCTCTCTCTCTCTCTCTCTCTCTCTCTCTCTCTCTCTCTCTCTCTCTCTCTCTCTCTCATGTGTCATACTCTTTACAGAGCATCAGTGCCACCAAAGCAGTTTCCTGAGTAATGATCATAGTAGGTGGTTTGTCATTGCCTTCCCAGCAGTAATTAGGGAAGGAATTTGGAATTTGGGCCTTTCTTGCCTACTCTTCATGAAGGACACCATGAGGTCTTCAGCATCCATCAAGTAATGCCAGCAGATGGGAATCCATTTAACACCCATCTGAGGGATGACACACATTGATGAATCACCCTGCCTATGAAACACTGGGATGACAGTTTATAGCTGGGTCAGGATTTGAATCCATCCTAGATAGGTTGAAAGCGAGTATGCATACCTCTAGGCCATCCTGCCAGCCCACTAATCACATCAGGAAATCTCAAAACAACCTTGAGACACTATTTGGAGTATTTCTTAATATCCATAAAGCCTATGGCAGTATGGAAAGAAGACAAGGTCTCCTTTATCAGATACATCAACTGGGAATCAATTGCAGAATGGTCTTGTGGATCCAGGACTTTTTGTCCAACAGATCCTTCCATGTGAGAGTATGTCAAGTCTTATCCCCCATTTTCCACATGGATAAAGGCATTCCTCAGGGTCACATGAGTCTAAGTCCTTCTCTTTTTAATATTATGATCAATAATGCAGTTTTTACTCAGGGTCTCATCATCAGTTATCTCTATTTGCGGATGACATTGCTACCTGGATCCAGAGCAGAAACATCTTTTGTGGCCAAAAAACTTCAGGCATATATGTGCAGGATTGAGCAGTGGGCCCCAAAATCGGTATTTATGATTTCTGGATCAAAGTCCAAGTTCATCATTTCCACTTGTAAAAAAAAGGCTAAGGACATATCAATATACTGTACATCAATGGCACTTTCCTCAAAAGCTTCCTCTGATGTCATTTTTAGGAATTATTTTCGATAAGGGCCTCTCACTTGGAACTCCAGTTTAAAAAATTATTTGCGGTCAAATGTGAAAAAAAGACCTTAATCTTATATGAAGTCTATCTGGTACAATTTCGGGAGCTCATCAGGAAAGTCTCATACTTCTATATGAAGCCCTTATCCACTCTCAATTTGACTATGGTAGCCAGGCCTTTTGGGACATGTCCATAACTCACCACAAATAAACCTGAAACCACTCCAAAGCACTTCGTATATGTCTGGGGGCCTTTAAAAGCACTTCTGTTCCTGCCCTTCTTATGAAAGCTGGTGAGATGCTTTTGCCTCTCTGCTGGAAAGTATCCAGTTTGAAATATTGGGTTAAGATAATCTCTTCTGGGGATAACCGTCCAGTCATTGCTTTTTTTTTTCAGACTGTTGGGAATATCAAACACTCAGCAGTAACTGATTCACCCTTTTGGACTTGCTTATCAGAGGGCAGTTAAAGAAATGGGTTTGGATTCTTTACCAGTAAATCCCTTGAATAAAGTGGCAATTTGGCCCCTTGGACTCAAGACCCCTTGTATCCACCTGGATCTATGGGGTAAAACTGATAGGGCAACCCAGTTGTGACATGTCACCAAGTGGTGGAAAATATCCACACAGTTTGGAGTCAATCCTTACACATCTACACAGAGAGTTCTAAAGAATCTTCACTTGAGAGAACACTTGCTGCAGGAGGGGGGAGAGAGGAGGGGGAGAGAGGAGAGGAGAGAGAGGAGGGGGGAAGAGAGAGGGCGGGAGAGTGAGGGGGAGAGAGAGGGGGAAGAGAAAGGGGGAAGAGAGAGGGGGAGAAGAGAGAGGGGGAGAAGAGAGAGGGGGGAAGAGAAAGGGGGGAAGAGAGAGGGGGAGAAGAGAGAGGGGGGAAGAGAGAGGGGGAAGAGAGAGGGGGAAGAGAGAGGGGGAAGAGAGAGGGGGGAAGAGAGAGGGGGGAAGAGAGAGGGGGGAAGAGAGAGGGGGGAAGAGAGAGGGGGAAGAGAGAGGGGGGAAGAGAGAGGGGGAAGAGAGAGGGGGAAGAGAGAGGGGGGAAGAGAGAGGGGGGAAGAGAGAGGGGGAAGAGAGAGGGGGAAGAGAGAGGGGGAAGAGAGAGGGGGGAAGAGAGAGGGGGAAGAGAGAGGGGGGAAGAGAGAGGGGGGAAGAGAGAGGGGGGAAGAGAGAGGGGGAAGAGAGAGGGGGAAAGAGAGAGGGGGGAAAGAGAGAGGGGGGAAGAGAGGGGGGAAGAGAGGGGGAAGAGAGAGGGGGAAGAGAGAGGGGGGGAGAGAGAGGGGGAGAGAGAGAGGGGGAGAGAGAGGGGGAGAGAGAGGGGGGAGAGAGGGGGAGAGAGAGGGGGGAGAGAGAGGGGGAGAGAGAGGGGGAGAGAGAGGGGGAGAGAGAGGGGGAGAGAGAGGGGAGAGAGAGGGGAGAGAGAGGGGAGAGAGAGGGGAGAGAGGGGGGAGAGAGGGGGAGAGAGGGGGAGAGAGAGAGGGGGAGAGAGAGGGGGGAGAGAGAGGGGGTGAGAGAGAGGGGGTGAGAGAGAGGGGGTGAAGAGAGGGGGGGAAGAGAGAGGGGGGAAGAGAGAGGGGGGAAGAGAGAGGGGGGAAGAGAGAGGGGGGAAGAGAGAGGGGGGAAGAGAGAGGGGGGAAGAGAGAGGGGGGAAGAGAGAGGGGGAAGAGAGAGGAGGGGAAGAGAGAGGGGGAGAGAGAGGGGGAGAGAGAGGGGGAGAGAGAGGGGGAGAGAGAGAGAGAGAGAGAGGGGGAGGAGAGAGGGGGAGGAGAGAGAGGGGGAGGGGAGAGAGAGGGGAGGGGAGAGAGGGGGGAGGGGAAGAGAGGGGGGAGAGAGAGGGGGTGTCACAATTCTTCTTCTTCTTCGTTTCATATGTCACAATTGACGCTGGGGACCTGAGTTTGTTTCCCAGGTGCTTCCCAAGTTATGGCCATTCATGATACGGTTGGTCCGATCTAATTGAAACAATGCCCCAATCCAGTCGTCGTTTACGAGAGCAAAGGAACGAAGCTGCACATAATGGCACGCACCTATGGGCCCGCACTAGTAAATATAATTAGGAGTCAGATTGACAAAAATTGCAGTTTCAGTGGGATACCTCAGCTGTACCGTTTGGTTGAATCCTCTGCTTTCCCGAAGAAAACAGTCCCCAGTTGCTCAAAAACGAAGAAAATTTAACCATTAGATAAGGGGTATCCTGTGGTAAAAATTATCTGATGGTGAACAAACAGACTATTGATCAAGTAAGGAAGCAGTTCCATTTTTAAAGTATTTCATATGGCTTTTTCACTTGTAAAGCTGTTTCCCAAGGGTTTGAAAGCTGTTTTTCCCAAGGTTTGATTTAATTGTTGTGCTTGGTAGACATTTGTGAATACATTTACAGAGAGAGGGGCGAGAGAGGAGGGGACGAGAGGAGGGGGACGAGAGGGGGGGACGAGAGGGGGAGACGAGAGGGGGAGACGAGAGGGGGGACGAGAGGGGGGACGAGAGGGGGGACGAGAGGGGGGACGGGAGGGGGGACGGGAGGGGGGACGGGAGGGGGGACGGGAGGGGGGACGGGAGGGGGACGGGAGGGGGACGGGAGGGGGACGGGAGGGGGACGGGAAGGGGGACGGGAAGGGGGACGGGAAGGGGGGACGGGAAGGGGGACGGGAGGGGGGACGAGAGGGGGGACGAGAGGGGGGACGAGAGGGGGGACGAGAGAGGGGGACGAGAGGGGGGACGAGAGGGGGGACGGGAAGGGGGACGGGAAGGGGGGACGGGAAGGGGGACGGGAAGGGGGGACGGGAAGGGGGGACGGGAAGGGGGGACGGGAAGGGGGGACGGGAGGGGGACGGGAGGGGGGACGGGAGGGGGACGGGAGGGGGACGGGAGGGGGGACAGGAGGGGGACGAGAGGGGGGACGAGAGGGGGACGAGAGGGGGACGAGAGGGGGGACGAGAGGGGGACGAGAGGGGGGACGAGAGGGGGACGAGAGGGGGGACGAGAGGGGGGACGAGAGGGGGGACGAGAGGGGGGACGAGAGGGGGGACGAGAGGGGGACGAGAGGGGGGACGAGAGGGGGACGAGAGGGGGTGTCACAATTCAAGAGAGGGGGAGAGAGGAGGGGGCGAGAGGGGACGGGAGAGGGGGTGAGAGTGGGGGCGAGAGAGAGGAGGGGTGAGAGAGGAGGGGGAGAGAGGAGGGGGAGAGAGAGGAGTGTGAGAATAGGGGGAGGGGCGCAAGAGAGGGGGGAGCGAGAGAGAGGAGAGCGAGAGAGAGGGGAGAAAGAGAGGGGTGAGAGAGAGAGAGGGGGAGAGAGGGGGGGCAAGAGAGGGGGGCGTCACAATTCTTCTTCTTCTTCGTTTCATATGACGTCACAATTGACGCTGGGGACCTGAGTATGTTTCCCAGGTGTTTCCCAAGTTATGGCCATTTATGATACGGTTGGTCCGATCTAATTGAAATAATTCCCTAATCCAGTCGTCGTTTACGAGAGTGAAGGAACGAAGCTGCACGTACGGGCACGCACTAGTATACAAAAACAATATAAAGCATATACAAAAACAATCTATAGCATATACAAAAACAATATAAGCATATACAAAAACAATATATAGCATATACAAAAACAATGTATATAGCATATACAAAAACAATATGTAGCATATACAAAAACAATATATAGCAAATACAAAAATAATATATAGCAAATACAAAAACAATATATAGCATGACATCTCAAAATGTTATGGCGCATGCCTGGGCAGGGTGTGTGGAGATCATGGGTTGCCCAAGCATCAGAATCCCCCTCTCGACCTTGCTGGCGGAATCCAAGGGAGTGCAGGACATGACGTTTGGCACCAGTTTGATTGCTGGAGTTGCCTGAGATGTGTAAAAAAACTACCACGTAACCACCTTTGGGGGTCCACTCCAGGTTTTCTGTCAGGGTTTTCTCCCTTAGTCTTGGTCTATCTCTATCCCAAGACCCCCACAAGGAAATGGGGATACTTACCTATAGCTCGAGATCTGGTTCATGGGCACCAGGGCACGTCCTCACGCCGGAGGGCTTCCATGCCACATGTCTCGGAGCCAGATCTCTTCCGTGTCCCTTGTAATTTAGCCTGAGCCCGCAAGGTGCTCAGTTTGCGTGTGTCACCTCGAGGAGGGACTACATGAGGCTTGCTGATGGAGAGGCTATGTACTGACAGGGAAAGGCTTACACACTCTGCTCTCCTTTTCACATTACTACTAGTCAGCGGTGGAAGCTACACTGAACTACCACACTAGACGCATCACACCAACCATTTTGACACCCTCAGTAATACTAGTACCACATGGTAAAATCCCTTATGTAGAGCTAGTTAAGGTATAGTACCACATGGTAAAATCCCTTATGTACAGCTAGTTAAGGTAGAGTACCACACAGTAAAATCCCTCATTTGGAGCTAGTTGAGGTGTTCAAGTCAGGATTGCCGGGTAATCCCGTTTGGTTGTTTGTTTTCTAGAGTAAAAGACGACGTCGTTGGAAACACGCGTTTCGGGATCCCACTCGCTGTGTTTCTTCTCACTCGAAAACATTCACATTCCAACCGTTTCTCATCCCGTCGAGCAGAAATGAGGTCACAATTCATTGGAGGATTTGTTGAGCGTTTCCACGACGGGAAATCTTGTAAAAACGTCATTGTTTAAATTCCCTTAAAACATCCTCAAGAGTTTGTAAAAGGAGGATTGTCGAACACAAATAATCATTTTAATATCTCGAACCTCCTCGAACTGCGTTCTCTCCCCGCAAATCAAATAACCACATGTTCCTAATTTAATTTTGGTCTAATTAGAAGACGGCACACGTCACGTTTTCAGGGTGTCGACATTTACATGAACGAGTCATCGTTTAACGGTTAATTAAATAACACACACAATGGGAGAGGAGGCGTGGCTTCACAATATCCCGGCATGCTTCGCGCCTCCAACGTTTGGTGGTTGTTATTTTTGAATCATCGTTTACCAGTTGTTTATTACAATTAATCCTTGATTCTGGTTGTGTTCTTGATAGCACTGCGTATGCCTGACCAGATCACCTCACCACACAGATCACGTCGACGTTTCCCTCCAAAATAACGACATGTTACCCAGTAGACTCTCACTTGCTCGTTAAAAACTTGGACACAAGTGTTCGTTTGGGGTTTTTATCTGGAGTTATTTCACTGTGGAGTCGTGATGAATCACGTGTTGCATTACCTCCAAAACCAACACGAAAATCTCAGGATTCCACCCCCAGGATGGCTGACAACACAGCCCGGAACAGGCTTCCAAATGTCCGTCACAATCCTGACTGATCTCCTTCCTCAGTTCCGCTCACAATTGTGTGTGGTCAACTCTCTTAAAGGGACACTGTTAAAATGATGCGCTGCTTTCCATTTTGTGGTCAAGCTGGCCTCCAAAGCCAGTCGGCGAGTGGTCATCCTCCGTCGTACAAAGAACTTCCTCGGCACATCCGATCTTCTCACCACGTACAAAGCTTTCATCCATAGCCTGATGGAGTA
The DNA here is from genome assembly GCF_056783735.1 of Eptatretus burgeri. Lineage (NCBI taxonomy): Eukaryota > Metazoa > Chordata > Myxini > Myxiniformes > Myxinidae > Eptatretus > Eptatretus burgeri. The sequence goes on along the minus strand of NC_140964.1, from coordinate 91,467,737 downwards.
CTGCTCTCCCCTCTGGGCTGGTGCTCCTGCCTCTCACCTTTCTTGGCTTCACGTTGTGGAAACCAAGGCATTTCGTATCATTGGTACCTCCCACGATGAAGCTGAGTCTTTGAACCTCTCACTCTCTCACCACAGACAGGTCGGTGGTCTTTCTGTCTTATACAGTCTCCTCTCTGGCATCACGCCCCCCCCCCCAATATTTCCGCAAAGCGCTCAAGGTCCACCAACAACCCCTTCCGGTAAAACTACCAAAATCATGAATCACTGCTCACCTTCACTTTTTCATTCCTCTTTTTTCCTGCCTCTGGAGCAAACTCCCTCACTCTCTTCAATCTCACTCATCCCTCCAGGTCTGCTCACCACCATCTCTTGTCTTCCCCCATCCAAAATCCATGATCTTTTCTGCCCCCGATAATCCACCCCAAACCCACCTCCTTAAAATTTCCTTCCTTCCTGAAAGTCCCTGTGGTGTCCATCTTGTATACCCCATGTTCCCCACCCCATCCCTCTCCCTTCCACAGATCTCTAAATGTCTCTATTCCCCACTGTTTTGTCCTTCCCTCTCCAGTCCCTCTTATCTCCTGCTCCCCTTGTTGTTAGCTATTATACGAGCCTCGACATTGTATACAAAAAATAAATAAATAAAGTGGTGACGTTATTTTTTGTCCAAAACAGTGACGTGAAAGACATCCTCGTTGTTTTCTTTAATAAATCAACAAAACCTCTGAATTTGGCTCAAGTCACTTGTCGAACCTGCAGTTTACCAGTAAAGACAGTCCATGCTCAACTTTCTCTGACGTGTATTTCATCAGATGAACAATTAATCAAACTTCAAAGAGCGACTTGGATACTTTGACTGTGACGTCATCAATTTGAAATAAACATTTGATGATTCACATTTGGTGTTCCAAATTGATTATTGAGGTTAAACATTCCAGTCTATGATGAGAGGAATCATAATAATAAATCAACATAATCGGAAAACTTTTTCAAATTAAGTCTTGAAACCTTTTCTGATTCGATTGTTCCCACGACTGTCAGAACTTATATTCACATCGGAGAAACTACAGACAGTTCTTGTTAACTTGTTCCCTTTCTGTGGGTATTCTATTTTGTCCTTTAAAGTACCTGAAACCGATCAAGGAGCTTGAGCTCATGGAGGAGACACCCACATGGAAACAGTGGAGTGACCGACTCGCTCACTCCGGTCGAGTCCTTTCTCAATGTACAGGATCTTATAATCGGTAAAAAAAAATTCACTTCCATTACATATATAGATGTGAAATGTCTTTGTTCATCCTCCCTATGCTTGTACTGTGTGTCGTGCAAACATCTTGAATCCTAACCTCATCATTTAATTCTGAATAATGACAATACATTTGTTAAAGCAGGTATCTTCTGTTTTTGATTTTAGTTACACACCTTCACAAGGTGTTGCTGTGACTGAATAGTGACGTCTTGCGGTGAGCGAGAGAGATCACAGCCTCGTATGAAGCACTTTCTTTCCGTTATTATCAAGCAAGGAGCAGCTTTGCACACACACACACACACACACACACACACACACACACACACACACACACACACACACACACACACACACACACACACACACACACACACGCTCATGATGATATTGTTACGAATTTCGGTCCGCCCGGCGTGCGATCGGCCGTAACTCTAATCACGACTGCGTCGCCCACCGGAACGCACAATTCAGTCGTGACCCTCCTTAGAACTATCGCCAGGAGCGAGTCACGGGTGGGTCTTTCGACCCCACCACAATCGTGCCAATCGGCCACCTGCGCAGGATAGGGTTGTTCGCCAAACTCGACCTACCTAAGTACCTGCGTGGGTCGTTAACCGGGCGATCATACCTCGCCGCTGGCCGGCCGAGGACACGAACCGCTTAAGCGGTCCGTTCCGTGCTTCAGTGATAACCGAGCAGTGTTATCGCCGGCCCCGACGGACGTGATTATTTACCGGGTGCTTACACCCTTCCACCAATTCTTTCCGTGATGCAAGATGGAACTTTCAAACAAAGGAACGACACAACGAAACAGGGAACAGTTCGACAAGTACATTTATTCCACACTCAGACAAGGCAAGCACGTATAACAGTCAAAGCAATGAAAGTAAGAATTACAACCGACTACAAGCAAAGGTTTATTTACATGCACTTAAACAGTTTCTACTTTACAAGACACGGTGCCACAACACGCATTCACACAAAAGCAAAGGAAAGACCCCCTCAAAGGCAAGGGAGTCAGACTGGGCCCGTGGGCCTAATGCGCGTGTAGCCTGGATGAGCGGCCAGGTCCATGAGACCGAAGGGTCCTACCCGCAATGTCAGCGTAGCTGCGCCTGGCTTCGTGCCCCTAGCGTGGTCGGCGAGCTCTCTCCGGCGCTCCCCATCTGCCTTTCCCGTCGGCTTCGAGCTCCGTCTCCCGACTCGACTGCCCTGCAGACTTGACTTCGTCTCCCGACACTCCGCCGCTGCCACTCCACTGCTCCCACTTGGTTTTCTGCCGACGTACTGCGCACCTTGACTTCCACATGACTTCCCCCCCCCCCCAAGCTGCGCTGTGCTCGCGCCTATATAGCCCGGGGGAGGGGCGTATATGTAAATTTCTGGATCACAGCGGGTTCGGAGGCGGGGCTATACCACCCGATGCTCAGTCATTGGATGGATGAAAAGGGGGCGTGAAGCATTCCTGATCCAATTTTCGGGGCGAAAGGAACGCATTCACAGTGGGTTCGGAGGCGGGGCTACACTACCCGGTGCTCGGTCATTGGATGGATGAAAAGGGGTGTGAAGCATTCCTGATCCGCTTTTCGGGGCGAAAGGAACGCATTCACAGCCCATGGCACGACGTGTGGTAGAAAGGCGGAGGTGGTGGGAGTTCGGTTGTTGGCGGGCGTCGTTTGCGGGATGGAGTTGTGGAGGCAAAGAGGCGAAGGTGGTGGTGTTTGAGTTGTAGTTGTTTGGGAATGATGTTGGTGGTGGCGATTTGGTTGTTGGGGTATGATTGGTCCAAAATAATGATAGAGAAAAGAAAAACGGCTATCTCAAAGGATCACAGCCCAGTGAACACGGAAAATCCCTCTAAACAATGGTGGGGAAATCTAACTACACAATTACTTACAGTCATAACTGATCTAAGCTCCTTTATGGTGTATTGTGAATTTCCACAGCGTAACAATATACACACGAGCTCATGATGACACACACACACACACACACACACACACACACACACACACACACACACACACACACACACACACACACACACACACACACACACACACACACACACACACACACACACACACACACATCCAATTTGTACATAATCACGAAGAGAGCAATCAGGAAAGGAGTGTCTCACCTGCCTTGCGACACAATACAAATACAGGTGTTAATAGGATGACGTCACACTTGTAACCAAAACGATAACAGATACAGATGTTGTTACAGATTCGGATGAAGCGGTGATGGTTTATGAATGATAAATGAATCATTTTACGATCACTACTAATTTCACCTACACAATTAATTCCTGAATCAATCAATTATTGCACATCGCCCACTCCAATTCCGTGTCCATAATAATGACGACGTCGTGACGAAGTATCATTTGTACACATTTACCTCAGAAGTTCACCGCTCCCTCCCAATTCCGCGTCCATAATAATGACGACGTCGTGACGAAGTATCATTTGTACACATTTACCTCAGAAGTTCACCGCTCCCTCCCAATTCCGAGTCCATAATAATGACCACGTCGTGACGAAGTATCATTTGTACACATTTACCTCAGAAGTTCACCGCTCCCTCCCAATTCCGCGTCCACATGCTTCCCTTCCCCTCGAGTGTTGCCCTCTTTTGGCCGCTGGTTGCATCATTGGTTCGGGGCGCAGACTATTACCAATCCACTGGTACTCATTTCGCCGACCTCGGAAGGATGGCAGGCTGAGTCAACCCCCCTGGTGTTAATTCAACGGTTAAAAAACAGGTCTCCTCAGAACCAGCGGTTCTCGAGCCACCACCCCGAACCGCGAGGATTTCTCCACGTGCCGCACGAGGGTATGACCGGGACGCCGATCGCGCGCGTCCGATTAATTTATTTATTTGCCATGAGCGCCGGTGTCCTTGGAATGCTCCGTTACTTGTGTCATTTAACTTTGAATTGTATAATATTGAAGATGTATGAAGAAAGTATCACTCGAGCAATAAGGAAAATGCAATTTGAAAGAGGATTTGTTTCGTACAACATGGTGAGTGGGAACTCCCCCCTCTCCTCTCATGACCCATTCTCGAACTCCCCGTGACCAATCAAACCCTCCCACTACTCCCCGCCCCCTCCCACTATTCCCCGCCCCTCCCACTATTCCCCGCCCCCTCCCACTACTCCCCGCCCCTCCCACTACTCCCGCCCCCATTCTTTGCAGGTCAAAATATCCTCGTCCCCATTTGCCTGTTCCACTTCCATCGTCGTCCCAAAGCCCGGAGGTCCTCCATCGGTACGTCTTTGCACCGAAGGCTTGAATCGCGAGTCCGTGCGAACCGAACTCGTACGTCAAAACCTCGGAGCATATTAACATCTGTTAACCCTTTAAGCTCCATCCTTTGCTGTGTGGTCTTCATTGTTTGTCCGCTCACGTTCTCTTTTGTACAAAGCGTCCACTTTGCCTTATAGAAGTTATAATTAGCAATCTTGGTGATTAACTAACTAACTTTCTGCCCTTACTAATCTGGAAAAGTATCAGCAGTGCAAGAGTAGATTGGTTTAAACTGGAATTAGATAAGTCTTGTTCATGGAAGTATTGGGGAGACTGGAATAAGAGGGGTACACAGACATTGACAAGATGGTTGATAGCATAAGGTATGGATAGGTGATTGATAAGGTATGGATAGGTGATTGATAAGGTATGGATAGGTGATTGATAAGGTATGGATAGGTGATTGATGAGGTATGGATAGGTGATTGATGAGGTATGGATAGGTGATTAATAAGGTATAGATATTGATAGGTGATTGAGGTATGGATAGGTGATTGATAAGGTATGCATAGGTGATTGATGAGGTATGGATAGGTGATTGATGAGGTATGGATAGGTGATTGATGAGGTATGGATAGGTGATTGATAAGGTATAGATATTGATAGGTGATTGATGAGGTATGGATAGGTGATTGATAAGGTATGGATAGGTGATTGATGAGGTATGGACCTGTGCTGTCTGTTAGAAGTTCTCATCAAAAAGTGAATGTACTGTGGTTCATTCCACATCCTCTACCATCCCTCCCCCCCAAAAAAACATGTCCTTGTTCTTCCCCCACTGCCCCCCCACCAAAACATGTCCTGTTCTTCTCCCACTGCCCCCCCCCCCCATGAAGTATGTACACCATTAATAGATTGAGTGTACATGGTGTTGATAAAGTGCAAGAGAGAGAGGGAGGTGACGCCGGCACCTCGCTTTGATGGAGTTGTGATTTTAAAAATACAACAGTACCTAATAACTACCCGAACATCGAACAACTAATTATAGCATATATGGGACACCTGGCTCAATGTCCATCTGAGGGACTATGTTCCGGTACTTTATGGTGCAGCACCTTGCCTGTGAGGCAATGAGTAACGCAGACAGCTCGCTCGATCCACTCCAAGGTAACTGCACTCGCTACCTCTGTGAGAGCGTGGAGATGCATTTGCTGCCTAATGGTGCATTTTTCCAAATTAATAAAAACATGGAAGATGAAACATCCATACCACTAGTTTTTTTGAGATTTGAGTTGTTTAACCTGAAGCTCATGCACAATTGTTCAATAAGTACAATTTATCTAAACTCATGGAGGAGCAAAAGGGCAGCAGGTCGCAAACTACCAGGGGATAGCGAGTACAATGGATATACACAAGGAGGAATAACACCAAAATGACTTGACAGTGGCTTGGAGAGCAACAGGGAAGGAAAGAATCAGCCTGTGCAAATGAGCTTGTGGATTGCACAGGTGAGAGCTCATCAGGTCGTGATGGGCAGCCACATTTGAAACGCTGAAGTAAAGAGGATGAGAGTGGGCACAGGGAGATGATTTCACAAGTGGGAGTAAGGGGGTGAATGAATGCAAGTGAACAACCAATTTGGACTTTGGGAGGGTCGAGGTAAGAGGGGGCAGGAGGAGCAAGGCCAGATGTAAGTTTGTATAAAATGGAGAGCCCATCCTTGCTGCCAGTGGGAGAGTGTCCTTGGGAATCCCCTTCATGTGTTGATATTCCAATGGTGTGGAAAGCCTTGTTTTTGGCTTCCCAAGAGGGCAAGGTTGGAAGCAGGAGCACCAGCCCAAGGTGGGGAGCCATACTCGATGGAGATTTGAACACTGATGAGCTTGTTGTGGCTTAGGAATACCTTAGCTCGACGGAAAATATGCAGACGGCAACCGGCCTTTGATGTGAGCTTGGATATATGATCCTCCCATGAGATAGTGAAGCCAAGGAGTTCCAAGAATTACACCTCTTCCTGTGGCTGTCCAAAGAAGTGGATTGGATAGTTTGATTGCCAATCCTTGTGGAGAGACAGTGTTATTTGTCGGCATTGAATGACACATTCCAAGTAGCTAACCAGTGGCTTATCTTGTCCAGATCTGACAAAAGGGATTCAGTAGTGGTCATCCTTTCACAAGTGTCATGTATTTTTAGCCCACCTGGAACGTAGTAGCGGGGGAGATCATGGGATGGTGTGTCGTCCGTCCGTCCTTCCACAAATACTTTCAACTTCTTCTCTGAAACTACAAATACCATTTCGATGAAACTTTACCACAACGTTCATCATCGTGTATGTACCAAAGATTGTTCACACCATTAAAATAAAATTGGGGTCGAAGGGTGTCTCCAGGGGGGTTGCCCCCCAAAAGATGTATTTGCTTTTTTTCTCTGAAACTACACACACAATTTCGATAAAACTTGACCACAAACTTCATCACCCGTGATGTACCAATATTTGTTCATGGCTTAAAAAAAAATAAAAAAATCGATAGGTATTTACTTTCTTCTCTGTTACATATTTTGTGGGTCATCCACACCAACCAGTGGTTCCCTGGTTTTGTTGGCCAGCTGCTACCAGGTGAGCGCCCAGAGGTATTGCCACTATGTTTTATACAAAGGGTGCAGTAATCGGCAGAATGGTAAAGTTGGTTTTCAACAAAATCAGATTGTTGACGTAGATCAAGAATAATGTCGGTCCTGCCTTGTAGAACCCCAGCCTGAAGGGAAAGATCATGGGAAAGGATATCATCAAGGGCCACCCACTGTTTCCACTCATAGAAGAAATCAGACAACCACCTGAGCAAAGGAGCCTGAATACCAAAGAAAGAGAACTTAAAAATCAAGCCAGACAGCTTCAAAGGCTCGAGAGATATCCAGAGAGATGGTGGTCTCCATATACCTGGGCATCTGGTTTACCGACCGCTATTCAAACCTCCATAGAACCGAGCGGTCCGATTTTTCTCCAGGGAGACCAGGGTGGGAGAGCCGAAAGTCCAAGGAGCTCAGGGTTCAAAAGGGATAAATTTTATTAACGAATAATCAATCAGAGTATTTATCGCTAATTTGAAAGCTACATGGTAGTTTTCCTGAGACTAGCTCAGTTATTAGAATCCAAATCCTTCATGGTCATGCAGGGTTCATATAGTCCTGACTGAATGAAATTCCAGGAGTTTTCTAGGACAAATTGTCATTTTCAAGGAAACTTAATGCTTGCGTTATACCTTGTGTTCAACAATTTACTGATCGGAGGAACGCACAAAATTCTATAATCAGTCTTTTTTTTATTAATTGTTTTCATGATTGAACTGCAATACATGTAAGTAAAGGCAATTACACCCAACACTGTTTTACTGTATAAAACATGAAAACGTACATATTAATTAAAAAACTACAAATCTTTGGAAAAAACAAAACACTTTTACATACTTATCTTAAAAGCTGCAATTAAGCTGCAATATTTAAAGGCAATTTCACACAAAACTGTTTTATCTTACAAGACAAGAAAATGTATCTATTAATAAATCTGTGAAGAAAATACTTTTTACATACTTTCTTAGAAGTTTTTGCATTTAATGTCACTTGTTATCAACAAGTCACCTTTGTTGAACTGACTGGCATGTCATCCGTAAGTGTCACAAGCATTTACAGGTTTCTCAGAAGCCTAACATTTTCTACCACAAGTTTCTCTAACTATCAATTATTTTTCTTTCTTTTTTGGAGGTCTCTCTCAAATTGTGAGCTCTACTTAAGGCCCTGTCACACCTTGACGTTTTAGCCAGCGTATGTCTGACGTATGCAAAATTTGCCGAACCAAGCTGGCACACGTCGAATACGTTATGGGTAAGTTTTGTATACGTTAAGAGCACGCTGGCATACGTCTTTGTACGCTGGCATACGTCGTAGTACGCCGAGGTGTTAGACAAATTTTCCATGCTTTAAATTTTTCGACGTATGACAGCGTATGACTCACACATTCCGCATAATGCTGGCCATAAGTTGTAGGCACGTTACGCGATCGTTGACACACATCACTTGTACGTGACTCATAAGTAGAAACACATCAAGGTAATTGATAGCGTCAGTGTTCCAGACTCCCTGGTTTTTTATTTTTATTTTTTTTTGTTTTTTTTCTTCGGTATGACGGTGAGGTTAACACTTCGATTTCGAGTGCGCTTACAATATAATATAATTAATAGGCTGCCGCTCAACGATTTAAATCTTAACCGCACTAGAAATCGAAGTGTGAACATCACCGTCATACCGAAGAAAAAAAAAAACCAAAAAAAAAACCAGGGAGTCTGGAACACTGACGCTAACCATTACCTCAACGTGTTTCGACTTATGAGTAACTTACAAGTAACGTGTGTCAACGATCGCGTAACGTGCCTACAACTTTTGCCAGCGTATGTGGAACGTGTGTCATACGCCGAGTACGTCGAGAAATTTTCAACATGCTGAAAATTTCTCGACGTACGACGATGTATGCCAACGTACTTCGACGTATGCCAGAAAACTACGACGTATGCCAGCGTGCTCTTAACGTATACAAAACTTACGCATAACGTATTCGACGTGTGCCAGCTTGGTTCGGCAAATTTTTCATACGTCGGCATACGCTGGCTAAAACGTCAAGGTGTGACAGCGGCTTCACACTTTGATGTCTAGTGCGGTTATGATTTGAATCGTCGAGCCGCAGCCTATGAATAGCCTACGCCACGTGATCGTCGGCGATACGCTGCCGCGCTATGCATAAGTTAGACTATCGTTGGGCATAGGTTGTGAACGCCGACAACACGCTCAGCATTCGTTGGTATAAGTTATCTATATGTGATTGAAACGTTCTGTGTACGTTACTAATACGTTATGCATACGTCCAACATGTTATTATATGCCCAAAACTTTTTAAAAAACATCAATAGTTCAGCGTACGCCAGCGTTTTACATACATTTTGAGACCTTGCCATACGCTGGATAAAACGTCAAGGTGTGACAGGGCCCTAACAAATGACAAATCTCTCTCTCTTTCTGCTCTCAATGAAAACTCGTCTGCTGTTTTTTGCATTGAGTCAATGTCTGTTTTGAGTCTTTTTTGGCACGATTTTAAGTCCGATAATTCACCTTCTATCTTTCGTTTTCTGTCCGAGACAGAGGCCAGCTGTTTGTTTGGCTTCTGCTCATCCAAGTAATCTTGGTACTTCCTTCGTGCAGCACTTGCAGACAATAACAGCTTCTTGTCGAGTTCAACTTTCTGCAACCCTCCGACATTGTGAAGATGATCACAGATTACTCTCTGGGCAATTAAGGACTCGTCTCTCAAATTTTCCACCTCAATTTCTTTGTTTATCGAGAAGCCCCTTTCAACTGTAGCCTGTCCATGGGACAGCAGCAAAAGTTGTCTCACAACCTCCCACAGATTATTGAACTCCGGCTTTTTTGCAATGTCTGCATGCCACAGATGGTTGAGGCGATCTTTCTTTCGATCGAAGTGTGCGTGTTTGACTGAAGCGTCAGTCAGATATCTTGTGTACTGGCGGACAGTCTCATTTCCATTTTCTGGTGTTATCCACTTGGCGTCACAAAGGGCACTCACTGCGCATGTCTGCGCATGTAGCGGATGGCTACTTCCTTTTCGTTGAAATGTCTTGGGTCAAAACATGCTAAGTGTCTGGCAAGGGCATATTTGATTGGTGCCTTTTCAATCAGCTTTGACACTAATTCCACAAGAAGCCATCTGCATTCATTGCGAAACTCAAAAACTGCTCTATCGGATGCTTTCTTGGAGCGAACAGCTTCTTTCAGAGCTTTGTCGGCAGCCAGACCAATGTCAATCTTGGACAGATCGGCGTAGTTATCATCTTTTCTTACATCAAACGACGCCAGCTTTACAGGTGTGAGAGGCTCTGTGACTGAGTGCTTTACAAATCTCTGAAGTAAGCTTAGTATCAACTCATGCAAATCAAGTGAAATAAAAGGCAACAAGGGCCGATCATCTTGATAGGTTGTCAGGAATGGCGGAATTTCCTGGGATACGGAAAATAAGAATTTCAATCTTGCCAGCATGCGGGGAGTTTGACAAATTTTTTTGCACAGTGGAAAAGGACTGGTTGTCGGGGTTAGGAACTGATTATTTTATCACTTCTCCAACATACTTGCAAACACTGTCCCATATTTCTATCGCTCTTTGTGCGCAGGGTGAGTTGTTTAACCATCTTGTTTTGCAGAATTTTAGCGGTAGCTTGGTGCCATCTGTGACACGAAGATAGTCCTCTCTACGTGCAAGTGAGTCACGAAACAAGGTGTATAGGGCCCTTAAAAGTGAAGAAATTCCTATCTCCGACTTCTCCACGCCGGTCTGAAACGCACCATGGAGGATGTGCAGTCCACATGAGCCTACATCCAACAAGGATTTCCCGTAATTTGTCTCCATTTGTGATTGCATGCTGCGATGGAACTTCCAATTCACGCTGGGCCCCTCCATGCTGATCTGTATCAGGTTGCGTGGATTTAAACCCTCCAACACGGTGTTAAATTCCTCTAGCATGTCATCAGCAGTACAATGGCTGACAAACTTTGAGTCCAAGTATCGTGATTTTACCTCATCATTATCCCAAATACGGATGTAAAAATCCATCTGCTTCTTCTGATTTTTTTTTATTCAAGGACTCAGAGTAGCACATAACTGCTGTTAACCTTTTGTTTCAGAAGCGCTTTGAAGTGCGGTGCAAGACCAAATACGTTTAAGTAGGAAGCCTTCTTTTCTGCACATTGAACTTATGATGCAATGCCGCTATCTGGGAACATCCTGTGAAGTTTTCCAATACCTTGACAGGACCTGTATGATTGGTGGGACTCTATAACATGTAAAGCCCAAAGAATCTCTGCCTTTAGCACCTCATCCTTTGTGACAAAGTCCTGTATTGTTGTTGGTCTCGGTGTAACAGTAGTTGCTGTGCTGGCTGGTGCCAGTCTTACATCAACCTCTATCTGCGGATCCACTGTAACATAGTTCATATCACAATTTATTAAATACATCAGCAGTCATCAGCAATATAACAAGCTCGAATGAGCTAAGATCCTCGTCCTCTTAATGATGACGTCATAAAAACGAATATGACGTCATTGTGACGCTAATGCTCGGCTTGATTCCCGCAAACAAATTTCAAACAGCTTGCCTAGTTTCGGAGATAATGGGATAGGCGATTTACATTAGCGGCGATATTATGACGTCAACTTTTTTCTTGGAAGAATTTCCAAAATCGGAGATGGTTACTGCCTGCGCGTGGGCTTTCTGCATATACATGGCAAGTTTCACGAAGATCCAATGAAAACTCTGGGTTGTGAAACAAAAAATGTCAAAAAATAGGAATGACGTCATTGTGATGTATCGTATGTGCGGTAATTCATCTCTGCTAATGCCCTGTTCGATTCCCACAAACAGGATTCATAAAGCTTGCCTCGTTTCGGAGATAATTTTTTCGGCGATTTCCATTAGCGGAGATATTTTGACGTCATAACTTTTTTTTCTAGGAGGAATTTTCAAAATCGGAAATGGTTACTGTCTACACAGGGTATTTTACATATATAGTATGCGCCAAGTTTCAGGAAGTTTCGATAAAAACAGTAGGCTTTCAAAAAAGCCTACTGTTTCAAGAGTTTCCAAAAAAAATGAAAAAAGTCCACAAGAACAACAACGTGAGTAAGACTTGAAGATCCTCCACAAGGATCTAAAAAAAAATATTCTCTAAATTTAAACCACAACTTTAAAATTGTTCCTTAATTGTTTTTTTTATTATTTTTTTTCATTAAATATCAGTACGATTTATTTTCTCAGTCGGTTTGATTCCAAAGCCATAAACTTTAGAACAATTTCTATGATAAAAAAAATTGATTATCATAACTTTATTAATAATTTACCCTTTTACAATTTTCAATTAAGTTTTTTTATATTATATTATATTATATTACAATCATAATTTCTTATCATTCAATGTTTATTTTATTTATTGGTTTTGTACCATTAAAATAAATTGAACGGTTTGTGGGTTCAAGAAATGAGGATATTATTTCACTAATCATTTAAGGGGAAATAACCCGTTATACTGTTATTTTAGCTGTGCTAAGTCTTATCTCCCTTGATTACAAAAAGTCAAATCTATAAACTGGAATTTTTCGTGATGTGTTCATTGAAATGTAATTCCGGCAGATGCGTTTTACGCTTAATAGTTTATTTCATAGACAAATATCCATGACGATACCTGCTGGTGCCACAATGTGCTCGCTGATCCAAAAAATTCTGTAATTCGCGAATGGGAATCGGCCGCCGTCTGCCGCATCAAGCGCACGTGTTTGGTTCCCTTGGCATGACTTTTGAGCGAGCTTTCACCCATGTTCGAAATATCTACGACTTTCTTGCACACATGACATCTTGCTTTGTGGATGGACACCCTTTCTAGCCAATCCCGATAGTCGGGATGACTGAGCCACGCGGTGTTGAAATAACAAACTTTGGACATTTTGCTTCTCTGTTCTGCAGCCGAAAAGTTTCTCCGCGCAGAGACGTTCTATTCATGTAATTAATTACTCAATATTGAAGTCAATATGCTACTGACAGGGAGATTATGGCAGCGTCATCGAACAACAGCTAATGAATTGTTGGAGCATATATTTCCAATGCTTTTCGTTGGTTGATATTTTACTACACTTTACAACCGCAGACAGAATCAATGAACATAACCCTAATCCAGGTCAATCAATCCTTTGGCGGCAAAATGACCGATGTCAGCTTATTTTTGAACAAAAAAAAGGATAGAAATATGTCAGGGACAGTGCACACAAAAAGGTTTATTTTCCAGGAGTTTCCAAGAGTTTCAAGGAGTTTTTTTTTTCTTTTTTCCAGGACTTTCAAGTACTGGAAAATGGAATCTCATTTTCCAGGAAATTCAACGAGTGTGCAAACAGTGTCATGTATTTCTTTATGAAATTGAGTATACATCAAATTCGATGTTATGCACAAGTAACGGAGTATTGATCAGCATTTTTACTCACTCTTGGAAACAACTTCCAGCATAATCATTACTCATCTTGTAAGTTGAAGTGTTGTAAATCTGGTTAAACTTGCCAGCTTTTGCAGCCACTTACATACATGTGCACTCTTGATACCAGGATATCTGGGAATTAGATTTGAAACGATAAAATGAGTCTCGGGAGATGAAATCACCAGTCTTCTGTCACCTCTACCTTAAGCTCTGGACCATGCTGATGGTCAAGTTTTCCTCCCATGCTTTGAGAATCTCTGAGATGCTCATCCAGTGTTCTCACGACGACTGTCCAGAGCAGATATAGTGATGCATAACATTACATTCATTTTGCTAATGACAACCCTATGTTGCACTTGGAAATTTCACTCAGGAGTCGTGACCACATGGCAGCTTCTGAGCGGAAGGTGCGAGGGAACTTGGCGCACATTCTACCACCACATGGTGTGTCCAAGTTGGCACGTGCTTGGCTCCATGAGGATGTCCCAGGTTTTGACGTGGCGGGAATGCTGGTTGGGGACAAAGAAGGACACGCTGCACTGCTATGCAAGACACCGGGTGTGCTCGCTGGCGCACCATTTGTGTCGGCCGTATTTTCTGAACTCTGCTGCAGTGTGGAATGGTTCTATAAGGACGGAGATGAACCTCTACGGTGAGATTACTGCACTTTTTGATTATAGATGCCTTCATGGAATAAAAATTGTAACTTGTTAGAATTTTGTTGAATAACAAATTCAGACCAGTCATGAGGTCTTACAGATGGTGGATTTAGATCTCCAGAATGCAATAGGCAGTAAAAGTATAACTGACAACTGTAAATGGTGTGATGGTCAAATTGCCAGCTTCTTTGTGAACCTGAACAAACAGATCTATTTTGACATTAACACAAGCAAATGCATATTTAACCGGAATTCAGTCACAAATTTGGTCTGCTGATTGCATCATCACTGATGGCTGTAGATTTAGTCAGGAAATTATAAACTTGTCAGGATACTAACACACATGCTCTACCTTTTTCAAAAGGCACTGTGGGATCTTGAACGTATGCCAGCTAATGGTAGCAGATAAATAATAATAATAAAAATAATGCCATTCATTTTGTGCCAGAAAGGCACAGAGGGTGGCTGAAGCAGTTTCCTTGGCTGGGAGTACAGTCCTGGATGGGTCACCACTCCGACGCAAATTACCCTGAATGGTTATTACCCCAGTACACTGGTACTCATTTCATCAACCGTGGAAGGATGACAGGCTGAATCAAACCCCACCTGGTATTAATTAAACGGCCGAGCGGAATTTGAACGCAGGACCCTAGGATCCCAAGCCTGCCACCCTAACCATTGAGCCAACATCAGGCATAATAGTAGCAGAAAGGACAGAGTTTACTCTGAAAGAGGACACATTAATTGATGCAAATGCTTGCTAAGTATCAGGATGACAGTTTACAGTTGGACTGGGAATCAAACCCAGACTAGGTAGTAAAAAGGCAAGTACACTACCTCTGAGATATCCTGCCAGTCCAACAGATCCAGATTTCTCGGTGTACTTGTAAAGAGCAAGAGAAATGCTTGCTTCCAAAGCTGGTGTGATCGAGTGTTCAGTGCTCAAAATTTGTTTCACCTGACAGAAATGCTATATTGTGATCACCAATGGTAAGTCCATGTCCAGGTCAGAAGCAGTTGGTCAGAGGCTGCCAGCAGGCAAGCCTGTGCCACAGATAGTTGATACTCAGTGAGTGGATTAAAATAAAATGTTGATTATCACAGGCAAGCCAAATTATCCATTGTAGGTGGTAGCATGCTCCAGGGCTCATTTGTCACCTCTGGCTTTTCATCTTCAGCAGTGTATTATTTGTACTTTGCACCACTGCTGAAGGTGCATAAGCCGGAAATGCCAAACGAGCCCTGCAGCAGGTTAAGAAATTACTTCCATTGGCAATACACAAAAAAGTTCAGAAGTGAACTACATTTACCTCCGCCACTGAAGGTAGACGGAGATTATGTTTTCTTGATTAGACTTTGGTGAAGATCTGAATCTGGATATTAGAGAGATGGGGCCAAAAACAATAAACTGTCAGACCCCAACATTCACAGTCTCACGATTCACGGACCCCACACAGTCGCAGATCATAAAGTGTGACCTGCTTCTCCATTCATGCTTCACGTATTCATGTGGTTTTTTTTTTTTTTGGTTTTTGAAAATCAGGACTGGTCTCCTATATCCACTGCTGCTGATATGAATTCAGCTTGGGGATTCTTCCACAGAAAACTGCTCTCTCTTATGCACAGATTCATCCCATCTCATCTTCAGTTATCTTACCTATCCTCCTGCTCTTGGTACACTGAATCCTGTGGAGAGGCTGTTGTTTTAAAACGACTTGCATTCTCCTCCTGGAAGGCAAATCCAACCGAAGGTAACCTCAGATAATTCCACAAAGTCCGCAACGAGTGTGTGTCTACCCATCAGGAGAGACAGAAAAAAATATCTGTCCGATCTCAAGAATGAACTTTCAAACTTGTCTCCCTTCTCTAAAACCTGATGGTGCCTTCTCCAGTGTGTCTGGAGTATGCTCCCCTTCCATTCCTTCCCTCTCTTCAAATTGTACCACAGCAAATTCTGCTCATGAGAAGGCCGAATGCCTCAATTCTGTGTTTGCTTCAAAATCTTGTGTCCCTAAACCCTCAGTCTCTGTACCCATCCTTCGCAGTAGTACATAATTGCTCCTGAATT
Source organism: Eptatretus burgeri (assembly GCF_056783735.1). Lineage (NCBI taxonomy): Eukaryota > Metazoa > Chordata > Myxini > Myxiniformes > Myxinidae > Eptatretus > Eptatretus burgeri. The sequence goes on along the minus strand of NC_140964.1, from coordinate 91,451,430 downwards.
CTAGGTGTTTTGCACCTCAAAAGGGGGAAGTTTCTGGCAACCATCAACTCTGAGTCTGCAACTGGACCGGACATTATCGGCTCACGTGTTCAAAAAATCCTGTCCTGCTGCTTTTGCACTTCCTCTCACTGCCATTTTCACCCTGTCATTTACCATAGGTCATCTTCCGTCTGCTGGGAAATCGGGCAACATCGCAGCATTCCATTAAAAAGGTGAAAAAACGGATCCTCTTAACTACAGACCAATTAGCTTACTTCCAATCATCATCAAGGTCATGGAATCCATCATCACAGTTGACATAAAATCATTCCTTTTCTCCAACAGCCTCATCTCAGATCATCAATTCAGATTCAGACCAGTTCACTTGACATTGGTCATGCTGCTTCTACTCTCCCAACAATGGTGGAGGCCCTCGATACATCTCGAGCTTTTGATACAGTCTGGCATCCTGCCTTGCTCTCCAAACTTGCCTATGGAATCCAAGACTAACTTCACTCTTAAATTATTGACTTCGTCCCCTCTTGTAGTCAATGTGTGGCTCTCAACAGAACCCTTTCACCTGTCCATCTCAAGGCTGGAATACCCCAAGGCAGTGTTCTAGGCCCCATTGTATTCCTAATCTTCATCATCTACTTGCATTCTTGAGATTTGGAAAATACTGTCTATTTGCTGTTGGTGGTGGTCGTATGGCAGCTTAGCTGCCAGGGTAGCTATCATTTCTTGAAGCACGACTGTGTCGCTGATGCAGTGCCCCTCTACTAGTACACACACTGGAACTGGTACTCATTTCACCGACCTCGGAAGGATGACAGGCTGAGTCAACCCCCTGGTGTATTGATTCAGCGGCCGACGGGGCTTGAACTCAGGACCCTAGGATCCCAAGCCGCCACCTTAACCACTGAGCCAACACCAGGCTTGTCTATTCGCTGATGACTCTACTCTCTGCAGTGACATCTCTCATCCTTCTGATAGACAGGCAGCAGCCTCCTCCCTCTCCTCAGACCTTGACGAAATCACAAACTCGTCAAACACAATTTTGCTTACATATTTATATTGTCCACCCTTTGTGTTCTCTTTTACTACCTACATCACGACCTGCATCCATTGATTGTCCGTCTCCCTCCGCCATGCTGATGGTTTTTCCCTTTCTCCTGCTGTTCCCTTTGTTAAGTTGTGTTCTGAATTGTTGAGTCATTGCTCTTCCATGAACATAGACCATGTAAAAAAAAATAATAAAAATAAAACAATGCCTCGACATTCACAGACCCTGACATTCGCGACATTTTTCAGAACGTATCCCCTTAAATGTAGGGATCTGACAGCATAGAATGATATTTCAAAAAGTTGTACATGAGTTATGACAAAACTTGGTGAATGAGTTGGGTAGGTGACAAGAACAAGCCAATTAGTTTTTGCTTAAGGTCCGGATGCAGATCTGGCTTTTCAATGGGATACAAAACGTAAACTGTTCAGCCTGGTGGAGGTTTGCGCTCTATCGAGTGCCATTCTAATTACGCATATAACTTATGGATTACACCCTTGACACTAACCTCTGCTCCATTCATTTAGACACCTCGGTGCAGACCCATGCCATGTAGCAGTGGTCTCTGGTCCTGTGCGGAATATTCTGCTTGGGGAGCGTGCAGCCCTCAACTGCATTGCACGAGCCAGTGGAATTGCTACTGAAGCACGGCGGGCATGTCAAGCAGCACAAGGGTGGCACGGTCGTGTGTTGGGCACAAGAAAAACCACGCCAGGATTCCGACTTGTGGAGAAATATGCGTTAGCAGTGGGTGGTGCTGGCACACACCGTCACAACCTAAGCGACACCGTCATGCTCAAAGACAATCACATTTGGGCAATCGGAAGCATCTCAGAGGTGAGTCAAGTTTTTATATCCCAGTTAGTTGATACCATTGTACCTTTGCCCTTTTGGATGCTAACAAGTTAACGAAGTTCATTTATTTCAAATGATTATGTTTTTTCACCAGCACTGATGATTGATGGGGGGGAAGAGTAACTGCAAGTTGATGCAGGTGCAACTCGAATGTGCATATGCAGGCAGTGAAAGAGGCAAGAGACACAGCAGGGTATCACACCAAGATAGAGGTGGAGTGCCGTACTCACGAGGAGGCCAAAGAGGCAAGAAATGCTGGAGCAGATATAATTATGTTGGACAACATACCACCACCAGTAAGGCAATTTCATTGTCCTCAAACTGAACACACATTCATCACCACTCAAAAACTTTTCATCTTCCATTCAACTATTGCATAAACCTTGATACAGCACAAAAATCTCATTTTGCTCATATTCTTTTCACTTTTCCCCAAATCTCTTCCACAGGCTTTGCACAACCTAGCACAAAAGCTGAAGGCCGAATTCCCCAACCTAATTATTGAGGCAAGTGGTGGTATCACGCAGGATAACCTATCATCATATCAAGGCCCAAATATAGATGCCATATCTTTGGGATGTTTGACACAAGGATATCCCATTGTGGATTTCTCCATGAAAATTCTTAGAGAATGGCAACCGATGGAAAAAGAGTCGAAGGACAAAGCAATTCCTGCTTGCATCATCGACTCGCCGAAGGTTGCACCTCATGTTCGCAGAGATTATGCCTTTTAACCAATCCAGAGTAGCCTTATGGTTTGGAAGTCAAAGTGCCAGAAACATCTGAATTGGTCTCATGGAAATGCAGGTGAATCGTACAAGGCAACATCAAATAACATGGTTGAAGGTAAGAACAGAGGACAATGGAAATATTTTCTTTATGGAAAGATGCTGCCGAGGGGACCTCAGGAAAAAGATGAAGGAACACTAAAGGTGAACAAAATACAAAAGCGGGAAGCAAACTGTCAGACTGGAGCAACTGAGTGAGTGATAAATCTTGGATGCATTAGGAGGATCAACTGTGTTTTTTATATCCTGGATGAAATCCTTTTTCTATGGGTACCTTTCTTCTTTAAATAAAAGTCTTATTCAGACACATTTGTGATATGGCATTCAATTACGGTCACTTTAGCACAGAAAGGATACATTCAGTGTAAGGCAATTCGAGAATGGTTCCAGGCCTGGCAAGTCTTAGTGATTAGGAAGTGTTTTTTTTTGTTGTTGTTTGAAGTGGAGGTTGGGTGAAGAACTAGGGGCACAGCTTTACAGCAGCTATACTAATAAGTGTGTGCGTGTTTGTGTCAGTGTGTCAGTGTGTCAGTGTCTCCTCCGTAACTCCAAAACCATAAAACCGAGCAGCCTGAAACTTTGCATGCACACGAAGAAAACTCCCAGGAAGTGGAAGAGTGAAAATTGGGTGTTTGGGTAAATTAAAACACCCCTTTTGAGGATAATTAACGGCCTTATTTAATTATATCCTTCATCAGGTGCATCCTCAGTCACTGTTGTCGATGGGATCTAAAGGCGTATCTCAGGTAACCTCGCCGGGGCCTGAAGCCAACATGTTTTTTGGCCTACTCAACCTTGCCTTGACTTGGAACAGGCCACGATTTCTTAACGATAAAGTTTTTTTTCTCTTTCCTCACTCATATTATCGAATGTCTGTTCATCGTAGCTATGAATCGCTGGGTACATTGCAGTGCTTACTGCCCTGTCACACCTTGACGATTTAGCCAGCGTATGCCGACGTATGAAAAATTTGTCTAAAACGCTGGCACATGTCGAATACGTTATGGGTAAGTTTTGTATACGTTAAGAGCACGCTGGCATACGTCGTAGTACGCTGGCATACGTCGAAGTACGCCGAGCTGTTTGACAAATTTTCCATGCTTGAAATTTTTCGACGTATGCCGGCGTATGACTCACCCGTTCCGCATAACGCTGGCCATAAGTTGTAGGCACGTCACGCGATCGTTGACACACGTTACTTGTAAGTTACTCATAAGTCGAAACATGTCGAGGTAATGTTTAGCGTCAGTGTTCCAGACTCCCTGTTTTTTTTTTGTTTTTTTTTTTTCCTTCGGTATGACGGTGATGTTGACACTTCGATTTCTAGTGCGGTTATAATATAATATAATTAATAGGCTGCCGCTCAACGATTTAAATCATAACCGCATTAGAAATCGAAGTGTCAACATCACCGTCATACCGAAGGAAAAAACAAGCAGTCATAGACTGGTACTTACAAAATGGTCAACTTGACCTCTGACCTTGTCTAATAAAAGCTGTCTCCAGAGAAGGTAGCGACGCAAACCAGAAGTTTCTACGATGATTCTGTACCAAACCATCAAGAATCGAATGTTTGACCTCACTGTGACCTTGACCTTTGACAGATTTTGACCAAAATATAATCAGTGCGAGCCATCACCCTCCTGAATCACGTGGTGTAATTTGACATTGGTAGTTTCTTCCGTTCTCGAGTTATCTGTACCAAACCATCAAAAATCGAATGTTTGACCTCACTGTGACCTTGACCTTTGAACTATTTTGACCAAAATCTAATCAGCGCAAGCCATCACCCTCCTGAATCACGTGGTGTAATTTGACATTGGAAGCTTCTTCCGTTGTCGAGTTATTGTGCCTACAAGCAAACAAACACACACAAACAAACACACAAACAGAGGACGGAAGTCATTAATATACTTACGAAATCTAAAGATTTCGTAAGTAAAAAAACCAAAAAAAAAACAGGGAGTCTGGAACACTGACGCTAACCATTACCTCGACGTGTTTCGACTTATGAGTAACTTACAAGTAACGTGTGTCGACGTGTGTCAACAATCGCGAAACGTGCCTACAACTTATGGCCAGCGTATGCGGAACGTGTGAGTCATACGCCGAGTACGTCGAAAAATTTTCAACCTGCTGAAAATTTGTCGACGTACTACGACATATGCCAGCGTGCTTCAGCGTGCTCTTAACGTATACAAAACTTACCCATAACGTATTCGACGTGTGCCAGCGTATTCGGCAAACTTTTCATACGTCGGCATACGCTGGCTAAAACGTCAAGGTGTGACAGCGGCTTGACACTTCGATGTCTAGTGCGGTTATGATTTGAATCGTCGAGCCGCAGCCTATTAATAGCCTACGCCACGTGATCGTCGGCGATACGCTGCCGCGCTATGCATAAGTTAGACTATCGTTGGGCATAGGTTGTGAACGCCGACAACACGCTCAGCATTCGTTGGTATAAGTTATCTATATGTGATTGAAACGTTCTGTGTACGTTACTAATACGTTATGCATACGTCCAACTCGTTATGAATACGTCCAAAACTGGAAAAAAACATGAATAGTTCAGCGTACGCCAGCGTTTTACATACATTTTGAGACCTTTCCATACGCTGGCTAAAACGTCAAGGTGTGACAGGGCCCTTATATTCGACAAGAGACGTCAGCATTTGTTGCTTTATTTCATTTCCACACATGCGATCACCAAGAGTATCTCTTAAACTAAGAAGAAATACAAAATTTAAGCTCCAGAATCGAAAGTACAAGCAGTTCCGACCCCTAGAAAAGTGTTAATTTGTCCAATTCGGACATTTTTCACATTTGGGGTGTCTCTGGGAGGTGTATGCTTAATATGATGGTTTGGTGATTGCTCGTCGCGTGCCAAGCGAGCCTTTTCTTTGGAGTGCTTGCTTGAGTGCTTAAGCCACTGATAATGTACAATTTTATGTTTTACAGGACATAGCTTTGTTTTACCTTTTCGTGCGATCTCCTTTTAATATAATCCACTCCTCACTTCGACATCGATACAAGTATAAAAACAATAAGGTCCACCCGACCACGTGTTTGCCATGATCTAGCTGTGAAGGCACAGAGCAGAGATCGACATTTTGTGTTCTGTGTGTTGATATATTTTTTAAATTGAATTTTGCTAATTTCCCACTTGAATTCCTCTTTCAAAGAACTCTGTTTAAAGATAAATCTTTGTGTTTATCGTTTTTATGTACTTTATGTGTGTGTATGTATATAAACTGTTATTACCAGAATGGAACTTTGTGTGTGTGTGTGTGTGTGTGTGTGTGTGTGTGTGTGTGTGTGTGTGTGTGTGTGTGTGTGTGTGTGTGTGTGTGTGTGTGTGTGTGTGTGTGTGTGTGTGTGTGTGTTCAACAACACATAGCAATGTTTGGTGAGAAGTCGCTTTCCCCGTCCCCCTCCCCATTTTTTGCTCTCCCTCCCATTTCCTTTCTCCTCCTTCTTCATCTTCTCTGCCTCCCCTCCCCCTCTCTCCCAACACCTGCCTTCTCTCTCCCTCTTTCATCCCCCCCCCCCCCCCCATTGCCTTTTTACAGTTGTTTCAGATACCTACTCCCTACTCTCCATTCCCCCCTCCTCCCAAATGACTGTGTCAAATGAAATCCCAGTGATTAACATATTTTCGGAGTTAATTTCCTCTTTCCACATTGCATCAATGTACATTCATCATCCCACCCTACTTGTGTTTTGTCATTTACGACATGGGCAGAATTGCTCTGACATACAACTTATTTCCCATCTATTTGGTCATCTCACCATTCTGTTGATATGTCATCATCTTGCAGTAAATTGAGAATTGAGCGACATAACAATGGGAGTATTCTTTCTTTGAGGACTGCGGGTTTCTTTGAGAAGTGTCAAAAAATCCTGCCAACCCGGCACTCTCACCAGGCCTCTTCACTGATGTGGAAACAGCCCACACAGCCATTAAGTCTTCAGGACAGCCTCAGGAGCTTCTCACATCAACACTGAAAGCTAAAATGGCTGACGACATTTGCCTGCAAACGATTTCATTCCTTCTGTTATAATATAAAGGCTTATCACAATAATAACAAGATTTTTACATTTCAAATATTAAGTATGCTTTTTAATTGTTTTTCAACTGAAAAAGCATAAATTGCATATTTTAACATTAGTGTACTCATGTGCTTCACCACACGTGCTGTATTGAAGGATTTCACTTGTTTAAAGAAGAAAGGCACCCATTACATACCAAAAAAGGCCAACATCCTTTTGCATTTTTGAAAATGTTTTTTTTTTTTTTTAAATAACTTTTGTACTTTAAAAAAAAAAAAGAATTTACATTTTTACTCACCAACTTTATTTCATGGCTGTCGGACTTCAATAATGATGATATGTCGACGACAAGCTGTGCGTTACTGCCGTGTGTAATGTATGTGTATCCAGGTATTCCCTGCTTTACAAACGGTCGAATAGCGAAGGTTCACTGTAATTAATGGTTTCATTTATGCATATCCCCCTACTTGACGAAGGTATTCATTCGCTGCAAACCTATTCACCGAGGCGATTCACTTTTTAGAATGAAGGTGTTAAAAATAACCATCTCCTCCACCACCTCCCATCCCCTTCTGTCCCTCTCTCTGTGAAACATGGACTCAAGATTGTTTTGCTAAGTGTTACAACTAAATTAACTTTATTATTTTGTTGCTGTCTTTATTATTAGGTAAATAATCCTATCACAATGTCACTTGCAACTAAAACCATCATTAGAACAAGCATATGGCTTCGCTCGTAGACCAAAAAAATTACGGTGAGGAAACGAGGTGCAATTTTTCCACAAGAAATAACGGAAAATGAGCTCCAGCACAACGAAGGGGTATAAAGATATGTAACACCTTTGTTAAGTGGGGGGGGGGATACCTGTATCTCATTCAGCGGTCAGACAGTTCCGGTTGCCCAGTTTGAATCCAGCCAGTCATGTCAAAACGAGCGCAGAGGTCAGGTGAGTCAACAGCTCCAAGTCGGATCGCAGCCTTTTAACTCTGCTTCTCTACCTGCTGGAACGGCAGAACCACCTAAGCCCTGCGCTGATAGGTGAGCACGTCACCGGTTGAGTCGGGCTGAGGAAACATTATGGTCACATGAAACGATCTTATTCACCATCAATCTGCCTTTTACAGGATTTATAAGCCACCAGATGAGGCCACAAGAACAAGCAGAATTGACCAAGAGACCAAGTTATGTTTAATACAACTGCAATGGTCACGGGGAGGAACCAACAGGAAACAAAGCACAAAATGCATATGTAATACGTGAACCCCTTACCCTCTAACCGATACGTGCCCATGGTAACAACAAACAATCAGGAATCTTAATTGTCTGACCTTATAGGCCTTCATTCATACGACAGAATAGAGAGACGTGGGAAATTCACGAGACAAGAAATACCCCGGTTGTGCCTGGCGGGACACAGCAGGAACCGATGCAGGGTGGCAGCCCCGTCAGCAGCTGTCTGATTTGGGAGGAGGAAGATCCAGGCGTGGCTTTCACGCAGCAGCTTTGAAGCTTTTTACACCTTCTTTGCACAATCACTCCCGGTATCTGCTCACCTCATTCTGATGCCGCACCCTTTATCACTTCGGGCTCACACATCATCGGTAACGCGACCCTTCAATCTCGTTCACCATTGGTCGGTGTCCGGGGCAGGGCAACCCTTCCATGACCTCTCACCCCAACATTCTGGTGCTTGGTTGGGATAGTGGAGACAGCTTTTCCCACCTAAACTAAGGGCTGACAGCCTACCCAGGTACTAAAGAACATTGAAGACAGAAAATGGATTAATAGAACTTTAAAAACATAGGCTCGTGGGAATGAGGATTTTTAGACACACACACAATGGGGTAAGTTTTGGCATCTCCGACTATATCTGAAATCACATTTAATTACCTCAAGCTTATTCCAAACACTCATTAAGGAAATATCTGCTCTATTTTATGCATTCATTAACCCCAATAAGCCATTTCCACAACACTACCCCCTCCTTCATCCGTCAGGCTCTCTTGAGACTGCGCTCAGAAGGGGGAGCAATGCCAGGCATGACCCCATTCATCATGCAGGACTACTCCCCACCCTTGTCTGAAAATCCTCCATGTACAACAAAATTCAAAAATAGTGTTCCACAGATGGAATATAATGTCACTTACAACATAATGAGCCTGCCACAGATAGAACAAGATGGCAGCTGGTGGTGTCGTAGCGGCAGGAGCATGCAGTGACAGAAGGAAGGACAGGCGGTTTCACACTATCCTATTATCTAACCAGGGCTGCTCTGCTAATCTCTTCATGTAATCCCCAACTCCTGCCCCTCCAAACCCTTCTAAACTAAGCTATCCCTCCTGGGGCCCTCTAACCACATTTAAACGATCATAGCTCCAGGGAGGAAGATCAAAGTATGTACCATGATGGTAAAAACGGTAAGGAGGGGGGGGGAGGTCTTGCAGCCCTTGGAATTGTTCAAGGGTCAAACCTGCAGCCCTCTTAGCGTAGACCTCCGATTGGATTCGCTGATCTGTAGCCCTCTGATTAGCCTCAGAGCTCTAAACCAAAACAAATAAAGGAAATGTTATGTTGCAGAAAGAAATACTTTAATCTGAGAGTGCACATGCCAACGGCCAAAAATAGTAAGCTGGCTGTCCTATTTACATTTGTTTATGAATGTTTTTGTAATCGCACATGTGGCAAAAGGAAACCTTTTGATAGGTACTCCAACCAAAAAACCTTCAGTTTTACTGCCGAGTCCAGATTGTTAGGTGCTTGATGCCATGATGGCACGAGTATGGCAGGAAGGGGTTGCAGCTTTGTTTTGAGTTACCTTGTACATTATGATTGCATAATCATGAATTCTGTAGAAATTTAACTTTTAATAATGTTAAAAATACCAAGGGGAGAAACCAGAAATTGTGCAAAAGTTCAAACTATCTGTCAGTGCCCAGCTGGACAACAGTTATAAAAAGGATTAGGAGGCACAGAATAAACAGAGTTGAGATAATGTTGGACAAATATTGATGTGGTTGGACCAAAGAAAATGAACTTCTTTTTTTTTTGTTAAAGCTCAGCAGAAAACCTAAAATCCAGCAAACAGGACTGCCGTTTTCAACCAAGCCATAGTTTACGCCCAATAGACTACAGGGTGGCCAGTGTCTTGTCACCCCTTGTAAAAATTGTGACATTGCCTTTTATCGGATGAGCTGAGAACACTGAAGGATTCCACAAGTTATACCACATCCATTTTCAGTACTCTTTTATTTTATTACACAAGCCTTCAGTGGCCAGTCAGTCCATTTGTGCTCAATCATCGTCATTACAGAGAATAATTTGGCGCCACGTTCTGTGGGCTTTTTCCGAAGCATTTGTGGGGTGACACGATTAAAAGCAAGTCTTACTGCTTGTTGAATGTCATCAGTGGTTGTGTAGCGCTGCTGTGCAACAATCTCTTTTATGAAGCCCTAAAGGGAATTATCACATGAAGAGAGGTCTGGGCTTTGAGGTGGCCATTCAAGTGGAGCAGGCAGCACTGGTGACCCCTGTTTGTGGATGGTCGTGAACCCAGACACTGACAACAATCCGTTACTACCTCCGCCACCGAAGGTGAAGGAGGTTAGGTTTTCACCCCTTTCTGTCTGTCTGTATACAGGATATCTTAAAAAAGTTGCGGACGGATCCGGATGAAACTTCGTAGCAGGTTGGGTGTGTGACAAGGAATAACCGATTCGATTTTGGTAAAGATCCGGATCCGGATATGAAAATTATTTCATTTTTGAAGTGCTTCTTCACCATTGAGAGATAGGGCCAAAAACGATATAATACTGTATAGCATGATACTTCAAAAATGTAATGGGTCTGATATGTTCTCGTGGATCAGGCATTACATGGTGGAGGTATGCGCTCTACCGAGTGCCCTTCTAGTTCAATGGTGTAATTGTCTGTAGCACCTCAATCTGACAAAAACAGAAACGACTTAACATTGCAAACAAAGGCAATGTCACAATTTTTTACAAGGGGTGACAAGAAAGCCACCCTGTATAATATTACATGACTACAACAACTTTTTCATCTGATTGCCTACTTGAACCATTACCTAGTGAACACATCATCAATGTACCATACTCTTAACAAAGCATCGGTGCGGCCGAAGTGGTCGAAGCAGTCAGGGTTATGTTGGGTGGTTCGTCATTTTGCCATCGTCGCAGTCAGTTATGGCAGGAATTTGAAATTTGCTCAGGATGCTGGTGATAACTCACGCACTCTTCACAAAAGACATCGAGAGATCTCTCATGTCCATTGCCGACCGGTGCTGGAAGAGGGGTCCTCAGTCTTAACATGCCTTGCCCTGCATACAGAACACCAGGGTGGCAGTTTATCTAGACAAATCGTGTGACAAATAGACACATGGAAAAGTCTCTCATAGAGAAACATTCGGCAAAGTAGAACGGCACTCGGTGGAGCACGAGAGTGAATACCTCCGCCAGGCCGAACAGTTTACGCTTTGTATCCTACTGATGGGTTGGATCTGAACCACAATCAAATCACCTTATCACCTAACCAACTCGTCCACAACTTTTTGAGATAACGAGACACTTTTTCAGTTCCATGAAGCCAGCACTCCCCCAGGCAATGGCACCTAACATGTAGCGTCCTGAGTGTTATTTCATTAGTATTCGTTCAGTTAGCCCTTCCATTATGTCCAGTCGGTATATGGGACAAGATGCGGTGCGTAGGGCTTTTAGTTAGGTCTTCAATCCCCTTTGCTATTCTTTCACCCATTTTATTTTACTTTAACTTCACACACGACCTCCACGCATGCATGCACGCCACACACCAAACAGATGACGTCAAGAGAGAGCCTCATTAGCATATGCGTGCCATTTTGCCATTCAATCTGTGCACCATTCACCAACGGTCATTTCACCTCAAACCCTCACCATATTCACGACACTACAACCCTCACCATAATCACCACAACACCTCCCAAAAATCCCCAAAGTAGCCTATGCTCGACCTCCTCACCACAATCACGACAAACGCTTCAACCGCTCCCAAGGCTTCAACGTCCTTACCACGAATACCCCACTACAACCTCTACGAGGCACCGCAACCAGTTAGTTCCCCAGAAGCTCACCACAGTCCTTTAAGGATGTCAGGGATCAGTGGACGTGCCCAACATGACGGAGCCTACGAGTCGGAACATATTGGCAAGTAACTCGAAGCGCAAAAATGCGCTGGAGCTCGTTCAATGACACCTGAGTAGCCCTGGTACGCCGATAAATAATAACGTTCTCTTGGAGCCCAGTGTATGTTGATGGTCGGAGAACGGTCCCAAAAGCCCACACCAAATGTGAATCCCGAGCTCTGTTGCGTGGTCAAGCCTGGGAGCAAATGAAGTCATTTTCGGCTCCCGAGTCTGGCGGGGCAGGGCTACTTCTCAGGGTGGCAACTACACACCAATAAGAACAATTGGATACGCCTACATGGCCTTTTGATCCATTTTTTGGTCTTCCTTTGCCCGGACTCTATAAAACAGCTGCAGTCACCAAGCTGTTGCCGAGTCAGTCACCGAGCCCAAGCCGAGCGTGGAGTCACCGAATCATTGCCGAGGAGATGCCGAGTCATCGGTGCTCGGCTTCCACTGCGTTCCGCAGTCAATCCTCATTACCATTAACACTTGCAGAATGTCTCACACGCCATGTGAAGCCATCCTCTCACACATTCTGTCTCTCCCATCTACAGTCTCATCTGCTGTAGATTCAAGTTACGAAAAGGGAAATTCGACATGCACTCCTTCACTCTTCTCCACCTCATCTGCACCTCCCACTCGCGCACCATAGACACCCCCAATTTTCTTCCCTCCTCCCCCCTCCTAAGCGACTGGGAAATGTAGGTCCGCCGCCCCAGGAAAACGCTTCAATTGCCTCTCAGCTTTTTTGCTCTCTAATGGCGACTGTAATGTTCGTAGTAAATAAGAATGTGAAAGTTCTTTTATCGGTTTAGCACTGCCCTGTGTCTTCTCTATTATACATAATTGCATTTCTTTTTCCACACCCCATGGAATCCTTGCTTTCCCTGCTGTACATTTTATTTAATAAAACCCTTTTTATTGCAACACATACTTTTCTTACCCTTATAAATAAATTGCTTATGTTATAAATGTACTCAACTCGTTTTGTCTTTTCCTTCATTAGTCCAGCATGGTCCGCACGTTGGCTTAGCCGGGAAGTTCTACCCCATTAATCTGCTCTTGTTAGCCAGCGCACACTCACTGTATCACTCGGCAGTAATCCGGGTGTGCGCTGAGGGCACGAGACCCACCTTGGTTCGGCCGTCCACAGGTAAGGTATCACGCAAAGTCGTGTAACCCTGCCAGGATTGGCATTGCCAATTGGCGTTCGTGGCTGCCCAGCAACCTGCCAATGCACGGAGTTATCTGTGCCCGGCGGCCTCACGACCCGGCGTTCGAGAGAGACCCGAATGCTTCCGCTCGTGGCAAGCCTCAAACTGAGTCCATAACAATTTGTATATAGTTTTTGGCCCTATCTCTCAGTTTTAAAAATCAGGCCCAGATTGACCTTTTGACCTCAAAAATAATTGGTGGTTGAATTCAGTGAGCCGATATGAAAATCCTGTTCAAATTTCAAGTCGATCAGATGAAAATTGACAATTTTAGAAATTTGGTCCATGTTGGCCTTTTGGCCTCCAGGTTCTTACCCAATCTAGATCCTGACCAAAATGGATGTTGCCGTTCTTGGACGGTCACCAACATACACAGAAAATTTCAGAACGATCAATTCAAATCTGTGGACAAAAAAAGTGTGACAAACAGAGACAGACAAACACTACAGACCAACATACTTGGCAAAATTTGATTTTGCCAAGAAGCAGACAAACAGACACTGCAGAACAACATACTTGGGGAAGTAATAACACACACGGTCCAACCAATATACTTGAAAAATCTTCGATTTCACAAGTAACAAACTGACCCAAATGCAACACCCTCTTCTCTGGTAAAGGTAATAATGCAGTTCCAAACACGACTCTTGGGATAAACCAGGCATTGAATATGTAATGACATGTTTTTTGCAATATCTTTTATCATTTGAGCATTTCCCTGGTATGAGTACATGTAATAAAGTTTTAACATGGAATTCAAAATGAAATGATCATTCACATTGAGAAAAAGGAAAGGGAGAGAAATCTAAATAATAACCCACAAAACGTTTTGAACTAAAATAGAGTGCAATCGAGAGTTCTAAGAACATGATACTCTGCACGGCTACACAAGGATACGCAAGGAAATTCGACGCAGGAGGAGGCCATTCAGCACATCATGCCTGCACCACATCAGCACCAGACCAGTTTTATCCGTCAAACCGACGCAATTCCATTGGAGAAATGAGGAGAGCAATGAGAATGTGGCACGTGCAGAGATATCCCAAGGGTGCCAAAATAAAAATGGGAAAATATATTCATTTTAATTATTTAAAGAAAAAAGAAAAAAAAAATTGCATGTTCTTGGATGAGAAACACACATCAACACACACCACCTCTTGACAAGACCCACACAGCCACAACACTCTGCACAGATGCATACAATCACCTACCCATACTCAAACTACCTAAAAGTCCTGCAACATCCCTGCACCCCTCCATCTCCATAACTTCCAGGTACCTATCTAATTCCGATATAAACTTATCTCCTGCTTCTGCTGCCACTACCTTTCCAGAGAGACAATTCCATGCATTAACTACTCTCTGAGTGAAAGTCTCCTGCCTTACTACAGTCTTAACTCTTCTCTTCTTTACTCTCAGGCTATGGCCTCTGGTCCTATCGCTGTCTATTTTGCTGAATAATTATTGTACATTTACTTTATCTATACCTTTTACTATGTTAAACATCTCTATCTCCCAGTAACCACCTCCTTTCTAGTGTATAAAGCCCTGTCTCCTTCAGCCGCTCCTCATAGCTGAGTCTAGCTAGGCCAGGAATCAATCTAGTAGCCCTGCGGTGAACCCTTTCTATGGCAGCTATGTCCTTTCATAACTGTGGTGACCAAAACTGAACACAATACTCTCGATGGGGCCTCACAAAGTGTTCAAGCATATATACTTCAATTTTAATAAAGTAATGATACGAAACTGTTAAAAAAAAATCTGGAAGTCAGCACGACGGAAGCAGTCTTATACACACATCACCCTTATACACCGTAGTAAGATGACATTGAATCACAGGTTAGTTTCATACTTACATAGCAATGTTGGCAGAGTCTTCTTCACCCTGATACTGTCCCTGCCATGCTATATCTCTATTATAATACCAAGCTTGCACACTAAAAACTCGGCTCGCCGTCACACGATCCCTATGAAATTGCTGTGGCACTTAGCGGACATGCCGACAATGTTTGGGAAGTCTTGGCGTTCCATAGTACCACTTGCATTTTGCACAATGCATATTTTTGTCATTCCCCATGTACGGTCTGTCGTCTGCTACCAGCTATGTTGTACTGCTATCCCGTGCATCGCTCGTATGTATAATATATATATATATATATATATATATATATATATATATATATATATATATATATATATATATATATTGTTACGAATTTCCGCCCGCCCGGCGTGCGATCGGCCACGTAACTCGAATCGCGACGCGTCGCCCACCGGAATGGACAATTCAGTCGTGACCCTCCTGGAATTACCGCCAGGAGCCAGTCACGGGTGGGGGTTTAACCTCACCACAACCCAGTCCGCATTCTACCCGCGCGAAATAGGGTGAATCGCCGAATGTCGATATACCTAAGTACCCGCACGGGTAGAGTACCGAGGAGTTGTACCACGCCGCAGGTCCACTTCGGACACGAACTGCTTAAGCGGCACGTTCCGTGCTGCAGGGATAACCGAGCAGAGTTATCGTCGACCTCGACAGTTCAGTTTTACTTATCGGGTGTCTAAACCCACTACCAATCCCTTACGTGATGCAAGATGGAACTTTCAATGGAGGGAAGGACGCAACGAAACGGGAAACAGTTTGATAAGCACTTTCAACACACACACACACACACACACACACACACACACACACACACACACACACACACACACACACACACGGCAAACACGTACTCACAGCCATACAAAAATGCACATATAACAGTCAAAGCAAGAACAATATGCAGAGTTAAAACCGAATAGAGCAATGTACAAGCATTATACGGGTTTACTTAATAGACTGGCGCCACACACACACACATTTACACCAAAAGCAAAGAAAACACAAGCCACCCTCACAGGCAAGGAGGCAGACAGGTCCGTTGACCAAATGAACGTGGGATCTGGGTGATCGGCCAGGTCCACGAGACCGAATGGTTCTTACCTGCGCCATCGTGGCGCGATGGCGGGCTAGCCGCAATGTCCGCGTAACGCGCCTGACTCCGTGCCCCTGGTATGGTCGGTGAGCTCCTCCAGGTGTGCGTTGCGCAGGCACGTGTTGCTCGGTCGACACCACGGTTGGGGTGGGGAGCAGACGGGGTTACCGGCGCTATCTCAGCACGGATGGGGGAAATTGTTGATGCTCGGGGTGGGAAGAGGGGAATGGCGGACGCTCCGTCCCGCTAGCAGGGTCTCAGGACCGCACCGACTCCGGCAAACTCTCGCCCCGAGTCCTCTTCTGCGTCCCTGCTCCACTCCGCGACTCGTCCCTCGACCTCCACTCCGAGCTCCGTCCCCTTCGCCGTCCGATCCCCGCAAACACAACCTCTCAGACTCCACGACTTCCGACTAGCGCCACTTTCTGCACCCCTTTCTGCACACGCGAGCTGCGTTGTGCTCGCGTCTTTATAGACCGGGGGAGGAGCTTGTATGCAGATTCACGGATCAAAACGCGCTTGGAGGCGGGGCCACGCCACCAGACGTTCGCCCATTGGACGGAGAAAAAGGGGCGTGAGCCTCCCCTGATCCGATTTCCCCTCCTAAAAGGAACGCATTCACAGTGGGTTCGGAGGCGGGGCCATGCCACCCGATGCTCAGTCATTGGATGAAAGAAAAGGGGCGTGAAGCCTTCCCGATCTGCTTCTCCTCTCCCGAAAGGATCTATGTGCACTCGTGGCTTGACGCGTTCGGCAAGAATACCGAACGGGCTCTGGGCAGCACGACGTTCGGTGTTGACAGGTGGTGTGGTTGTTGGTTGTGGAAGGAGAAAGGCGAAGGTGGTGGGGGGTTTGCTGTGGTGGTTTGGTTGTTGGCGGGCGTCGTTTGGGAATGGCGGTGAAGCAATGTTTGCGGGATGGAGTTGTGAAGGTAAAGAGGCGAAGGTGGTGGTGTTTGAGTTGTTGGCGGCTTCATGGTCCAAAATAACGATAGAGAAAGAAAAATGGCTAACTCAAAGCATCGCAGCCCGGATGAATCACACATATTCCCTCTAAACAACAGGTGTGGACTAACTACACATGAACTTAGCGTCATAACTGATCTAAGGACCCTTTATGGTGTATTGCGAATTTCCACATCCGTAACAATATATTGATATATAGCATGGTTCTTAGAAGTATTATGTCGGTGATTTGTGTTATGCAGTGTTCAAATATATAATACAATTTAAATAAAGGTTTAAAGAGATTAAAAGGTGTGCAAGTAAATTAATTCCATGTTTTACTGTCGTTTTACCAAGGGCCTATTAAATCACCTTATTTAACAGTGACATTGGTTCTTCATACCTGTTGTTTGTGTCCATTATGACATCCTTAAAAACAGTAAGTTTCCTGTTTGGAATGATTTTCAATTTTGTTTGATTGCCAAGCAGGCAGACCGAGTAAAAATATTATCTCACTCCTCTCTGTGCATGCTCAATCGGGACGAATTCATATCGAGCCAAAGTACGGTAAAATGGCTGACTAGTCTTTCTATTCATGTTCAAAAAAATATAACATTCAATTTAAATAAGATGTTCTTCGATCATAAAATGATCAGACCGACAGACAGGCAGAGATGAATGAATTGGTTAACCCCACTTTTCGCTTAGTGTACGTGGGGTAAAAATACATTACTTGGTTCAATAGAATTATGTACAACAAATGCAGTTCCAAAATCTGTGTTTACATTCCTCCCCAATGTAACAAAGTACCCAAATGTTTGCGGCATGCCAGTCCAAACCAAACTAGGAGTAAGATCTGGACCTGAACCGACACCACACAGGGATACAAAATTGAACCATGTGACAGAATTCAGGTATGGTATAGCTCAATGAACAAAGCGTTTCACACCTTAAGAGACCCTTTCACTGTTTACAGGACCAGAAACCATGTGCCGCAAAGGCTACCGCGACATGGATTTTTACAAACAAGTAGTGTCTGCCACACCCCACTCTCTGTGCTCCACACAAGCAGATTTGGAGCAGCAGCTGGGTTATGTGTTACACACTTATGTGGGTTAAAAAGGTTTTGTTTTTGAAGACTCGTACACTCTTCCGGCTTTAAGCAGGCTGACAAAGCAGATTCTGTTGCTCACTGCAACCCCCTAAGGAACAGACCGTTCCACAGTGTTACAGATGTAGTGACTCATTTTTTTTTCTTTACACTTCCAAATATTGGAAATTGGGTCGTCAGAAGAAAGCAAGTGTGCGAAGATTATCAGCCAATCAGTGGAGTCCTTTCAAAGAGCCAATCGACACGGCCGATATGGGGGAGTTCACACAGAGAGCTAGTCTCACGACATGATTAGGAGTTCGACGTGTGCTTTTCCTCGCAAGACTTTCTCATTTTATTCAGTCACTCAATATTTAATGGTGACTTTTATTCCACACCACCAAGACCATCGAGTGAAATAGATTTGCTCGTTTGGCTGAACGACCACGACGACAACAAACGAGTCCTATCTGCCTTTTGCGTTCCACGCCATTATCGAGGCCATGACGCAAAGTTTTTTTTTTTTATTATTATTATTTTTTTTTTTCATCAACCGGACTTCATTTACAACACGTCGTTGCGTTTCAAATACGAGTGAGATTTCTTTTGTCCTTCTTGAAACACCATCATCACCTGGTTTGAACAGTCATCAATCAGCACATTGAAAGGAATCATCACCACACAGCTATGGACCACTGCATTCTCAACCTTTATGGGCCACCTCATCAGGAGGAAAGCACCATCAGAGTATAATAAATAATGTCTTCTAACAGACTGGGACCAAACGCAAAAACTCATTTTTTTATTAAGCATACTTGTAAGTACTGTACTCGAATTACTTCTCACAGCAGATGAGAATGCAAATTCATTTTGGTGCTCTGCTGGAAAGGTTTTCCATGACAGCATGTTAGCCTTAGAAGGGGATGCAAAGACTGCTTCCCTGTCTGCTAGCTTTCACTTGCAGACATTAAAAGATCCCACACTATCAATTAAAGAGAGCAAGTCATTGTGTGCTGATACCATGACCAAATTCCAAATCCATTTCCTTGTGATCTGCAGCATCACCCATCCTGATCGTTACAATTTCTATGCGCCATCATGGCGTCGGCACACAAAGGCTTACGGTGAGTTATGCCGAGAGTGGTCCTGTGGCCGCAGCCATGGTGTCATGCAAATTCCTTCACGTTGTTGAGATCAAACGTCCGCCATCTGGAGACGTGCCGAGTTGTCACCAATTGGTGGACATACTTTTCACAGCAAGTGTGTCGTTTTTGGAAATCAATACATCCAAGTTTAACAAAAGTTTGCACTTACTCATTATGCCAAGGATCTTACGCTTAATTCATTTCACTACTTTGCACACAATCGTTTCGGTTTTGTCAAATCCATCTTATTTTTACAGAAGGTTGTGTCCACTTGCATAGACCTGTCTAAGGCCCTTTTAAAAAACACTTATCTTGCAATCAGTTGTACAATGCTAGATGATCATTCTGCACCTGCAAGATATAATTATTTTGTTCAGGAATTGTTTGGGAGGGGGGGGGCAGTGATATCTCGCCTACTCATTGTGAGTGGTTTTATACCTATTTGTAGATCGAGGGATCTTCAATATATATCAACTAATGTCAGCACAAGATACACCCGGCTTAACGTCCATCTGAGGGACAGCGCACTGCAATGCAACACCCAGCCTGCAAAGCACCAATTTTTTTTTATAATCAGGCCAAGAAGGCAAGTGCGCTACCGCTACACCATCCCGTCAGACTGCAATCCCATTCGAATGGGAATAAATCACAAGCATGGTAGCTCTTGCTGACTGTTTATAAGAAGTTACAAATGCATCAGCAGTCACGATTACAATTACAAGGACCCTGGTTGATTGGGGAACACCCCGCAAAAGTGACATACCGAGCACTGGCGAGCAATCATGCAGCTGTTAAATGTGACAAAGACAAACCACAATGCATTATGTAACAGTCATGAAAACATCAAAAAACGTGCTTTGTTGTCGATGTAATAATCCACACCACTTCTCAACTTTAAGACCAAATGAACAGGTGATGAGGAGCTTCATATATCATCGTCTGGACGATCAAAACTATTAAATACAAAAAAAAAAATTCTCTTCCACCAAAGATGGAATAAAACTTTCTCGGCTTGTCGAAACCAGCCTTCCTATCATCATAATCATGACAACAGGAAGTGTGAAAAGTTTAACTGCCGTCACTTCAAGCCTCGTGGATCAAATTAAACTTCGATGAAGAAAGGTGTACAACATGCAGGTACATTCCACACGTGGGTTTCAACACGAACCATAACCACGTACACCCTGTAGTTAAGCGAGTCACAAATTTTTTTTTTTTTTCCTCTGTAACGGCATCATGCACAATCATTAATATCGATGCAAAGAGCACGACAACACTTTTATGAACCATTCAATAAATTAGCGCCGGGCGGTAAAGCCAACAAAATAACTTGACAGACGGATATAACAGGGCGACTGTAGCAGCGATTTAGATGCAAAAAGAAGAGAAGAAAAAAAAAGCAGACAATATATTAAAATAATATTAAAATTTCATTTCTTCACGTTTTCCTGACATGGTCCTTTCTGCTTTGATGCAGAAGACGAGAAAGAAAAAAAAAATACTAATAATAACGAGATTGTCATGAAAATGTACATTGGTAAAGAAAAAAAACGAATGCAAGTTAACTTTGTTGTACATTATTGGACATTTCCAGAGAGCAAAAGGGTGAATAGTCACACAAGTCGATGCAAAACGGGAAGAGTAAACAAAAACGATTTTAAAATTAATTGTGTGAAACAAAGAGCTTGTGGTAAAGACCTAAAGACAAAGAGCCTGGGGATAGAGGTCACACACTCCAAATACCAGCTGTGGAAACAAAGCAGGATAACCAGACGTGTGTCAGTATGTGAAGTGGCGCACAACCAGCAGAGGGGTCTAAGGGGGCAACTGGGTTAGAGGTAAGTTTCCTCGACCGGCCCGAGCTCCGCTTCGAGGTTGGAGCTCGAAAGCGCATGACCATCGACAGCACCACTCTGTGAAGTGTCAACAAAGTCCTCAAGAGAACCCACCGTGTGGATGGATGGAGTGAGTGAGTGCTCCTTTTCCTGGTTTGCATTCCCAGGTGCTCCGAGCGGCCGAAATGCTGACGACGCAACCTTGGATGGATCCTGCGATGGAGATATGGCTTTGTTGGCAGCTCTGGACGAGTCAAAACGGTTGTTCTCAAAATTATCCCACAATGCATTGCATGGTTTCTTGAGAAGTGATACTTGAGTATCACCTTGGAGCATATCCAACCCAGATTTACTTTGATGCAGCTCTGGCCCATTGGGAACGTGTGGATTTACATTTGCCGGCACTTTCAAAGCCGTCACGTTCATCTTGCTGTCACCGACTTCGGGGTCTCGTTTGACCTGGGTCTTCACGGGTTTTGTTATCTCCTGGGCCTTTGTTAATTTGAGATCCTTCCGTAACCGCTTCCTTTCCTTTTGAACATCTTTCTCACGCTGACGAAACAGCCGATTCAATTCACGTTCTCGATGTCCGATCCCTGTCAGGAAGTACCATTACAAATTTGACAACTGATAAAGGCAGAAGCATCAAGTAGTGTTTATTCTTTACACTTTGGATTTTATGTTAAAGTTCATGTTGCAACTTCCGGTGAGATTACAAGATAAACAGAAGTGCTGTCTTGCAACTACTGACTTCACAATGAACAAGGTATATTGTCATTTAAAGTTAATGAATATTTTAATCATTAGCATAATAAAGAGTATACCTCTCATTCTTTTATGTGCAGCACGTGGCTGCTGGTTTGTTTCATTGCTGGGAGTACGGATGTGCTGCTGAGACAGTGCCCAATGTGGGTTAGGGCAGAAGTTTGGAATTTGTTCAGGATGCCAGTAATAACTCGCTTACTCTGCGTGGAAAACTGTGGGATCTTTAACGTCCATCAACTAATGCGATCCCAGATGGACGGTGCACTTTGTGATGCAGAGTGACTATAAACTGTCGGATTGGTCCCCGTGAGGTACCAATCTGACAGTTGATAGTAATGTCAGAAAACAAACGGAGACTCGACAGCTTGAAGATAAGAGTGCTACTTCTGCACCATCCTGTCACACCAACAGCATCTGTGAGTCATATCGTCTGTTATATTGCTTCGGGTCTAATGCTCAGGTCATAAAGACGATGTTGAATGAGACGAAAATGGACACTAAAGGGGTCATACTCGTATATAGGAGATTATTGCAGAATTCAAGCTGGATCATCCATCCATTATACCATTTCAAGAGCCAGCCTCAGATAACGGAGGGGGGGATAAGGTTGGAAAGCTGGAAATGTCAGATTAAGAAAGAGAGAGCAGAGAAAGTGGACTCGGCGAATACAAATTGGCTGTGGAGGGCAAGATTGCACCAATGGATGGGGATGATGGCCTCGCAAAAGCAGAGACCAAATACAAATAGGTATAAAACAGCTGACGTGGATTTTTGTTGGGGCACAATGAAAAAACAATGGGAGAAAAAGGAGTTCATGAGGGAGAGGGGTGAAGTCAGGCTCTGGAAAGTGTCAGCTGACACCATCAGTTTGTCAGAGGGAAATGTGCCATCCTCCATTTGTTCAACACATGAATCATTTTGCTCACTAACTGCTTTTTAAGGGTGTGTGTACAGTTTTAATGTGACGTTCAGTTTAAATATGAGAGAGGTCAGGCTCCCTTCGATAATTATTATTGGCCGTTGCAGATTAAAATATTTGGTGTATCAAATATAATTTGTTTCTCGAAAAGTGACAGAGTGAATAAAGGTGGGAAGTAATAAGGATAACCTGGCATGGGAAGAGGTGAGGTGGGTGGAGGAAGATGTGGAGCAGGTGGTGGTGGGTGGTGGGGGTGGGGGGAGGGGAAGAAACAGTTCTACATCAACAAAGGACTCTTCAACCAATTCAAGATTTCCCAACTTCAATTAAGCACCATATATTTATTCCCGAGGTCGAGGTACTCCCTTAAAAGCATTCTCCAAGAATAACTATGGTCATGTGGACCTCACCTCCTTTCCGTTGGCTCATGGTGCTCATGGTGCTGAGCGTGCTGAGCGTGCTTGTAACACTCGTCACACTTGGCGTGGGTGAGGGTGGTGGTGAGTGGCCCGTCGTCTCCTTATGTCGGGCGCGCCTGGCGAGACGTAATGCCTCACGCTGCATCTCCAGCTCAAGCCGTACAGCCTGTGCACCATGTAGACGCCGATCTGAAGCATGTTGTGGCTCCCCATGCAGCTCCACCCAGCGGTGCAGTTGCCGTGTGTGCTCCTTCTCAATGTCATTCTCTGACACGTCCAACTCCAGGATCTGGGAGGCAGGAAAGAGGTGTGGCTGCCAATTTTGTGACAACAGCAGAAACAACAAAAAAACAAGAAAAGATACATAAATAGGAAGGAGAGAAATAAATTTTAAAAAATAAAAATTTAAAAGAGGAAAGAAGCTTCCCACACAAGGCAGTTGGGATCTGTTACCCTGGGCAAGGGACCCCTACCAGGTACTGTCAGCCGGAGCCAGCTGAGCCCGCAACAACTTTGAGCAATGTCTAAAATCAACTTGTGTCAAACAATTGACATTAAAATGTGATTGTTGTATTAAACAACTTTGTCGAACGGTGCCTAAAGTCACACAGGCATGCTAGACCTTGCAGTGCAAGTGCAGCTCAGCTGCAGGCTCGACTAGCTAGCTCGAAATGCGAGTAAGGCCATCCGGGTGCACTCGCCGAGTCCTTGGTCTGAGGTGTGCTGCAAATCCTGAGAGAAATGCTGTGAACGGCATCTTGAAACGGAATTTGCTGAGGTTGCAGATGCTGCATAGAACCTATGCATTATTCACTTGCGATAGTTAAATTTGACAACTTTGTTCCCATTTCATTATTTAAATTTTTTTTCAAAAAGAAACATTAAAAGCGTTTAACTGCAGAGTGGTTAGATAACATTATGTTGGATCTCAAGATCTGAGAATGAGCGATCTACATTAAAGTAGATAGATCTCCAAGTACACTTGTCCACTGACTGATTACTACAAACCTCTCCTGCTTCTTCAGGAATGGGCAAGTCGAATCAGCATCAATCAAGAACAGTTTTTGGAATTTATTTGTTGCTATAAAGTGATTTTAAAGCTTGCAAGTTCATTCAATGCATCTGCCATTTTCTTCAAGAACTCTTCTCATGCTTCATGGAAAGTGAGCTGAACTCTGCTCAACGACCATCTCTGAATGTGTAACCAGATGCAGTTGCACTAACCCAATTAGCTTCGGCAATCTCACCCAGTGCACTTCCATGCTCACCAAATATTTTACGACATTATTAGGAAGCAATGCGATTAAAAACGTTCCAGAATCCTCACCAATGGAAACATAATTTATGTACGTACGAACATTACAAGTCGTCCATTATTTTCAACATGGTTTTCGACATGGTTTCGTGGGCGCAGGGGCTCGATGTGTCACTTTGCGGGGTCTTCCCAAATCAACCAGGGTCATTGTGACTGTTCGTGACTGCTGCTGCATTTGTATTTTTTGCCAAACTCGACATTACTCTAATATATTGTTATGGATTTCAGAATCGGATCCGACTAATGCATACAATATTCAGGTCCTCAGACAGTCATTTCCATAAATGCATGTCCAGGATAGACCCATCCCCTTATCTGGTGGGATTCTAACACTTTGATGTGTTGAAGAAGAGTATAGAACAGATTCCCTTTCTTATGGGATGGCCTTTTTCTCTTTACGACACGTTCATGCACGCGAGAGATAGCGGTAAGCCCAACCGAGGCTCGTTCTACCCCCTCTCCATCGGGACACATTGGCTTGGAGGTGGACGATTTATTTACACTTTGGACTTACAGGACATTTGATTAAGCACACTGCGGGATTTTCCTGAACAGATATTCTGATGGTCAAATACGGCTGTGGATCATTTACCTCACCCACCTATCTTTCATCGACGTTTGACGCCCCGTTCAGCAGCTCTATGGACGCTGGCTGGCTCTTGTTCGTGTCGGGCTGAACGGAGAGGTGATGGTTGTTGTTGATGTTTTGTAAGCGCTTCACGGTTTCACTCGGTAATTCTGGCAAATAGCTGCTTTCTGCCGTTCGTCCAGCACCACAAACATGGCATCGTTAGCCAGGCCTGTGTTGATTTGGGGGTGCATCTTGCTCTGGTAAGGAAGGAATGATCACGAGATTGACGGTTGGTCACGTGCAACAAAGCGCCAAAAGGCAAGGTGGATTTGGCTGAAGTCTGCTTGAGGCTCCACCCACACTGGTCACCCATAAAAAGGACAGGAGGACCGCTTTCCTGTCAGTTGGTGACTTCCTGACAGTTTTGTGACAGTTGGTGACAACTCCTCACAGTGCCTCACAGCTTCTTTCAGCTGTCCGTTGGTTATGGCTCCTGATAGCTCCTGATGGTGAGTGATGGCTGGACCATTCCTGCTGGTTCTGCTCATACCTGATTCTTGATGTCCCTGGTTCCTGGGGGCGACGACGTGATGTCGATCGGTGTTCGAGCCTGTTTGTGAGTGGGTGCAAGGCGAGGCAGGGCGCTGGCAGCAGACCAACGCACTCTCATACATTTTGGGACATTTTATTTGACCCACGACTTCTGCCTTGGTGAGCGAGATCAGATTTCTCTCCTCCCTGAACAATCTGCTGGGTACCCTTGTCTCGTGTTTAATCGTTAAGTAAGGCATAGTGAAAAGTATCTGATCTTTATCTGTTTTTCTATCAATGCCTGTTTAATTCTTTATTTGCTTGAGATTATTTTGATTGATTTGAATTTCTCTATTTTCACCACAAGGAAATAAAAAGTTCTTCAATGTTTTTTTTTTTTTTAATAATAAATTCCTTGTTGACGTTTCAACCTGTCCGTGCTTGTCCTTTCCTTCCATTGATCCAGCATTATCCGAACCTAGATAGACTGGGAGGTAATTCGCAAACAAATTAACCTGTCATAGTCAGCACACACCAGTGGTAAACGCTTGGCCACCCGGATTAAGATCGAATCAAGATAAGATTGGTGCATTGCCAAGGGCGCATGCCCCGGTCAGGAAGCCATATGACCTCCAGTTAAATGGCAAATTAGATGGTGGACACTGGAACTCGTGGTTAACCGATTGGCGTTCGTGGTTTGAAAGCAACCCACCGTACCATGAAGTTAATTGTGAGCGGTGGCCCCAGGTCTGGATCTTCTAAGGAGAAACGAGGATTAACCCCCTCATAATACACTCGGTACCCATGGCCGTAACAATATTGTGTTTAACTGTCCCCCGATATAATAGTGCTGCGGGAATGTGATGGTGATGAGAGTCGTTGCTTTCGCCAATCTCTTCCCCCACTTAGGTGGCGTGCTCACTAAGCATTGAGCATTGGCTATATCGGCCAGTGGAGGAACCACAGTGTTGACTGCAAACATCGCAGGTATAGACTGGTCCTTGCGGAGATCTGGCTTGCTGCTCCAGTAAAACTTATAACCGGAGCCTCGTTGCTGAAGATGGGATGTACAGGGTACACAAGTCTCACTGAGTACCGCAATGTCTATCCCCACACCACACCAATTTGAGGCCAATAATGGCTGTTCGACGTTCGAGGCAACTGTCACCTTGCAGTGTGCGCACATTTCAGACACCAAAATTTAGTGTCTTCCTCTTCTTGTTTTTTAGTTTATTTTGATTTGCTCTTTCTCCACCATGGACATGGATGACCAACCTGCCGCAGTAGGCAGGTAAGCCGAAGTGGAGCAAGCTTTGTTTGGGAAACCTTTTCTTTCCCTTTCTCCATGTGGAAAGACCTCTGAGGAGGGCTGCTCTGATGCCCAAGCAGGATACGAATATCACTGTTGCTCCTGGTCAGTAACAAAAATGACCATCACACTTGGACCGCCATACATGTGGACTTGTGACTAAGGACTCCCAGCAGCATTCTCTGCCTATCCTCCCTCACCATAGGACTTTGATAGTGAGAAGGTGCCAATGGAGGGAAAAACCTGCACAGAGAAGCGATTTAAGTGATAGAAGTGTGTGCTATCCCTCTAACACACTATTCCTGTGAGCATCATTGGCTGCAGGTGCAATAAATATGTGAAGCCTGATGCACATAAGCACAGCAGACTGGCCAGGTTGTTGGTCTTATGATGGCTGCCCTTGATGTCCACAGTGAACACAGCTGTCTGCAGATGCTGCGCAGTGATGCCTAGGTTGATGTCACCACTGACTTTCATGAGAACGTTCATCTACAATGCAGCGCTGCCCAGGCTGACCTACAGGTGCAGTTTGATGTCTGAATGTCCTTCTCATAGCCTTAGCCTAAAGAAGCTTCCCCCACAAGGCAGTTGGGATCCGTTAGCCTGGACAAGGGGCCCATACCAGGTACCGTCAGCCAGAGCGAGCTGAGTCCGGGACTTACATCTGGCAGGAGCATGACTCCCTGAGGGAGCTGGAATAGAGCTTCCCATAACTACCCCTGTGGGAATGTGACGGAGGTTAAAGGGAGTAACTTAGCACAGTTATTAAATTATTAAATGTTCAGCATAAAACATATGGTATTTTGTGTACAAGGCACAAAACATGTCAGGGTATGTCTCGACAGGATAATAGGTGACCCCTATATTCTGTAATGTATCTAAATCTCCCATAATTCCTCCTGCACTAATTCTTCAAATCGATCCCTTCATAATTGGTAATAATAATAATAATTGGTGGCAGGATTTGCACTCCGGCCACCGTAAAACGCTTCATTCCGCAAAACGCAAAAACGCAAAAAAATCTGAAAACCCACTCCGTGGGAGTACCTCCTGTGCAGCTTCCCTTCGCAGGGCAGCTCACCGGATGACAGGATTGGGGCAAAGCCTTCGGGACCCCCAATCTTTGATAGGAGGGAAACCACGGGGTAACATCCCTGGGTCAGATTGCCGGAGAGTGTGTCGGAGTGGTGCTGAGGTGTCGTCCACCAGACGGCGGTCTCCTTGGGTTAACCTGAGGCGGTCCCTTCGGGTGGGTGCCTGGAATGTCCTATCCCTAAGAGAGGATGATCACCTGTCTCTGTTATCATCTGAGCTCAAGCGTTTGGACATCGGGATTGCAGCTCTCTCTGAGGTTCGGAGACCGGATTGCGGCGAGATAATGGTGGGTGGTTACACCTACTATTGGTCTGGTCGCTCTGATGGTTACCATACCCAAGGAGTTGCTGTGGCTGTGTCCAATAAGCTGACCCCAATGATAATTGAGGTAACACCGGTCAACGAGCGTATTATGAGATTGAGGATTCGCCACTCCTTAGGTGTCATTTCCCTGGTCTCTATTTATGCTCCGACTGAGGCGAGTGATCTCACCGTGAAGGACACATTCTACGCCACACTCGAGTCTGTGGTTGATCAGTGCCCCAGACGAGATACACTTCTAGTCTTGGGGGATTTCAATGCATCGACTGGAACTGATAGGGATGGTTAAGAGGTGTGTGTTGGTCCCCATGGGTCAGGGACTATGAACCAGAATAGCACTAAGTTCCTTGACTTTGCAAGAAGTCATGGACTTAGGGTGGCTGGTTCATGGTTTCAGCGCCCGCAAGCTCATCGCTGGACTTGGTATTCCAACGCTGGCGGTGTGGCAAAGGAGATTGACAATGTCCTCATTGACGGTCGTTGGAGGATGATCCAGAACTGCAGGGTCTACCGGAGTGCTCAGTTCCTCAATACTGACCACAGGCTTGTTGTAGCAACTCTAAAGCTGCACCTTAAATCCTGGAGAATGGTACCATCCCAGCCGAGGCTGGATGTTGCCAAGCTCAGGGCTGAGAGAGTAGCTGAGGAGTTTGCGAACAGGCTGAGTGGACACTTGGGGGGTCTGGGTGCTTTGGGGGGTCCTGAAGAGTTGTGGAGCACCTTCAAGACCACCGTCCTTGATGTTGCCGGTGGATGCCTTGGAGTTCACCGCAGGGCAAAGAAGAATTTTGTCTCTCAAGGGACACTGGATACCATTGACCAGAGTCGCAGGGCCAGGCTGAATGGCAGAGCTGAGCTGTTCAGGGAGCTGAGGCGTAAAACTGGACGTGCACTGAGGGTGGACAAGGAGGCCTATGTGCGAGGAATCTGTGAGGGGGTAGAGCATCACCTGTGGACAGGTGATTCTCGTCCCGCTTACAGGGGAATTCGCGCATTACGTTCATCCAAGCCCATCCCTCGGAGCACTGCAGTTCGAGCAGAGAGTGGTAGGCTCTTGACAGAGGAGTCTGAAGTGAAGGCCCGCTGGGCCGGTTACTTTGAGCGGTTGTACCAGGCTGATCCCCCAGCTGTCGAGTTGGACGTCAAGGGTGTTACAATCCCTGTTGCTGACCCTCGAATCAACTGTGGTCCACCATCGCTTGTGGAAACACGGGCTGCGGTGAACCAGTTGAAACGAGGCAAAGCTCCAGGGATCTGTGGCATCCATGCTGAACTTCTCAAGGCTGGTGGAAATGCTGCACTCGTGTCGTTGCATGCAGTTTTGTGCTCTGCCTGGAACACAGGCATCATCCCAACTGACTGCAAGAGGGGCCTTGTTGTCCCTCTCTGGAAAGGGAAGGGTGATCGCCAAGACTGCAACAACCACCGAGGGGTGACGCTGCTCTCAGTGCCAGGCAAGGTCTTTGCTCGGATAATTCTTGATAGGGTTCGCCACCATCTGCTTGAGCACCAGCGTCCAGAGCAGTCAGGCTTTACACCAAAGAGGTCAACGATTGACCGTATCCTTGCACTTCGTGTCCTCACCGAACGCAGACGAGAGTTTCGGCAGGGGCTGCTTGCAGCCTATGTTGATCTCTGTAAAGCGTTTGATTCAGTGAATCGGGATGTCCTCTGGAGGATTCTTGGTCTTCGTGGGGTGCCACCGAAACTGATCGATCTGATGTCTGAACTCTACTCTGGTACTGAGAGTGCTGTGAAGTGTGGTGGTACCATCTCTGACTTATTTCCAGTTGTTACTGGAGTTCGTCAGGGATGTGTGCTTGCCCCCACACTTTTCAGCACTTGTATGGACTGGATTTTTGGGAGGATGTCGGAGAGATCAAGTTGCGGTGCATCGTTTGGCAATGTCAAGATCTCGGACCTTGATTTTGCAGATGATGCAGTCATCTTTGCGGAGACTTTAGACATCCTCTTGGGGGCCCTCGAGGTGCTGAATGAGGAGTCGGAGCCGTTGGGATTACGGATTTCTTGGGTCAAAACTAAGATCCAGGCTTTCGGTGACATCTTGGATGCTGCTGTCCTGTCTGTGTCTGTTTGTGGTGAGGATGTTGAGGTCGTGGATAGATTCACTTACCTTGGCAGTGATATTCATGTCTCCGCAGGTTGTGAGCCGGAGGTCAATAGACGTCTGGGTCGGGCCTGGGGAGTCATGGATTCACTGGATCATGGGGTGTGGCGCTGCCGGTACCTGTGCGGGAGGACGAAAGTCCGAGTCTTCAGGTCCTTGGTACTTCCAGTCTTGCTCTATGGGTGCGAGACTTGGACTTTGACCAAGGATCTGAGACGGAGACTTAATTCCTTTGGTACCAGGTCTCTTCGGAGAATCCTTGGCTATCGCTGGTCGGATTTTGTGTCCAATGAGCGGTTGCTGAGAGAGACTCGGATGAGATTTGTTACCTGCATAGTCCGTGAGCGTCAGCTGCGGCTGTATGGACATGTGGCTCGTTTTCCTGACGCTGATCCTGCTCACCAGATTCTCTCAGCGAGGGAGTCTCATGAGTGGAGGAGGCCAGTGGGCCGACCACGTGCCTCATGGTTGCAGCAGGTTGACCATCATCTCAATGAGATGGGGATGGGCCTGGCATCTGCCTGGGGGATGGCCAGACGGAGGCCCCTGGAGTACCGGCGGAAAGTGGACGCAGCGACGCGCTGTTCTGGCACATGCTCCCATACCTGACCTGACCTTCATAATCTGTTTAAATGTGCTTTAATCTCTTCCTGGTTGGTGCGCAAACGCTTCATCTGATGTCCCCTCTGCAGTAACTCTCGCCTGCAGGAGACCAGAAGTTGTGAGAGGAAACCAGAAGCTGCGAGAAGCAGCAGGCAACAGCTAGACACAATGAGAAGCATCAGGAAGGTTGTGTAACGAGCCAACGATCATGCGAGGAGGGGCAAGCAGAGCCCAATATACTTCATATATGACCCAGTCATCGCTGAACGACCTTTTTCTGGAGAGGGTGGGGGGCAAGACCAGACGGGTGGAGTGCCTGCCAAGACAGGAAAAACCGTTTCCACGCAAGCATCGCACGGGAGAAAGTTCCATATTTCTGTCGTGTCTACTCTCTCTGTAATAATTAATACCTGTGGTGTAAGCAGTTAAGTCAGAGGTTAAGCCAATGTGGTTTTGTAGGCGCAGGGGCAATTATTATTTTTGTAGATATCGGATTGTGAATAAGACATGGTTTTGTTGGCATTATTGTTATATAGTGCCTATAGAAAGTCGACACCCCCTTTTAAAATTTTCACCTTTTGTTGCCTTATAGCTTTGAATTAAATTGCATCAAGTCAGACTTTTTCCACATCACAACCCACAACTTCTAAGGCCTAAGTCACATTTGCCACGGCGGCCGTGGGGTCTCCAAAATCTATGGCCACAAGCAATTATACGGCGGCCGCAGTATTTCCACGGTCACACAATGTAGCAGTCACATATGTTTTTATTTTTCGGGGAGCCGCACGGCGTATTTAGAAATTGTGGAGACCGAAAACGTGGGGTTGCCGTACGGTCTTTGATTTGATGTCGCACGGTGACCTTAAGGGGGCACTGCGGCGGCCATATAATTTTCAAGGCAGACGCAAGGTAGCCTCAAGGTACCCGCAAGGCGACCGCAGAGGGGCCCTAAGGCGAACATGCGGCCAGACGGACGGTAACGAGTGGGTTCATTTAAAAAAAAAAAAAATTTTTACGTTTTTTTTTTGTTTTTTTTTTTTCGGCTTGTCAAATTGATACGGCGAACGTAGAAATGAAAAAAGTTATAACTCCACGTTATAATTCCACGGCGACCCCTACGGCCTGTAAAAGATAGCCAAACGGCATAGGGCCACCCTGAGGCCACCGCAGAAACTCTGCGGCCGCCGCACGTTTCTGTCAATTCAGAGGGCGTACGGCCGCCGTATCCTCGCCGTAGCGCAAATGTGACTTAGGCCTGAATGAAAAACAAATTCTACAAATTTCAGAAAATTCATTTAAAATTACAAAACTAGAACATCTTGGTTGGATAATAAAGATTGAATGCTGGGTTGTCCCAGGATATTTGGCTGGATCATGTATTTGTGTATTTCAATTAGAAAGGGGCAAAATACTAAAAGGGGAATATTCTCAAGAGAAAGAGAACAAAAATGATGGTGCAGGAAATGGGGGCAGGAAGAGAGTTTGAAGGGACTTACAGCTTTAATGAGGTAGTGCTCATGTAGTTCATTATGTGGGAGGCTCCTGAGCTTCTCCATTGTCTCATACAGACCTGGGCAGCTCTTTACCTTCTCAGAGTTGCCCAAAGCATGTCGAAGGAGCACCAGAGCAACGCGGAACATCACCTTAACGCCTGGCAAGTGCAGCGATGGAAAGTGGGAAGGGTGGGAGGGGGTATAAATACAAAAGGGAAATATTAAAGGAATGTCAGGAGATTCTTTTTTATTCCAAATCAAAATAATTTCCCTATTTAAACAAGACCAAGCCATGAAGGGTTAGGTTAACCCATTTAGCACAATTGGTCTAGTACCAACTGGTCTTTCCCATTTCTATGTCTTCACCAATTTCCCAAAACGATATCATTCATGAGTGAAGAAAAATGCACATGGTCCAACCTTCACAAAAGAACATGTCCCAAACTCGAAGGACAGAGTCCCATGGTAGTGTGCGTGCAAAAATGCACATGAACCACTCAGTCATGTAAAGCACTGGGTCTACGCCATTCTTTTTGAGGTGCCTGTAAGCCATGGGGCTAGAACGACGCAACAGAGCAAACAAAATCTCTCCATCCAGCTGAAGTGCTTCCTGAAAATAAGTAAATAAATAAATAAAAAGAGTCAATATGTCGTGGAGGTGCAGGACAAATAAAAGGTAATTTTTTTGGAACAATCATGTCTTAAAATTCCATATAAAGGTTTTTTTCCAAAGAACTTTGCATCACGACACTTGCTCTTAATTTCTGAAGTCGACACATTTACCAGGTTGACCATGTCATTACCTGAGCAAGAATTGAGGCAGTGTTATGACCTCCACCACCGAATGTGGATGGAGGTTATGTTTTCACCACTGTCTGTTTGTTTGTCTGTGAGCAAGATATCTCAAAAAGTTGTGGACGGATCTGGATGAAACCTGGTGGGTAGGTTGAGTATGTAACACGGAAGAATCGGTTCGATTTTGGCGAAGATCCGACTCCAGATCCGAGACTAAATGATTCTTCACCATTCAGTGATGGGGATAAAATGATATGTATAGCAGGATATCTCAAAAAAGGTGTGGACGGATTCAGACAAAACTTGGTGGCCAGGTTGAGTATGTAAACAAGGAAGAATTGATTTGATTTTGGATAAGATCCGAATCTGGATCCGGATCCGAGAATTTTTCAAGCGATTCTTCACCATTGAGTGATCGGACTAAAACAAAAAAAAACACGATATTTCAAAAGTTATGGACAGATTCAGATGAAACTTGGTGGATGAATTGCTTCGATGACAAGAACAAGGCAATTAAATTTAAGTTCAGGTCTGAATCCAGATCCGGCACATCAGTGGGATACAAAACGTAAACAAATCAGCTTGGCGAAGGAATGCACTCTACCGGGTGCCGTTCTAGTTATATTTTGTTTTCTGTTATCTACCGATATAAAACACTGTATTTGTGTAGTTGTCTGTCTCCTTTCATAAGGACGATTAAAGAGGGTTTTAAAGGACGATCTTTTCACATGACTGTGTTCACTACGGTTATTTTTAGGATAAAAAAACAAAAACTCAAAAAACATCTATATTAATATTTCGGCACGCCCCTTTCTTTGTTCCACCATCAGATTTTTGTTACTGCATGAAATTAAACAAGCTTTGACATATATAGTAATGATATTATTGTCTTCCTTAAGAGGCCCCTCAAAATTCGTTTTGATGATTATGGTAGTTAAATCTTATTATTATCTATATTAATATTTCAGCACGCCCCTTTTTTTGTTCCACCATCAGATTTTTGTCACTGCATGAAATGAAACAAGCTTTGACATATATAGTAATCTGATGGTGGAACAAAAAAGGGGCGTGCCGAAATATATTAACATAGATGATATTATTGTCTTCCTTAAGAGGCCCCTCAAAATTCGTTTTGATGATTATGGTAGTTAAATCTTATATTATATATTAATATTTCAGCACGCCTCTTTTTTTGTTCCACCATCAGATTTTTGTTACTGCATGAAATGAAACAAGCTTTGACATATATAGTAATGATATTATTGTCTTCCTTAAGAGGCCCCTCAAAATTCGTTTTGATGATTATGGTAGTTAAACAGTTCATGTTCTCCATTTGCAAAATGGGAAGAATTATTGCACAAAAAAGAAATAAAAGTGTTTCCCATTTTTTAGAGGACCGTGGCTATTAAAGATGAGTTCGTAAAACCTTTTGTAGAGTTTGTTATTATTAATCACTATACGACATAGTAAATCGCTCATGTTATTGAGCTGTCAATAAGCTATCAATCATAGACATATAATAAACTCACTTGAGTATTCATATCTCTATTTCAATGCGTAATATCAAGCGGTACCTTCATGATGACCTAATAAAACTGGTCTCGATGTCCGTCCGTCCGTATATCTGTTCACAATCAAACCGATCGTGATGAGTTTTAAGGCTTTCCGAGAGCTTTGGAGAGATTACCTACACTTCCGCACGGTGCTGTTTTTATTATTCCTACTGCACTTCATTAGAACATAAATCGTGGATGGATGCGCAGATCCCAGGAGAACAACTATAGCTGTACAGAACAATTTATATTATCGGTGGATAAAAATGATATTTAATTGATATTATAATAAATTGTTTATTTAAAATATCTTCAAATTTTGTGAGTTTTTAGTTTGTTGTGAAATATTAGGTCCTCGGGTCTCCGCATAGTGGCGTACAGGCTTAAGTCGTACTTCTGTTTACTACCGTAGAAAAGTCACAGAACCATCCGATCAACATGCTGTTAACAGTTTCAGAATCAGCTAAAATCTACAAGATATGAATATGTAGACGACACTGATCCGGCCAGCTAAAATCTACAAGATATGAATATGTAGACAAAACTGATCCAGCCAGCTAAAATCTACAAGATATGAATATGTACATGAAACTGATCCGGCCTTTTGGATCACTTTAAAGTAGGGTGCCCTGTAATTTTAATGCGCTCTATGGATCCTCTGGAACTCACGAATGGTACACATTGTGTAGTAATAAACTACGTGGTAATGTCATCGAAGTGGAGCTACTGCGGGACAGTCGAAGGGGAAAACCTGAATGATTATAATCAATGGATAAAAATGAAATAATATATTGTTTAAAATACATTCATGCTATCTGTCTTTTACCATATGTTGCCAGTGACGCCCATCCAAGACGGGCACCTTTACTAGTTTTTCATAAAAATAATAATTCTGTCTCTCCTATTGCAAATGTAGATGGTGACTTATAATCGGACCTCAAGGATGGTGTACAGAAGCGTTTAAAAAAAACAACAATAAATACCAAGGTACAGGGAGGTGAAATTCGCTGCATGTGATGTGCAACATGCGCCGAGTGAAATGAGTGCTCATTTATGTACATAAGATGTCAAATAAATAAGACAAGTACACCTGACACTAGGCTGAGGCTTCAGAGTTTGGCACGCTGACGAGGCTGTACCGTCAAAATGAAATGTCCCAGACAATCAAGAAAATCGGGTCACATTTATGCATGTAGTGTTTTAAAATAACGCTTCTTGCTATGAAATATCACATTTTCCAATCTCCTTGAATATGTCAAATAAAATAATTCCAACCCATCATTTTTGATGGCCTTTTATACTCATCTATATATGTGTATATATATACATATATACACATATACATATATATATACACATATATACATATATACACATATATATATATATATATATATATATATATATATATATATATATATATATATATATATATATATATATATATATATATATATATATATATATATATATATATATATATATATATATATATACACACATATATACAGGGTAGCCCGAAAGTTACTTTACTGCTGATAAATTTCTTGCACTTCCCTCTGTTCCTTCCCCTCTGCCCTCGCCCGCTATGGTATGCGGAAACACTGACTCAGAAGAATGATGGAGCACAAACAAATACAATGACAAATTAATTATTGTAAGTCCTGTACAATAAAACCTGTATATTAAAAGAGCTCAAGAACAATGCTCACTGGAAAGGGTAAAGTGACTTTCAGGCCACCCTGTGATATATATATATATATATATATATATATATATATATATATATATATATATATATATATATATATATATATATATATATATATATATATACACACACATAATATATGTATGAATGTATGTATGTATGTATGTATGTATGTATGTATGTATGTATGTATGTATGTATGTATGTATGTGCTATATGGCATTAACTCCAAAATGGTCGATGTGGCCCTTACATCACTCCTCGCAGCGCCTCATATATACATATACATAATATATACACATATACATATGAGGCCCGGCGAGGAGGAGTGATGTAAGCGACATTTTTTAATGATATGATGATGATGATGATAGGCGCGGATGATAAGGGAAGGATTAAAATAGTGCAATATGGCATTAACTCCAAAATGGCCGATGTGGCCCTTGCATCACTCCTCCTCGCGGCGCCTCATATATACATATACATATACATATACATATACACATATTGTTACGGTTCTCGGAACCAAATGCATACAACATACAGGTATCCCAAGTCAGTTATTTCATGAATATACGTGCAGTTAGATCCCTACCTTTTGTCTAGCGGGACAACAGGGAGTGCGTTGCGATGGGCTTTTAGTTAGGATTAAAAATCATTTCTTCCCTTTCATTTTATTCCCCCTCTTATTGGAACCACAACGTGATGAGTGCCTACCCAGAGACTGTTTTTCTGAGGCAGAATCCTGAGGATGGTTATCTGAGGCAGAATCCCGAGGATGGTTATGGTAGCTGCACTGCCATCCACCTTCCTCCCAGACACGGCGGTGTGTGCGGGCCTTGCCTGGCCGAAACCCCGCCCAGAAAGGGCGGACCACACGAAAGCCCTGTCCAATCAGGATGGACGATGACGTCGGCTTCGCCATGGCTCCACCCCCTCGCTCCGTGATCTATAAGTTACGAAGCAATCCTCAGAGTAGAATCGTGGTATGGGATGAAAAGGAGTTCGTGGTTGGATTTGAGAGAAAGCAAGGAAGGAGTTGGATTTGGAAGTGCAGAGTGCTTGGTTGGTTCGTGTTCGGTGGGTTCGTTGGTTGGTTGGGAAGGTCGAAGAAGGTTGTGGTAGAAGGATTGGAAGTGTGCAGTTGTTGAAGGGGTCGTTGTTACGGAGTGTCTGCCCACATCTCACCTCGGCGGCCCGTCTGTTGTGCTGGTCCGCGCACACCCGACCTCGACTGGATCTCTCGTCGGGTCCTGTCTGCTGCCCCGTCCCCACCTTGGACTCCGCGCAATCCACTCGAGCTCCTCCACGGACCCAAACTCCACACGGGAGGCTGTGGTCCGAAATGTACGACTGTTGTCAGGTGCCGCACCACGGCGCACTCCTTCCCCCAAAACTCTCAGGTATAGAGAACTGCGACCTCAACTCCCTCCCTCACTCCCTCCCTGGCTGCAAAAGGGTCCCCTTTTCTTTTCGTTGGGTTTGTTTTGTCTGAGTGTGTGGCTGGTCTGAGTGTGTGTCTGAGAGTGTGGTGCCTGTCTTTTAAGTAAAATTGTACAAGATCTTTGATTATTGTAATTCCTGCTTTTATTATTCTCGCGTAAGTCTGCTCTGTGTCCGCTTTGGAAAGTTGCTGTAAAATTGTCGCACTACATCTCTCTCATCTTCCCCCTACATAACATAACCAATAAACCTTGTTCCTGTGCCACATGTTTTTCCTCGCCTTAGTGTAAATAAATCATTGTAGAAATGTTCCCAGCTCGTTTTTGTCTTTTCCTCCATTGGTCCAGCATGGTTCGGATCTAAGTTTAGCCGGGTATTTATTCCCGATAATCCATTACTTTTAGCCAATACGTCCTTGGCAGTTCTGCTCGGCTGCATCCGATCCAGAAAGGTAGTTGGTAGAGTTGGTAGTTGGTACTCTACCGAAGTCGGTAGGGTTATCCAGTTCGGGCAAGACGTACCGAGAGCGTGGTTCCCCGGGAGTTAAAACCGCGTGGTTAATTACGTAACTTGGTTCCAGACAGGAGGACCCTATGCCACACGGTTGAGCGACCCGCCACGTCACGGAATTATCCGTGAGCGATGGCCTACAATTCCGGGGAGTATGGTGGGAATCGACGTAAATTCCCGCACCTAGTGGTCATTCTCTTTGCCACCGGACCCCGGCCCACAACAATATATATATATATATATATATATATATATATATATATATATATATATATATATATATATATATATATATATATATATATATATATATATATATATATCTATCTATATCTATCTTCTTCTTTCGGCTGCTCCCGTTAGGGGTCGCCACAGCGGATCATCCGTATGATCCGCATAGTGATTTGGCACATGTTTTACGCCGGATGCCCTTCCTGACACAACCCTGGTCGCCTCTTATGACACAGGGATACGGTACACCTATTTTAACCGGGGTATACACCGGCCCAGTACACTGGTACTCATTTCGCCAACCTCGGAAGGATGACAGGCTGAGTCAACCCCCTGGTGTATTAATTCAGTGGCCCAACGGGGCTTGAACTCAGGACCTTTTGGGTCCCAAGCCGCTGCCCTAACCACTGCGCCAACACCAGGCTTCAATCAATAAATACATATGGTATATCTAACACATAAAGTTCTTTCTAATATATATATATTATTGAATTAATATATATATATATATATATATAATAATATATATATATATTACTGAATTAATATATATATATATATATATGTATGTATATATATATATATATATATATATATATATATATATATATATGTATATGTGTATATTTATATATATATATATTTATATATATATATATATATATATATATATATATGTGTATATTTATATATATATATATATATATATATATATATATATATATATATATATATATATATATATATATATATATATATATATATATATATATATATATATATATATATATTGTTGCGGATTCACGCCCGCCGGCGTGCGAGCGGCCACGTAACTCGAATCGCGGCACGTCGCCCACCGGACGGACAATCCCGTCGTGACCCTCTCGGACTAACACCGGGAACTAGTCACGGGTGGGCCTTTCGGCCTCACCACGATCGTGCCAATCGGCCCCCCGCGTGGGATAGGGTTGCTCGCCAAATTCGACCTACCTAAGTACCCACACGGAGGGTAGACCGGGCGATCGCACCTCGCCGCAGGTCGACTTCGGACACGGGCCACTTTAAGCGACCCGTTCCGTACTATCGGGATAACCGAGCGGTGTTATCGTCAACCTGGACGGTTCGATTAATTATCGGGCGTTTTAGCCCACGACCAACCCTTTACGTGAAGTAAGATGGAGATTCAATAAAGGAAAAGACGAAGTGAAACGGGAAAACAGTTCAACATAAAGCACATTTATTTCGCGATGAACGGAAAGCACACATATACAATTACACCAAAAGCAAATGTAAAAGAAGAAGAAACCCACAATAATACACAAAAAGCAAATGTAAAAGCAAAACACAATGCAGATCTAACCGACTACCGAGCACACGGCAACACTTATACAGTTTTACTTCACAGACGGCGCCGACAACACATATACTGAAAGCAAAAGAAAAGGACCACCCTCAAGGATGATGGGGGCAGACGGGCCTGGGGCCGAGACCGCGTCGGGCCTACCCGTCTGATGAGCCGCAAAATGGCGGTGGCGCCCCGACTCCGCGGGCCTCGCTGGGACTGCCTGGTATGGGGTGGGAACGGGGCCCCCTTCTCACACTATCTCAGCGCGGGGGAAACAGGAGGGGGTTGTTGATGCTCGGGGGAAGGAGGATATCTCCCTGGCTCGGGTCCCGCGACGAGCGTCTCCACCACGACCTCGGTCGCGTTGCCGGCCTCTCCTCTTCGCAGCTCCCCGACTCTGACACGAGCACCCCCTCGACTGCCTTCGCCGCCGCCACCTCTCCAACTCTCCACAGCTCCGTCCAAC
This sequence comes from Eptatretus burgeri, assembly GCF_056783735.1. Lineage (NCBI taxonomy): Eukaryota > Metazoa > Chordata > Myxini > Myxiniformes > Myxinidae > Eptatretus > Eptatretus burgeri. The sequence continues at coordinate 91,410,787 of NC_140964.1, read as the reverse complement.
TGCCTTCTCCGACTCCTCTCTTGACTGGCTCTTCCCAACTCAACTCCGAACTCCACTTGACTGACTACTACTGCTTCTTCTTCCCAACTCAACTCCGAACTCACTCCTACTACTCCTTTTCGGCGAGCGAACGCGGCCCTTTATAGCCCCCCGTGGCTTTGCTCTTTCACCTTCGACCCTTTACCTCTGGCTGGCTCCCCATTGGACAGAGGAAAAGTGGGCGTGAATGCTTTTTGATCCATGAATCTGCATATAGCGATATTACTCCGACGCACCTGGAGGCGGGGCCAAATCGCCCCATGCTCACTGATAGGATGGAACAGAAGTGGGCGTGAGTCGTTTTTGATCCGATTGCTTCGGAAAGGCCGGCGCCTTTGCACCCGCTGCTCGGTGCGCGCCCTGCACGAGTCCAGTATCGGTACCCACAAGCGGCGCGGGAATGGTGGTGATGCGATGGTTGCGAGGGCGAGTTGTGATGGTAAAGGTCGTGGCTGTTGTTGTGAAGCGGCGTTGCGGTTGGTGGTTGTTGTGTGATGGCTGTTGAGACGTGGTTGGTGGTGGTAGTAATGGCGGCTGGTCCAAAATAAAGATAGTAAAAGAAAAACGGCTATCTAGAGGGGTCGCAGCCCGAATGAATGACATTTATTCCCTCTAAACAACGGGTTTGGGCCTAACTACACATATACTTACAGAGATATCTCACCTAAGGGACCTGAATGGTGGTTTGCGAATTTCGTCAACCACAACACTATCTATATATATATATATATATATATATATATAGATATATATATATATATATATATATATATATATATATATATATATATATATATATATATATATATATATATACCAAGTCGAAAACACCAGGGGGTTGACTCAGCCTGCCATCCTTCCGAGGTTGGCAAAATGAGTACCAGTTGTACTGGGCCCGGTGTATGCCCCCGTTAGAATAGGTGTACCATATCCCTGTGTGTCGTAAGAGGCGACCAGGGTTGCGTCAGGAAGGGCATCCGGCGTAAAAACCGATGCCAAATCATTATGCGGACAACAACAATAGAGCGAAATGGAGACGGATGATCCGCTGTGGCAACCCCTAACGGAAGCTAGCCGAAAGAAGAAGAAGAAGAAGAAGAAGATGTATTTATTGATTGGGGGGGGGAGGGGGAAGTTGGTGCATCGTACCGACCTTTAATATCAGTCAGTGAGCTTGGGGTTAGAAAGAACTATATGTGTTAGATATACGATATGTACTTATTGAATGGGGGGGGGGAGGGGGGAAGTTGGTGTATCTTGGATCATAGTGAGCATTTGGTTTGAAGAACATTTTAAATGCCCCTTGTATTCTTTTAAGCTCAATTAAACTAGCACAAAATCAAATTTGGAACAGAGGCAAAATAAAAACACGAATAGTAGATGTAAAAATTATCCCCGTGTGGGGGTGACGGTCATCTCTATAACAACCACAAGTTCTCAATGTTCAGTTCAGGTAACTGCGAAACAGTCCAAACTAACCATTTAGATTGAAATAGTTCACAGAGATACACGAGGATAATACTACGAATGACATAATTAATAAATATGTATTGTTCATTTAGTACCCGGATAAACACATCAGAATCACCAGTAAGTGCAATACGTGGTTTTCCGGTCCGTCCACTCTCTGGGGACATTTCACTTCCGGTTGTAAAAAAAAAAAAAAACGAAAAAATAGGCTTATCTCTCGGAGATTATGATAATCCTGTAGATTATTATTCACTGATTATAATGCAACTTTCAGAATTAAAATTGGTCAAGTATTTATGGAGATATTGAGGTTTGAAAAATCGTTAGAGCGGGCAAATTGATTAATTATTAATTCCACAGAAGTTTCGTGACACTGCACAAAGTAACATGTCAGGTATGAAAAAACATTTTGTATGCCAGATTCATTAATTATTAATTCATTAATTATGGAATGTACTCATTGATATAATAATCAGAAAGCCCGAAGCATGTAGCATAATTTATCACTTATCCCCTCATCCGGGATCCGTGGCCTCGCCCCACAGCCTGCAGCCCTATGTCCGCCGGTGATTATGTTAGATATCGGCACGATCGAGAGGAGCCTGCAAATTATCCCTGCTGATGCACTGAATTGATGCAATCGTTCGGCCGGAATATTCGTTGTCAAGATGTTGCGTGATTAAATCACCAATACAGTCACTCGAATTTATACCGCCGACATACTTCTTAACAATCACCTTCACCCCAGAAACCACAGTCAATCTGAACCACGTTGACCACTGCTCAGACGCCATGCCCGAACTACTGCGCAGTTCTACTACGCAGTTTGGTTAAAGATGACTCGGCATTTTGGCGCGCGCGCACAAAATTATATTTTGAAAATAAATGCCGACGTTTACATTTCGGGTTTTGAAACTTTTGCACCTTCGGCGGAAAATGTATAAATATAAAATTACCCCCGTGCGGAAGTGACGGTCATCTCTGCAAGAAATAATACCACAAGTTCTCAATGTTCAGTTATGACCGAAGACTATTGCGCAGCTCGACTGCGCAGCTCGAACTGCGCAGTTTGGTTAAAGATGACTCGGCATTTTGGCGCGCGCGTGCACGAAATTATATTTTGAAAATAAATGCCGACGTTTACATTTCGGGTTTTGAAACTTTTGCACCTTTGGCGGAAAATATATAAATATAATATACAAGGTCAGCTGCTATGCAATGACACCATTCACTAACTATTACCATGCCCAGTAGAGAATATATAGCCTCCTGAAGGAAGGGCAGTTTTTGCAAAGTTTGAAGTCACGTGACACGAAAACGAAAGAGAATATCGAAAATCCGGCCCGACCAAATTTAGATATTGTCGCATAGATTCATATGCCACAATCAAATTCAAGATTGCTTGAGAAATGTAGGAGGAGATAGATTTTGAAAATCGGCATTTTCGCATTTTTTGCCAACTTTGAAGTCACGTGACACGAAAACGAAAGCGAATTGCGAAAATCCGGCCCAACAAAATTTAGATATTGTCCCATAGATTCATATGCTGCAATCAAATTCAAGATCGCTTGAGAAATGGCGGAGGAGATAGAATTTGAAAATCGTCATTTTCGCATGGAAATCGTCATTTTCGCATTTTTTTGCCAACTTTGAAGTCATGTGATATGAAAACGAAAGCGAATATCGAAAATCCGGCCCAATCAAAATTTAGATATTGTCCCATAGATTCATATGCTGCAATCAAATTCAAGATCTCTTGAGAAATGGCGGAGGAGATAGAATTTGAAAAATCATCATTTTCGCATTTTTTTTGCCAACTTTGAAGTCACGTGACATGAAAACGAAAGCGAATATCGAAAATCCGGCCCAATCAAAATTTAGATATTGTCCCATAGATTCATATGCTGCAATCAAATTCAAGATCGCTTGAGAAATGGCGGAGGAGATAGAATTTGAAAATCGTCATTTTCGCAACTTCAAAGGCCTCGTGACCTTGACCTTGACCTTCGGTGACCTTGAAAGTCATACCATCATATACGGCTCATCGACCTCTATCAGGATCACTAATGACCAGATCTCCCGCTTCAACTTCATTGTGAACGGACGGACGGACCCATATTACCCTTTCACCAATATTATTAGGTCATTGGAAATGACCTAAAAAGGCTAAGAATGTGTTTTATATTTATATTTCATTTCTCCTTCCTTCCTTCTTTGCGAATCGCATCGGCGTTTTTGGCCATCTTCCAGATCATGTGACGATCAAACGGGAAGGAAATTCAAAAATCTGTCCGGTTAGATACAAGATAATATTTTTTACTATCATAATCAATAAACAGTTGCCGAATATCTTGTAGAATGGCAGACGAGATAGGTTTTGAAAATGGCGATTTTTATAACTTACGTGACCTCGTCCCTGACCTTGAACCCGGCCAAAAGTTATATCGTTGTGCAACACTCATCGACCTCTACCCACATACTAAGTTTCATCAAGATTGGAAAGAAAAATTGTTGACGGACGTACGGACATTTGGTCCGGCTTTATTAGGTCATCTCGGTAGAGATGACCTAAAAAATCTGATACCCGTTTAATCCCAACAACTCGCGAATATTTTTCCAATTTGTTGCACAGCAAGTTGTTAAACCATTCAACATCCACCTGATAAACCCACCCGATAATAGGTGACCAACTTCCTGACAACGATCTGGCAACACAATAAACACTGTCACTGTGAGCATGAATAGGCCCTTGCAAAGTTGGGTGGTTGGAGGAGAATGTGTAAAAGATGTCTGAAGGGGTAAGGCATTTTTCTCACAGCTTAACTTACCAGCCCAATGCTGTAATATCCAGGAAGATACCTTTCACATATCTGTACAAAGCACCAAAAAGCTTGCTGCACACAAGACACGATAAAATAATTCAAAATTAACCCAACAATCAATACACTCAACCGTTTGGCCAAAGTGAATAATGGGAACCATTTTATAACAAATAAAGACATTTCAGACATTCTCACTTTTCCTTTTGATGATGCTCAATGTTCTCACCTCTGCTGGCATGTGCATGAGCAATACAGCAGCGACTGGTGCCTGGCCTTGGCAGTAACCCTCTTCTGGCCGGAATACCGTGTAAGCCTTGAGTACCCGAAACAGGTCCTGCTGCCTGCAAGAAGTACAACCAAGTGTCAGCCACAGGGCTTCAATGGAGCTTTGCTGAAGCCTTACACCATCCATCAAAGAATCAACAATTTCAATTTTTTTTCCTTCTCTCGACATACATTAATTGAATATTATTTGAATCAATCTTAACAAATCACTCCGAAGGTTTATTGTTGTAGTAATCAACAATAGACCTTTTCGATAGGCTTTATTCTCACAAAACCCATAAGCATATCTACAACAACATAAATATACATAGGGTAAGAATAACAAAATACAATAACGAGTACACATAATACTGAAGGCAAATACCACATACACATAACATAATAACGAAGTTAAACTCCATACTCTAATACCAATTACATTCCTCAGAGTACATTATTCCTAATATAGTATATAACATACCATTACTGTTCCAGCATGACTTTCCACGGAGTACGTGGTATACGTGTCAACACCAGCCATTGACCTTCATATACAGTGCTGCCACATCCGCCCAATTACCATTGCCGCCAATTACAGTATGGCACTTTATTATCACACCATTTATAAAGGAAACTTTTTGCATCCATCTCAAAATCGTCATCTTCCCTGCAGGGTGTCCAAAAAGGATGGTGCTGAGGGAGTGCACTTACATCTGAGCTGGGTTACACTGAATACCCCCATGTCATAGTTCTGGTGAGTACCGAGATAATTTTGTTACACCACTTGTAGAAGTTAATCACCGAAATTAGATCAAAGTCAGCTGCAGTGAGTTATTTTTGTTGTTTGTTTTTTTGTATACATTGTCAAGGCTCGTATGAGAGCGAACAAACAATGCACAGCAAGGGGGGCATGAGACAAGAGGGGTGGGAGAGGGAAGGACAAAACAGTGGGGAACAGAGACATTAGGAGATCTATGGAAGGGCAAGGGATGGGGCGGGGAACACGGGGTATACAAGATGGACAATACAGGGACTTTCAGGAAGGAAAGCAGGGAATTTGAAGGAGATAGGTTTGGGGTGGATTAACTGGGGTAGAAGAGATTGAGGTTTTGGATTGGGGAAGATAAGAGGTGGTGGTGAACAGCTGTAAAAGTTCTCCGACAGCGTCGCTTCTAACAACGTCATTGCTTGATAACGTCGCTAAACAACAGGGAAACATTTTTCTGACATCACAATGTCTCCATCATCCTCCTCACAATAGGCAACTCCCTCACTCCACCTCCACAAGCTCCATCCAAGACCATTGTGGGTGAGTACAGTACAGTGCTGTACTTGACTTTCCATGTTACTTTTTGTTATTCATCTAATGATTTTATTTATTTTGTTTGTTTGCTATTTTATGATTGGGATGAGGGTCGGATTTACGCAAGGGCAACCAGAGCACGTGCCCCAGGGCCTCCACCACCTAAGGCTCATCCAGGATTATTGTCATGATCATATTTTTTTATATATTGTTACGGCTGTGGAAATTCGCAGAGCACCATATAGGTCCTTAGATCAGTTATGCCGATAAGTCTGTGTTCAGATAGATTTCCCCACCGTAGTCTGATGGGAATTTATTCGTGTGATCAGGGCTGTGATCTTTGAGATAGTGTTTTTCCTTTACTATCGTTATTTTGGACCAACCGTTCACAACAACTACCTCCACCAGCAACAGCGCTCTCTCAACCACCAACCATGATCGCCTCAACCACCACCGCATTTTCTACCTCGGCACACAGTTGCCAGAGGCCTGGCCTTCGTCGAGGGAAAGCAGGCGGCCCACGTTCCCCCCTCCCCCGAACGAATGGCATCTCCGCGGTGGATTTCACCCTGCGAGGGACAAAGAGAAGAACCAAGACAACTACCGCGGCAGCGCGCGTCCCTAATTTGGCGGGAAAACGCCTCCCTCTGGAAGTTTCCTGTGTGTTCTGGAAGGAAGGGCGGGAGTTGAAAAGGGGCAGGGCTTGAATATAAAGCGGCGGAACGCAAGCGCTGAGAAAAAGAGTGGAAGAGTCGTGACCGTTGACACAAGGATCGGAGTCGAGGTGGCGAGAGAGTCTCGGGTGTGGTGCTGAGGAGGATCAGAAACGAGGTGGCAGTATCGTGTGTGCTGAGGGGATTGCGAAGAGGGCGCTCTGAATCGCTCTATCGTTCGCAGGGTCGTCGAGTCGAAAGAGACGCCAGCGGTGAAGGCTGGGTCTGGAGAACGGAGCCCAAGACTTCACCACCCGGTCCCGTTTTCCTTTTCATTTTCTTTTGGGCTTTTGTATGTGTGTTTGTGGTGCCGTCTATAAGTAACACTGTTTAAGTGCCTGTATATACTTGCATTTCTTATAAAGAACGGCTGTAGGCTTTTGTTTCTTCTTACTCCTCTTCTCCCCTTCCCTTCTCCCCTTCCCCCGTTGCATGATCCCCATCAATTACGTGCTTGCTTGAATTTGTGTGTAAATAAATGTGCTTGTTTAAATGTAACCCGTTCGTTGCGTCTTTTCCTTAATTGAGCTGCCATCTTGCACTCGGAATATAGTTGGTTTTCAAATAGCCGGTAAAGTGATCGGGTCCAACGGGACTGCGCGATAATACCCCGCTCGGTTATCCTAAAAGGAAGCGAGCTGCTTAAGCGGCTCGTTTCTAAGCGGTCCCGTTGAAGTACAATCTCTCGGTAATCTCCCCGCGCAATTAATTCGGTATATCGACAATTCAGCAATTGACCTTGTAGCGCGTGGGTAGAGTACGGACAAGGTTATGGTGTGCTTAAAAGCACACCCGTGGCTGGTTTTCGGCGTTGATCCGGAAATCCACGACTGGATTGTCTGTTCGGTGGGCGAAGCGGCTGCTATTGATTAGACACGGTCGTTCGCATGCCGGCGGGCGGAAATCTACAACAATATATATATATATATACATATACATATATATATACATATATATATATATACATATATATATATATATATATATATATATATATATATATACATATATATATATATACATATATATATATATACACATATATATATATACACATATATATATACACATATATATATATATACATATATATATATATATATATATATATATATATATATATATATATATATACATATATATATATATATACATATACATATATATATATATATATATATACATATACATATATATATACATATATATATATATACATATATATATATATATATATATATGTACACCCACACACACACGGTCATGCGCCACATAACGACAGTGATGCCTTCTGAGAAATGCATCATTAAGCGATTTCGTCATTGTGCGAACATCAGAGTGGACTTACACAAGCCAAGATGGTATAGCCCACTATAGGTAGAGGCTATATGGTAGCGCAAAGAAACTATTTGCGCTGCCGTGCAAACCCGGCGCGGTTCCCAAAATAACTACGGCCACTACTCGGCTTTTGTCCACCGTCAGGCACCGTCGCACTCTTGCGCACAAACTCCCACGTGCCACGATGCTCACACACCTCGACATGACATTCACACCGGGAGATGCGGTTGCATGTTCGCGCATGTCAACCGCCATCTCCCTCACATACAGCGCTCACACACACGCTGTTCCTCTCACATACAGCCGTTCACTCACGCATGCCATTTCCCTCGCACACGTGGTTCCACTCACACACGGTGCTTCATCCACACACGGCCTTTCACTCACGCTTGCCATTTCCCTCGCACACGGTGCTTCATCCACACACGGCGTGCTAGGAAGCACGCATTTCGGCACACTCGCACACCATTTTACTCACCCACGCGGTTTCTTTTACACAGACCTTTTCCCTCACACACACGGTTCCTTTCACACAACGCCTTTCACCCACGCTATGCGTGCTTTTCAGCACACATTTCACCACACTCGTGAACACACACACCGGGACATTCACAATGGGGAATCGCGTCACCACAAAGGTTCCCGGGGCCTTCATACCCCCCCAATATCGCCTAGGCTATATGGTAGAGCCTATTGCTCCTCGTATGCTACTGTACTGAATACTGTCAGCAATTGTAACACAATGGTAAGTATTTGCGTATCTAAACATAGAAAAGGTACAGTGAAATTATGGTATTAAAGATTTAAAATGGTACACCTGAATAGGGCACTTACCATGAATGGAGCATGCAGGACTGGAAGTTGCTCTGGGTGAGTCAGTGAGTGAGTGGTGAGTGAATGCCTAGGACATTACTGTACACTACTGTAGATTTTATAAACACTGTACACTTAGGCTACACTAAATTTATAAAAAATGTTTCTCTTTCTTCAATAATAAATTAACCTTAGCTTACTGTAACTTTTTTACTTTATAAACTTTTTAATTTTTGAAAACTTTTTGATGAACGCTTAGGGGCCATGATGAACAAAATTTGAGATTAAATCAAGCACACGGAAAAATGACGCAATCAAGAGAAGCGGTAAACACGAGATGGATGGGGCTGCTGCGTAACGCGGCATACTATTTTACAGTAAACTTTTTTTTATAACTGGAAAGAGTACACTCTAAAATAATGATTAAAAAGTACAGTTTAGTAAATACATAAACCAGTAACATAGTTGTTTCTTATCATTATCAAGTATTATGTACTATACAAAATTGGATGTGCTCCACTGTACTTTTATACAAATGGCAGCGCAACGACATCACCAGGTGATAGGAATTTTGAAGCTCCATTATAATCTTATGGGACCACCGTCGTATATGCGGTCCGTCATTGACCGGAACGTCGTAATACGGCACATGACTGTGTATGTATATATATATATATATATATATATATATATATATATATATATATATATATATATATATATATATATATATATATATATATATAAATATATATATATATATATATATATATATATATATATATATATATATATATATATATATATATATATATATATATATATATATATATATATACATTGTTGCGAATTCGCGCCCGCCGGCGTGCGAGCGGCCACGTAACTCGAATCACGGCACGTCGCCCACCGGACGGACAATTCCGTCATGACCCTCTCGGACTAACGCCAGGAACTAGTCACGGGTGGGCCTTTCAGCCTCACCATGATCGTGCCAATCGGCCCCCCGCATGGGATAGGGTTGTTCGCCAAATTCGACCAACCTAAGTACCCACACGGAGGGTAGACCGGGCGATCGCACCTCGTCGCAGGTCGACCTCGGACACGGGCCACTTTAAGCGACCCGTTCCGTACTATCGGGATAACCGAGCGGTGTTATCGTCAACCTCGACGGTTCAGATTAATTATTGGGCGTATTTAGCCCATGACCAACCCTTTACGTGAAGTAAGATGGAGATTCAATTTCAAGAAAAGACGAAGCGAAACGGGAAAAACAGTTCAACCCATCCGCGGCAAACGAACGGAAAGCACACATATACAATTACAACAATTATGCACCAAAAGCAAATGTAAAAGAAACACAACAATTATGCACCAAAAGCAATTGTAAAAGAAACACAATAATGCACAAAAAGCAAATATAAAAGAGAAACACATACTGCAGATCTACTACCGACTACCGACTACCGAGCACACGGCAACACTTATACAGTTTTACTTCACAGACGGCGCCGACAACACATATACTCAAAGCAAAAGAAAAAGGGACCACCCTCCACTATGAGGGGGCAGACGGGCCTGGGGCCGAGACCGCGTCGAGCCTACCCGTCTGGTGATGAGCCGCAAAATGGCGGTGGCGCCCCGACTCCGTGGGCCTCGCTGGCACTGCCTGGAATGGGGTGGGAACGGGGCCCCCTTTTCGCACTATCTCAGCGTGGGGGGGAAACAGGGGGGGGGGTTGTTGATGCTCTGGGGAAAGAGGATAGCTGGCTTGCTTGGGTCCCGCGACGAGCGACCGCGTTCCCGGCTTCTCCTCTCTGCAGCTCCCCGACAGACTCTGAACCCCGACAGACCGACTCTCCTCCAGACCCGTCTTGACTGCTGCTGCCACACTTCGCCACCGCCACAACTCGCCCGAGCCCGAAACAGAAACTCTCTACTGACTCAATTCACCCCGCGCTCGGCGCTTTATAGTGCGACAGGAGAACCCATATGCAGATTTTCGGATCAGGATGGGCTCGGGGGCGGAGCCACGCTCGCCCATTGGACGGAGGAAAAGTGGGCGTGAATCATTCCTGATCCGCGAATTTGCATATATCGATTCTACTCTGACGCGCCTGGAGGCGGGGCCAAATCGCCCCGCGCTTAATGATTGGAGGGATTGGAAGTGGGCGTGAATCATTCCTGATCCGACTTCCCCTCGGAAAGGCCGCTTTTTGCACCCGCTGCTCGGGGCGCGCCCCGCACGAGGCCAGGACAGCCTGACGCTCGGCGTTCACAAGCGGTGCGGGAATGGCCGCAGAAGGAGAGGCGAAGGTGGTGGAGGGTTTATTGTGGCGATGTTGGCCATGGCGACGCTTGGAATGGCGGTGATGCGATGGTTGCGAGAGCGAGCCGTGACGGTAAAGGTCGTGGCTGTTGGCGTTGTTGTTGTTGTGAAGCGGCGTTGCGGTTGGTGGTTGTTGTGTGATGGCGGTTGAGACGTGGTTGGTTCAAAATAAAGATAGAACAGAAAAACGGCTATCTTAAAGGGTCGCAGCCCGAATGAATCACATTTATTCCCTCTAAACAACGGGTTTGGGGCTAACTACACATGTACTTACAGAGATATCTCACCTACGGGACCTGAATGGTGGTTTGCAAATTTCCTCAACCACAACAATATATACATATACATATACATACATATATATATATATATATCTTCTTCTTCTTCTTTCGGCTGCTCCCGTTTGGGGTCGCCACAACGGATCAACCGTATGATCCGCATAGTGATTTGGCACATGTTTTATGCCGGATGCCCTTCCTGACGCAACCCTGGTCGCCTCTTACGACACAGGGATATGGTGCACCTATTTTAACCGGGTCTACACCGGCCCAGTACACTGGTACTCATTTCGCCGACCTTGGAAGGATGACAGGCTGAGTCAACCCCCTGGTGTATTAATTCAGTGGCCCAACAGGGCTTGAACTCAGGACCTTTTGGATCCCAAGCCGCTGTCCTAACCACTGCGCCAAAACCAGGCATATATATATATATATATATATATATATATATATATATATATATATATATATATATATATATATATATATATATATATATATTGTTGCGGATCCGGGGTTCGAGGCTTGCCACGAGGGGAAGCACTCGGGTCCCTCCCGAACGCCCAGTCCTCAGGCTGCCAGGCAGAGATAAGGTTGGCGCCTGAGTATGGTGAAGCTTCGGATGAAATGTTCGTTGTGGAATGGAGCACAGTTTGAATGAGGTTGCTGCAGCATATGCAAATGAGGCTGTCGCTGTGTGGTCTGGTCTGTGGCATGCATGCATGCATGCATGAAGGAGAGGTCATGTGTGAAATAAAGTAAAATAAAATAAAATAGATATGAGAATAAAGAATGGGAGACAAGACTTGCCTCAAAGCCCTCACAACGCATTTTGACCAGTCAACCCACTAGACGAAAGGGAAGGGCTCTCTAAAACAGATACCAACGAAATAACTGTCTCAGGACTGCTAAATGTTGTGTGTCTTAGCCTTGGGGGGAGTGCTGGCTTCACAGAACCATGACTATATATACATATAGGGTGTCCCAAAAAAATATACAACTTTTAAAATGCTTCGTTTGATCCTAAAAAAGCAGTAATTTTGTCACATAGCTTCATTTCTTGTTGCAGAGACCCTGAAGTTTATTTTGATACCAAGCAAGTGCCAGAAAAATGCCAAGGCTGACCGCACAACAACGGACGAAAATTGTTGAACTTTGGCACCAGACAAAAAGTGTCATACAGGTGCAACGTCTTTACTCGAGACATTTCGGTATCCACTTGCGCCATGCACCAAACTTGACCTCTTTGCTCAAGGTCAAATATCAGGTAAACCAAATATTCTCCATATATGTGGTTTCCAATTAGTGTATAATACATATCTAAGCCATCAGACCAATTTTGGAATGATATGAGTGGTTCCTTGATACAGATAATTGATAACCAACTTTGGCCCTGTCAGAGCAATACAAAGAAGAAGAATTAAGCTCTGCCCAAATAGATCCTGAATCCCCATGATGTTGGCCAACAAATGATATGCAAAACTTAATCATACAATGACTTTCATTTTTTGGTCCCCCGTGTCCTAAATGTGTACATAATATCTTGCTACAAGCCTTAATTTAAATGGGAAAATTCGTTTCCAACAACATCACACTTTTTAGGGACACATTAACGACGTTGAAGGAGAACTCACTGTATTTGCAAACTAAATAATCCACACAATACCTTTCCCATATGCACAACAAGAGGCGAAGAGTTCAGAAAGAAGGAGGTGGTTGACCAATTTAACAAAAAGTTCAAGTACAAGAACAACAAGAAAAAGAGCAATCAGAGATTGCAGACCTTCGCTATGTCTTCTTTTGTGTGGTGTTTTGTGTAGTTTTGTATCGTATATTTTGTGTGGTGTTTGTGTACTGGTGTGTTACGTAATTAATAATAGACATAACTAGAACTGGCACTCGATAACTGCTGGCAGTGATGACTGGGTACCAAGACGTCCCGCTTTGATCAGACACCTGACTATGACCAATGATATTTAATATTATTATTATTATTTTATTTCATTTAGAATGGGATTAAAATAAATTCAATTCAAATCAAATGGAAGACCAAATAGGTACAGTGCTGCATTGGAGTAATCAGAAGGAACCCAAACAAGCAAAAAGCAAAGATGAAGTCATCAGGAGGAACTTGGAAAGGATTCACATTTCAGCTGCTACTCCTCTACCCTCAAACCCACCGAGGCACAGCCAAGTGAACCTTATTCAAATAAAATAAAATAAAATAAAATAAATCAAAAAGAACCCAGATTCAAAAAAAATAATTCTGGCTGCCAGACCATGTGTCCGATCAGGTTGAAATTTAAAACACATATTCCCCATCACTACGAGATCACAATTGTGAAGATTCATGCCGATCAATAAAGCGGTTCAAGAGAAATAATTTTCAAAGATTTTTGTTCAATCCAATATTGCTGCCAGACCATGTGACCTAACCATTATTGGTCAACACACTGGTATCCCCAAGGTTTGGGGAACATGTGTGTGAAGTTTCCCGTCGATCTGTCCAGCCGTCCTGGAGAAGAATATTTTTTAACGTTTTAGGGTAAATCAAAATTGGCTGCTAGACCACATGACTTATGATGTCATAGGTGGGAATATTTTGATCCTCATAAATCGGTGGTCATAGCTGTAAAGTTTCACCTCGATCTGTTCAGCAGGTTCAAAGAAGAAGATTTTTGAAGGTTTTTAATTTTAATTTTTTGTAAATATGGCTGCCGAACCACATGACTGATGACGTTAATTTTTTTTTTTTCTGTTCACCAATTTATCCTGAAGATGACTCAAATTTTCGTACTGATTGGATGTAGCGTTCTACGTATGCAATTATGACATCATAGCGAAGACACATACAGTATGACATCATACAAAAATCATACTTATTCCCCAGGTGGAGTACTTGCCGTGTGCCAAGTTAATTTTTTCCTTCATGCGGTTTCAGAGATACAGAGGTCCAAGGTTTTTGATTTTTTTTTTCTTCCAACGTGGCTGTCATAATTATCATTCGAACATTCTACATGAGTAAGTGTTCCTATGGTGAAAATTTTGTGTCAATCTGACAAGCAGTTGCAGAGAAAAACCGTATTCACGTTCTGTGCAGACAAACAGACACAGACAGACAAACAGACAGACCCAAATGCAATACCCTTTCCTCTGGCGAGGGTAATTAAATACTCATCAGGTTGAAATAAAGCATGCAGGTGTTTTTCGAGTTATGAAGACGTAGAACAAAGTCTAAATGAGTGCAACAAGACGTACCCTTGTCCCCCTTGAGCGTGGAATAACTCATGAAAGGGAAATTGTCTGTGCAGGTCTTTCTGGATGGCCTCCAGCCACTTAGGTTCTGCAGGTACCTTGACCAACTCCTGCAGCCAAAACAAATCGAACATACACCCTCCTCATTCTTGGTAGCCTCCAACTCGCTTTTTATAATTTTTTTTTCAGACATGTTGCTTACAACCTTCTCAAAACATAAGGTGGCCCACAAATGGTCATGAGAAAGTTGCCATGCTGGAAAATACTCCATCATGTTGATTGCATAAAGGGAATGTTTGAACAGCTGAAATAGGTCATTAATCGATCAAGGGGTACCACCAAAGGAATAGAAGTGTGGAACAAAGTAACAAAGGTGAGCAGACAACCTGGACTTGTGAAGAGATCTCCACAGGGCAAGACAACAGACCACTACCCAAAGGTGCCAGTTTGATTTGCCGATAGGTTCAAAGAATTCATTCCGTTTACCTCAAACTTGCCCGGCATCTGCTCCATAAGGTACTTGCTTCCGGATAGATGTTGCCAGGCCATTGCACGCAATGATGGTGGTATCCCCTTCCTACAGCGAAGCTTCACCTGCAAGGTCACAAATATTAGTCTTCACTTTGATCAAGTGAAACGAGGTCATAAATATTCCTGACAACTTTTATGAACTAAAAACAGAGAGAACCATCAATCTGAAGACATTTGACTCGAAGAAATGAAATTAGGTGACTGCTTAATCATGACTGCAACATTGTCATAAAAGTAATGTGAAACACACACACACACACACACACACACACACACACACACACACACACACACACACACACACACACACACACACACACACACACACACACACACACACACACACACACACACACACACACACGTTTCATCAGTCGATAAAAGTTTCTCGGACTGGCATGATAACGCAAAGCTGAGTATGCTACCTCTGAACTGTCTAGTCTGGGTTCAATTCCTGACACAACTATAAACAGTCACCGTTGTGTTTCAGAGGCACAACATTGGATCAATGAGTGAGTACGTCATTTGTAGGATGGGAGATGAAGCTAGAGACCCATTGGGCAGTATGGGTTGCTGCTGGTGGATGTTAAAGCTCCATGGTGTTCTTCGACGGCACACTGGCCAAATTCCAAATGTCTGCCCCAACTACCACTGGCAGGGGAATGACAAACCACCCAGTACATTTCCTTACCAAGCAACACAGTATTGAACGCAGTTTCTGACACCCTGGAAAGGGTGGAGGATGACTCCATCCATCCATTTATTTATTTTCATTATGCCTGGTGTTGGCTTAATGGTTATAGTGGCAGGCTTGGGATCCTAGGGTCCCAAGTTCAAATCCCGCTCAGCTGTTGAATTAATACCAGGTGGGGTGGACTCAGCTTGTCATCCTTCTGAGGTCGGCAAAATGAGTACCAGCTTGCTGGGATGATTGAGCCATTTGAGTATCTTGCGTTGCAGTGGCGACCCATCCAGGATTGTGCCCAATAGCCCAGGGGACTACTTCGACAGCACTAACACTCTGTACAGAGTATGGTCCCCATGGATGGATGGATGGATATATTTTCCTTAACCATAGTTCAAAGAAAAAAAAACAATCGTCCCTTCTGCTAAGGAAAGGATAAATTGGTGAATGTGAAAACACAGCAGACTTGTTCTTAAGCCTGCATTAAAAAGCTTTGTACAATGGTAAGAAAAACAACTTTGGAATACTAAATGAAAAAAAAAAAATTACATATTTTTTGCATCAAAATACTTCAACCATCATTCCATTCCAACCTCCCTCCTTGCATCTCAACCTCCTCCCTTCAATCCATAAATCCCAACCACCCTTCAATCCACGCATCCCAACCTCCTTCCTTCCTTCAATGCATTCCAACCTCCCTCCTTACATCCCAACTCAACACCCTTCCTTCCATCCCAACCTCTTCCTTCCAAATCTACTCCCCAACCACCATCCCAATCTACCCCCCTCCCTCCATCACAACCCCCCCCACCCCTCCCTCCATCCTTGAACTTGAGACAACACTGCTACATGAACGTGAGACACCTTTTGCATCATGTTACATTTTTGCAATGAAGAGCAAGAGATTGTTCAAAATATTAAAACAAGTTGAACATTTCATCATATAAAAAGCACGCGTGCAATAGAACAACGGACAGGGAACTGGAAGGTTGATATTATTGAGTGGAGCAAACTCCTCACAACAATGATTTCCGTCAGGCAAGGACAAAATGGCATGTACAAATTAGATGTTGAGGAAAAGAAAAAAAATGACCTGACTTTTTTTTTTTTTTTTTTTAAAGAAAAGAAAAACATTGTTCCCCTTCTCACTATTTCCGTTTTGTTTTGCTTTCCAAACAGGAAGGAAAACGAGAGACACAGAGAGAGAGAGAGAGAGAGAGACACAGAGAGAGAGAGAGAGAGAGAGAGAGAGAGAGAGAGAGAGACACAGAGAGAGAGAGAGAGAGAGAGAGAGAGAGAGAGAGAGAGAGAGAGAGAGAGAGAGAGAGAGAGAGAGAGAGAGAGAGAGAGAGAGAGAGAGAGAGAGAGAGAGAGAGAGAGAGAGAGAGAGAGAGAGAGAGAGAGAGAGAGAGAGAGAGAGAGAGAGAGAGAGAGAGAGAGAGAGAGAGAGAGAGAGAGAGAGAGAGAGAGAGAGAGAGAGAGAGAGAGAGAGAGAGAGAGAGAGAGAGAGAGAGAGAGAGAGAGAGAGAGAGAGAGAGAGAGAGAGAGAGAGAGAGAGAGAGAGAGAGAGAGAGAGAGAGAGAGAGAGAGAGAGAGAGAGAGAGAGAGAGAGAGAGAGAGAGAGAGAGTGAGAGAGAGAGAGACACAGAGACAGAGAGAGAGAGACACAGAGAGAGAGAGAGAGAGAGAGAGAGAGAGAGACACAGAGACAGAGAGAGAGAGACACAGAGAGAGAGAGAGAGAGAGAGAGAGAGAGAGAGAGAGAGAGAGAGAGAGAGAGAGAGAGAGAGAGAGAGAGAGAGAGAGAGAGACAGAGAGAGAGAGAGAGAGAGAGAGAGAGAGAGAGAGAGAGAGAGAGAGAGAGAGAGAGAGAGAGAGAGAGAGAGAGAGAGAGACACAGAGACACAGAGACACAGAGACACAGAGACACAGAGACACAGAGACACAGAGACACAGAGACACAGAGACACAGAGACACAGAGACACAGAGACACAGAGACACAGAGAGAGAGAGAGAGAGAGAGAGAGAGAGAGAGAGAGAGAGAGAGAGAGAGAGAGAGAGAGAGAGAGAGAGAGAGAGAGAGAGAGAGAGAATGAAACCATAAAGTGCATGTTGGGGACAAAGACAAAAGCTTCCAAAGGAAGGTTTAAATGGTTGGATTAAGTGTTATGACCTCAAAGGAGATGATATTGAAGACTAATAACAATGTCGACTTCAGCCTTCTATCTGGTCACTTCCCTATTCAAGCTAAGTTATTTGCCAAACCTTGTCATGGTTCAACTCAAAATAGTTGGCTTTGCAAAAAACAGGTATATTTGAGGTTTGGAGTCGTCATTAACGTCTTTATTAAATACAGGTACGCATAAATTACTCATCATAAATCCTGTCAAATGTGCTCAGGGGCCAACATCAAATCTTCATGTAATCGAGAAAGCTTTTGTGATATAAAGGTATGCAGACGTATTCAGCAAATAATACGGGACGTTCAAATGGACGTAATCCGCCCCAGCATGCTCGGCGCGCATACACAGAACCCCGGGAAACGTCAGTGTTCAGGGTGAAAGAATGTACGTTGTGTGTCCGGGATAAGGATCGTTACCTGAAATGGCTCACAAAGCTCTAAAAGAAGCCCAAAATACCTGGTACCTGTGAGAAATTGGTTGTGCCTCTGCATTACGAAAGACTTGGAGAACTTTCTCAACTCGGCGAACGGGCAGCTGCTCATACTGCAGACTCCCGACCATGTGGGTCGGTGCAAGGCCTGAGTGGACGGATGTGTGCTACACAAACCCCCTACGGATCGCTACCAGTAAATTGACTATGTATATGGATTAGGTACTTCTGAACACCATTAGGAAGGACACATCTGGGGCTTGTGACTGTACAGGGTAAATTTAAAATGATGATATATACAACTAATCATGTTCGGACAGTGGGGAGGGCTTTTACAAATACAGTGGGGAGGGCTTTGTTTGATTGATTCCGGGGCTACAAGAGAAATTGTACTCGACTAGCAGAATACCCGCCCGACGGGTGATCTTGTTCCAAGCATGCAACATGTTCTTCTGACGCATACCTTTATTTGAGCGGTGTATAGGCAATTGACAGCTCTGTATAGGCAAAAAAAAAAAAAAAACCTGGGTTACGTACAGTACATGAAGCAAAAACACACCTACTGCTTATAATTCAGAACACCTCACTGCACTGGAAAACGTGGGGACAGGAATACTGTACTGAAAAGGGTAGAGAGTTGCAATACCCTCCCCCACCTGGAGGCAGCGCTATACGATACACATTCACATCGAGAATTTGCGTCCACCCCCCTCGTCCCCGCCAAAGATAAAAACACCCGTCTACATTCATTGGGACCATGCTGATCCTCTGTAGCAAATCTGGAAGTAATTGGCCCAGAACTGTAGGAGTAGCGTGATAAACAAACAAACCCACACACAAACACTGGTCTGTGAATTACAGTAAGGATTTTTGCATCCATGACTAAAAGGAGAAGTGTCCGTGTGTGTGTGTGTGTGTGTGTGTGTGTGTGTGTGTGTGTGTGTGTGTGTGTGTGTGTGTGTCTATGTGTGTCTGTGTGTGTGTGTGTGTGTGTGTGTGTGTGTGTGTGTGTGTGTGTGTGTTAGTTATATACACCACCACTGCTCTTTGTACCAACAAGAAATGTTACGAACCGAACACCTCTCTTCCCCGAATATTTGTCCTATTTCCTTTATTTCCGTGAGCCCGATTTGCATCCAGGAACAGAAAATGATGGTTAACCATCTTGAAATTGCCACTCTTTCATCCAAATGCTGAAGATTGTGTTTCAAAGAGGATTTGAATCACAGATTTCATGCCAGCAATGACAGTTTAAAAGTGCACGTTGAGCCAAATGGAATCGGTAAAAAAACACATACACAGCGAATTCGCACAAGGCCTCATTTTGCATTCATACGTCATTTTGAAAGTCACGTACAACGTCGGCACAAAGTACTAATTACTAAAATTTTCACTTTCAGATAAGATTACATCCTCACCAAAATATATCAGAGGGCTGTTTCGCCATAAACAGTGTGTCTAATATATCTCGGATAACTTTGGAAAGGAACAGCAACGTTATAAACGTGAATAATAAAGTGAGAAGCGTTGTAAAGTGAGTGACAACACAGATTTAATGTGTTGCCAATGGATGAGCACGAGGTAGCCCTTTGCACAGCTCAGAACGTTTCACCGATCATGCAAAATGGTCACTGCACCTTTTTGAATGCCTTGGAAATCCACTTGTCCCAAATTCGCAACATTTCAAGCCATTTCTGCTCCCTCTGCCTGATCAACTCAACTGGCAATGTTCTGCAAGAACAAAACAAAAAACAACAAAGGAGAAGAAAACAGCACCGTTTGTCAACATGGCAGAATCATGCATTACTCACATATGTGAGCTTATAATGCTTGCATCAACAGAAATTAAAAGCTGTTAGATTCACCTCAAGATTCTGGCAGTTGCAAGAAATGCCATGCAATGCAAAGATACACGGAGAGCATCAAGGACGATTCAACCACTGTTGTTGGTGTAATGGTTAGATCATCCACTCTGAGTCTGAGAGGTCAGTGGTTCAAACCCCAATCAAGTCATACTGTAAGCTTCAAAAATGATACTTGCTGCTCAACATTTGAAAGGAGATTACAGACAAATTATGACAAATTTGTAAAAAATAGCACAGGTTTTTATGGGCCTAATGGCCTCCTGTGTTATAGTTCTTCATAAAGGAACATGTTGCGGGCCGGGGGTCGGGTGAGAAGACCACCATGGGGGGAAGCTATCTCGGGTTCCCCACCACACTCCCCGGAATTGCAGGCCGTCGCACACGGATAATTCCGTGACGCGGCGGGTCGCGAACCGACCGTGGACGCCAATAACTCAACCGCGTGACCCAGGGTCCTCCCATGCATGGGTTTACTAATTAATCACGAGATTTAATTACCGGGGAACACGCTCTCGCTTCGCCTTGTCCGAAGCGGATCACTTTACCGGATCGGATGCAGCCGAGCGACACTACCAAGGACGTACCGGTTAAAAGGAACGGATCGTTGGGAATAAAGCCCAGGCTAAGCTAAGATTCAGACCATGCTGGATCAATGAAAGAACAGACAAAAACGAGCTGGAAACATTTCTAATAATAAGTTATTTACAAGCAGGCGAGGAAAGTTATGTGGCACAGTGAATAGTAGCTTTATTGTTGTGTAATGCAGGGATGGAAAGAAGCGTGAGGTGCGACAATTATACCACCCCCAGGCAGATGCCTGGCCCATCCCCATCTCCTTGAGATTCCGAGCAACCTGCTGCACCACGAGGCACGTGGTCGGCCCAATGAACTCCTCCACTCATGATGCTCCCTCGCTGAGAGAATCTGGTGAGCAGGATCAGAGTCAGGAAAACGAGCCATATGTCCATACTGCCGCAACTGACACTCACGGACTATGCAGGTAACAAATCTCATTTGAGTCTCTCTCAGCAACCGCTTGTAGGACACAAAGTCTGACCAGTGATAGCCAAGGATTCTCCGAAGAGACCTGGTACCAAAGGAATTAAGTCTCGATCTCAGATCCTTGGTCAGAGTCCAAGTCTCACATGTGAAGAGCAAGACTGGAAGCACCAAGGACCTGAAGACTTGGACTTTCGTCCTCCCGCACAGGTACCGGCAGCGCCACACCCCATGATCCAGTGAATCCATTATTCCCCAGGTCTGACCCAGACATCTGTTAACCTCTGACTCACAGCCAGCAGAGACATGAATATCACTGCCAAGGTAAGTGAATCTCTCTGTGACCTCAACATCCTCACCACAAACAGGTACAGACAGGATAGCAGTATCCAAGATGTCATTGAAAGCCTGGATCTTAATTTTGTTCCAGGAAACCCGTAATCGCAGCGGCTCAGACTCCTCATTCAGCATCTCCAGGGCTCCCAAAAGGATATCTAGAGTCTCTGCAAAGATGACTGCATCATCTGCAACATCAAGGTCAGAGATCTTGACGTTGCCAAACGATGCACCGCAGCTTGATCTCTCCGACGTCCTACCCAGAATCCAGTCCATACACGTGCTGAAAAGTGGGGGGGGGGGGGCAGTACATACCTCCGAAGAACTCCAGTAACAACTGGAAATAAGTCAGAGATGGTACCACCACATCTCACAGCACTCTCAGTGCCAGAGTACTGTAAGTTCGGACATCAGATTTATCAGTTTTGGTGGCACCCCACGAAGACCAAGAATCCTCCAGAGGGCATCCCGATTCACTGAATCAAACACTTTACAGAGATCAACATAGGCTGCAAGCAGCCCCTGCCGAAACTCTCGTCTGCGTTCGGTGAGGACCCACACCACCAGCATTTGAATACCAAGTCCAGCGATGAGCCTGTTGGCGCTGAAACCATGAACCAGCCACCCTAAGTCCATGACTTCTTGCAAAGTCAAGGAACTTGGTGCAATTCTGGTTCACAGTTACAGACCCATGGGGACCAACACATCTCATAACCATCTCTATCAGTTCCCGTCGATCCATTGAAATCCCCCAAGACTAGAAGAGCATCTCGCCTGGGGCACTGATCAACCAAACTCGAGCGTGGCATGGAAGATTGGAAAAATATTGTCTGGTCTGATGAATCCCGGTTCCTGCTGTTTCACGCTGATGGGAGGACGAGGGCATGGAGAAAAGTACATGAGTACATGCAGCCATCATGCCATTGCAAGATGGTGGTGGTGGTGGTGGTGTGATGGTGTGGGGTGTGTTTTCATGGCACACATTGGGCCCCTTAATAAAAGTGGAGCAACATTTGAACATCACAGGATATCTGAACATCATTGCCAATTGGGTGCATCCCTTCATGGCAGCAGTGTATCCATCTGCGAATGGATTTCTTCAGCAGGACAATGCCCCATGCCACAAGTCTAGGATTGTCCAGGAATGGTTCCACGGATATGATAGTGAATTCAGCTTAGTGCAGTGGCCTGCCCAGTCACCAGATCTCAATCCAATTGAGCATCTGTGGGATGAGATACAATGAGATATTTGGAGTCAAGATCCACTACCAGCCAACTTGATACAACCGTGGGAAGCATTGGAGTAAACATGTGCCAACATCAGTGTGAAACACTTTCGACACCTTGTAGAGTCCATGCCCCGATGAATCAATGCTGTTCTGAGGGCAAAAGGCGATAAAACTCAATATTAGGAAGGTGTTCCTAATGCTTTTTACACAGAGTGTTTATATGTATTTACAGTGGACACATGGTCAAGTCTTCAACCCAGATGGGCACCAATTTAGCAAAGGATGGTCCTCAGAGACCGTACGTCGTCTGCCAGGAAAGCTGAACAAATCTTTTCTTCGGTTTCCGACGTCCACAAACGTCAGTATATGATCGAGGAACAATTTAATGTTATATTTTTTAACACGAACCAGATAACAAACCTGTAGTTTAGCACTACTATGGCTCGGAATTTGTGTGTTCGATGAACTCTATATGGTTGTATCTGCATGCACTCCTATCATACAAATACGAGGGAGTTCCGAAAACACTTTACCCCAAACAGTCTTGATAAAAAGGACATGGGAAGGGTCTTTCAAACTTTTGCTTTGCATTTTGCACTAAACATACAGTTGAACAAATCTTTTCTTCGGTTTCCGACGTCTACAAACGTCAGTTATAAAGTAGGCCGAGGTGACACCATATTTATGTGAATGCTGAATCTTACAGTTACTTTGCCCTCAGGGCATGACAGCATAAATATTTTTCTAGTTACTGCTGAACGGAGGTGTTTGAAAGTGCCAAGAAGGTGATTTGTGTTCTACAGTGTTCAAGTATATAATTAAATTGAAACAAAAATTAAGGTTTTAAAGGTTGTATGTAAAAAAAAAAGTTTTTTCAGTAGTTTACCACCGTTGAGGCACCGTCTTTTACACCACCTTATTTAACACGTTACATAAGCTATTTGTGTCTGTTGTTGGGTCCTTTATGACTTCCCTAAAAACAGTAGGTTTCCTGTTTATAATGATTTTCAATTTTGTTTGATTGCCAGACAGGCAGACAGAGTAAACAAAAACAAACAAAAAAAAACACCCCCACTCCTCTCTGCGCATGTGCAATCAAAACAAGATCCCGCATTTTTTGCCAATATAATAGCCAAAGTAGTGCAAAAACTGCAGGTTCATGTTCCAATTCCTATTCTACAACATGTATTCAAAATATACTGCTGCGACGCTGGCGGCCAATCACCCCCCGGCCCAAATTGTGGTGACAGGTGGTTAACACCGCGCCAGCCCCGGATGGCCGAACTTCTCCCTTGGAGGCCGACAGCAGAGACTCTCAGAGATTAATGTGCGCGTGGGAAAAGGTCACAACGGCGGTGCGAGGGGACACAGAAATGGATGCACAGGGGGTTTACACTCGAACCCCACGACAAATACACGGATACAGCTTCTTAAAATGAACACATTTAATAAAAATTGACAAATATTTACAAAGGACAATAACCAATGTAATAATTATAAACATGTGAGGTACATTAAACTCTAAGTCGAGGTGCCTCCATACACAGACTTAAATACAGACAAGGGGAAACGAAATAAAAGAAAATCCCTCCTTTTATTCTTGTACTTAGCTTGGCCCAGAGATGGTCTTTGTGGAACTTGGAATTGAGGCGCTTCTATTTGCACATGTAGACGCACGCAAAATGGCACTGAGTCGCTTCTCTCGTCGCAGGACAAACGTATGTCAGGCAATTCGTGAGCGGTATTCAACACCAAGGCTCAGAGACTATGCAGCTGCTTCATGCATCGATCGTCCTCACTCACCCGCTATTTGTCATACACGAGGCTCGGGGTCCGTTCCTCATGACCCAACCAAGAGCCGAAGGCCAGCAGCTTGCTTGACCACGCGAGTCAATTCGCCTCAGCACAAATACGAGAATCGTGCAGTCTTCATCAAGCGTCGAAGGAAAGCCACCTGTTCAGCCCTGTTCTCACAGGCCATCTCCGAACTACATTCTTTCTCGACCGCGTGCGTCCCTCACTCCGCAATTGTTCCTTCCTCACATTGAACTAGTGCATGCGCTCTCCCTTTCCCTCGACTCCGCCTCGTGCGTGCGCTCTCCCGATCCCTTGACCCCGCCTCGTGCGTGCGCTCTCCCGATCCCTCGACCCCGCCTCGTGCGTGCGCTCTCCCGATCCCTCGACCCCGCCTCGTGCGTGCGCTCTCCCGATCCCTCGACCCCGCCTCGTGCGTGCGCTCTCCCGATCCCTCGACCCAGCCTCGTGCGTGCGCTCTCCCGATCCCTCGACCCCGCCTCGTGCGTGCGCTCTCCCGATCCCTCGACCCCGCCTCGTGCGTGCGCTCTCCCGCTCCGCAATTGTTCCTACCTCACACTGAACTTGTGCTTGCGCTCTCCCGATCCGACTCAGTCTCGTGCGTGCGCTCTCCCGATCCCTTGACTCCGCATCGTGCGTGCGCTCTCCCGCTCCCTCGACCCCGCCTCATGCGTGCGCTCTCCCAATCCCTCGACTCTGCCTCGTGCGTGAGCTCTCCCGATCCCTCGACCCCGCCTCGTGCGTGTGCTCTCCCGATCTCTCACCTCTGAATGACATCACCCTGAACCACCGTTTCCTCCTCTGGGGCGTGGCTTGCTCGCATGAAACCCAGGAAGGCAGGGCCACCGCCCGCTCAGCATGTCTGGCTAGTTTCTGACGTTACGCCCATCAATCATCAGCCTCAGGGGCGTGACTTCGCCCACCGTCACCTCTGGAGGTGGGGCTCCTGTCTGCTCAACATGTTTGCTTCTTTCTCATCATGGTTTTGGTTATAAAAACATTGGGAAAAGTCACAGGGGGGCAATTGCATACTGGGGGAAATTACTCTTAATCACTATCAAATTAACACACAAACCGCCCCCACCCCCCCCTCCCCGGGATGACACGTAACACGTAAGCTCACAGTCTCCCAACTTGATTACGTCGAGATGTCTCCCACAGATCCACGGACCAAACAACTTTATCCAATCCTAACTTCCCTATTAAATTCCTCCATCTCCCCCACAACCATAATAACAAAATAATTCAATTTAAATTAAATAGTTCCTCGATCATACACTGACGTTTGTAAACAGACAGACAGAGACAAAGTGAACCAAATGCTTAACCCTGTATATTAAAGGAGTTTAACTAGGTGTGTATATATATATATATATATATATATATATATATATATATATATATATATATATATATATATATATATATATATATATATATATATATATATACTTAAAACCTATTTATTGAAGGGGTTGAAGAAAGAATGGTTTACTGGGGAATGGGTAAAGTGACTTTCAGGCCACCCAGTAAATAAAATGATGGATGGCCTGTCATGCCTGATTAAGTACAAGCAGACTGATTAAAGTGCAAGGTTATCCAAAAAGAACATTTTTGTTGCAACTGCATCAGAAACTGGCTCATTGCATTTCCTAAGACACAAAACAAACTGTCGTCATCGTTTTCACCCGTCAGGTTATCTTTGAGCAAGATATATCAAAAAGTGATGGATGGATTCGGACGAAATTTGGTGAACAGGTTGGGAGTGTGACAAGGACAAATCGATTAGATTTTGGTGAAGAACCGGATCTGGATAGAAGAATTTTTAAGTGATTCTTCACCATTAAGAGAGAGCCAAAAACAATATAGTCGGACCCCGACATTTGCGGGGGATACGTTCCTGAAAAATTCTGCAAATGTCGAATCTGCCGTTGTCAGGGCATTGTTTCAATGGGAAAAAGGGGGGATAGGTTCCTGGCAATTCTTGATTCATAAGGGTAAATCAATTCACGATTCATAAGGGAAAAAAACACAAATACGTGGAGCATAGGGCCGCGAAAGTAGAAGATCAGAAAAACTGAATACAGCCGTGAAAATAAAAAAACACGAATACGTGACGCACAGGACCGCAAATGTCGAAGCAGGTCACATTTTATGAACTGCAAATACAAGGGGTCCGACATTATAGCACAAAGTCTCAAATATATATCAGGATAAGGTCAGGTGGGTGTGTGACAAGAGCAAAATGATTAGATTTATTGAAGATCCAAATGCAGATGTGGAAACTAGAATTTTAAAAGTGATTATTCACCATTGAGAGATGAGTTCCCCATGAGCCATGGTTACTGTCACACCTTTCAGTCTTCCAACATCGCACTTGCTCTACATCTAAAACAGGAATTTAACCAACTACTTGTTGTAGCTATGTGACAGGAACTTTTTCCACCGTTTTTGGATTGGTTGGTCTGGCTTTTCAATCTCGATTATCTTGGAGCCGCTTGCTGCTCTTCGTTTGTGCTCTTCATTTTTGATGTTGACAGCTGCATATCTGTCAGTCACAAAGTGTCATGCAGTTAAAACTACGAGTGAGAGCTAAATTCACCAATTGGTGGAGATTCGTGTCAGCAAGTTGACCGATGTTCTCTGGCATGTATTTTGGGCTCATTTGTTGCAGCACGGCCATCTCATCCACAATCCAAACACTCCCGTTTGGTGTCTTGACCTTTGGCGATTCTTCAGGGTCCGATTCTAGGTAAAGCAGCAGCCTTGCCTTATCAGTCTTTACAAGGCATCCATCGTGTATAGTGATAGTGGAAGTGAGCCAAAACAACATATGTCTGGCAAGAGGTTTCCAGGGGTGCAAATTAACATTTTTATCCACCGGCCAGCAGGGCCCGTGACTAGAAAAAGTTACCGGCCCAGCAGAATTTCTACCGGCCTGATAAAATTAAGACAAAAGTCACAAATTTGATATCAAACACTTTTAATATACTCACATGAGTGAGTTTGATGAGTGAGGTTGGTTGGATGAGTGAGTTTGATGAGTGGGGTTGGTTGGATGAGTGAGTTTGATGAGTGAGGTTGGTTGGATGAGTGAGTTTGATGAGTGAGGTTGGTTGGATGAGTGAGTTTGATGAGTGAGGTTGGTTGGATGAGTGAGTTTGATGGATGAGGTTGGTTGGATGAGTGAGTTTGATGAGTGAGGTTGGTTGGATGAGTGAGTTTGATGAGTGAGGTTGGTTGGATGAGTGAGTTTGATGAGTGAGGTTGGTTGGATGAGTGAGTTTGATGGATGAGGTTGGTTGGATGAGGTTGGTTGGATGAGTGAATTTGATGAGTGAGTTTAATGGAGGAGGTTTGCAGAATGAGTGAGTTTGATGGAGGAGGTTGGGTGGATGAGTGAGTTGGATGAGTGGGGGGATGATGCAGGGAGGAGGTTGTGGGTGATGAGGGGGGGGACCTTTTTATGTGGGTGATTGGGGGGGCAGGGGGGTTGTGAGTAGTGCTGGGGGGGAATTTTTGTGGGTGATGGGGTGGTTGTGGCTGATGGACGATGGGTGGGGGGGGGGGGTTGTGGGTGATTGACAATGGTGAGGGTACTACTCGTCCACCCACCATCACATATAAACTCACTCATCCACCTAACTCACTCATTCACCCAACCTCACCCATCTAACTCACTCATTCACCCAACCTCACCCATCTAACTCACTCATTAACCCAAAAGCCTCATCAAACTCACTCATTCATCTAACTCACTCATTAACCCAAAAGCCTCATCAAACTCACTCATTCACCTAACCTCACCCATGAAACTCACTCATTCAACCAAATTCACTCATTTAACCAACCTGGACATGAGAAAATGCGTCCAAACCGTGCCAAACCGTCAAATCTCACGTGATTTGGAACGAGATAAAAACAGACAAAATGGCCGCCGCAGAATTACTGGTGATTTCTACGGATTTCTGCGGACAAAAACAGTAGTTCTAGTTGAGAAAACTAGTAGAGAAGCTAGTACAAATTGTACAAAATAACAGGAATCACCGGTGATTCGCCAGCCGGGCAGGTAAGGCAGTATTGTGTACCCGCCCAGCACAAAGGTTAGGAGCCATTGGCGACCGGGCGGCCGTTAATTTGCACCCCTGGTTTCTGTTCACTTTCAAACTGACTTATTTACCCTTCGCCTTTGCCATCACCTTGTGCACTAGGGAACAAGGCCAGATGTCATTATAGGAAGAGCCCACATATTGGGAGATATCTTGATAGAGTCAGAGGTTGTAGTGACTGGATCGATGAATGGTATAATAAATGGTCATCACTACAATGGGAGTATCCAATGTCACAAACTCAAGAAGTCATTTTTAACGTAAGGGGGAGAGTAAGTAAATGTAGCCGATGCACCGCCTCAAAGTTGGTGCCATTGTGCATGTTGTTGTTGGCATCAATCAGGAGAGGGCAACTAAAATTTTCATGTCACCCAGAATTACGACAAATTTTGAGCGTGAAGTGTGGGCCAATGTGAAACATCTGAACGTGGAATAACATCAAATTTAATAAAGAGCAATAAATTCCTACGTGGGGCTCATGTAAAAAAAAAATTGACTCAACCTGGTACTCGAACCCAAGGACCTCATCGCTTATGCAGAAACAGCCCACTGAGCTATTGAATCTTCAGGGTATCCCTCAAAAATTTTCACACCAACACTGCAAGCTTTATAATGGCCAACGTCTTACGTGCCTGCTCGGCAAACCGTGTGCGTGTGAGTGTGCGTGCACGTGTGTTAGAGATAAACCTCATAGAAATTTAATAAACAGGGAAAAAATTCTGAGTGGGGCTACTGTGAAAACATTCTGACTGAACCTGAGACTGGATCCCAAGGACCTCATCGCTTACGCTGCCTGGATGGACACACACACACACACACACACACACACACACACACACACACACACACACACACACACACACACACACACACACACACACACACACACACACAGCAGGACGACAGGCGAATGAGATGAATGAAAAATAAAAACACGATGCAAACGCAAAACAGGCACCAAACATAATCCGCAAATAAATACCAACTGAAAATTAAGCAAAAACAGAAAAAAAAAGACAAATGTTGAATGCTGTGCTGGAAGACAACTGCCTTTTGCAGGATATGTGACACTCAGCAACAAATGTTGGCTTAATGGTTGGTTGAGTGGCTGAAGATGTTAGGGTCTCGAGTTTGAGCCTTTCTGCCATTGAATTAACACCAAGTGGGGTTGACTCAGCGAAATGAGTACCGATGCACTGGTCATCGAGGGCATTGCATCAGTGGCACAGCCGCACCCCCAGAGGATGCAATCAACAACCACAGACTGCACACGATAGCTAGCTAGCCAAGAATGAAGCACAACCATGGCCGAGTAAGATATTTAGATCGGTTATGGGCACAAAATCTGCTCGAATTTGCTGGGGATGAAAAACTACTCAACTATCTGTAACCACGAGAACACCAGTCACCAAAAAAAATTAATAATAATAATAATAAGTAATTAAGAAGCGATCAAAGTGAGCAATGCCCTAATTATTTGGTGTGGCGGTGCACACGGCACCGCCTGTCTCAACATGTGGTGACAAACAGAGTGCAAAGGAAAGTTGTGTAACAGCCCCCACCTCTCGCTTCCCCTCCAAATACAAGCTCAATTTATGCACAGACATCCCCACAAACTTCATTGTACAAGCCTCTTTCGAACATGTTAACTGGGACTGTCTCAGTGTTTTACAAGTTCAACTCCATTTTACATCCTCAGTGTTGGGCACAGAAGGACGTCAAATTTTTTTGAGACACATTTGTCATTTACAGGGGATCAGATTGAACACTCAGGTTACAGTGTCCCATTAGAGCAATGCATGCAATCGTTATGATGCAAACACACAACACGTCCTACCACCTACCTTTCCGTAACACAGTACCAAGGGGCAAAATAATGCACATTTACAGCATATTAAAGATAATGGTGTTAAGAATGTTCTGGTGAGAAGATATAGAACCAGACAGATAGAGATTGTACACTTGTTACAAATGTAGGCATGCAGATAAACAATGCTGGCAAGATGATGAATGTGAAGGGAGGGAAAGAAAAACCCGTTTTAAAAACCCATTTTGGGTTGATGACGGAATGGCAGTGGACATAGATTTGATGAGGTACCACGTAGTACGTCTCGATTTTAAGAAAGCATTTGATTAGGTTTTACATAGGAGATTGTTAGCCGAGGTGAGGACTTATGGAGTTAGCTGGACAGGTAGATAAGTAGATTACAGACTGGCTTAGTGATAGGAAGGAAAGAGTGGCTTTGAGTGGGAGGATGTCTTGCTGGGAAGATGCAAGTCGTGGGTCACCTTAGGTGTCAGGATAGACCATTGCTATTCATAATTTACATCAATGATTTGGATAATGGGGTGAAGAGTAAGCTTTCCAAATTTGAAGGCGAGACAAAGCTTGGAGATGAGGTGGATAGCAGAGGGGGTGGTGATCAGATTCAGGAAAGTTAATACTTGCATAGATTGGGCAAAAGATTGGCAGATGGAATTTAACCTGAGCAAGTGTAAGGTGTTGGGGATGGGGAAGAACAATAAAAATAGAGATTACAGGATGCAAGGGGTAATTTTGGAGCGTGTCACACAGGAGAAGGATCTGGGGGTGGTAATAGATGTGGGTGGTAAGCAGGCAGCACAGTGCCAAGCAGCTAAAAGTAAAGCAAATGGGGATTTAGGCTGTATAAGGAGGGGGATCAATTATAAATCAAAAGAGGTGGCGTTAACATTGTGTAGGAATTTAGTGAGGGCCACATCTGGAATATTGTGTGCAGTTTTGGTCACCAATTCCAGAAGGACATAGATGCCATAGAGAGGGTTCAGCGCAGGGCTACGAGATTGATTCCGGGCCTAGCAAGACTCAGCTGTGAGGAGCGGCTGAAGTAGACAGGGCTTTATACACTAAAAAGGAGGCGGTTATGAGGAGATATGATAGAGATGTTTAAGATAATGAAAGGTAGAGATAAAATAAGTGCAGATGAATTATTCAACAGAGTAGACAGTGATAGGACAAGGGGCCATGGCCTGAGAGTAATGAAGAGGAGAGTTAAGACGGTTGCAAGGCAGAGACATTCACTCAGAGAGTAGTTAATGCATGGAATGGCCACCCTAGAAAGGTAGTGGCAGCAGAAAAAAATAGATACCAAGTTTAAATTAGAATTAGATAGGTACCCGGAAGTTATAGAGATAGAGGGGTATGCTGATGTTTACAGGACTTTTTGGAAGCTTGAGTATGGGTGGGTGATCGTGTGCATTTGTGTGGAATGTTGGCTATGAGGGTCTCATCATGCGGTGGTGTGTGGTTGATGCTGTGCGTTTCTCACCAAAGAACCACCTAGGCCATCAGCCGTAAGCTGTATCGTGCAGTTTCGTTCCACTCTTCGGGGGGGGGGGGGGTTGGGGGGTAGACAAAATCTTGGTAATATGATAGTATATATCCAAATACATACGTATCCAAAAGTTCTCCACTTAAATAGCTGCAGTTATTGTGTATTTTCATCTTGAAAATCGATGCATTCCCCGTGTTCTCTCATTTGAATTTTCTCCACTCGGATCACGTGTGGGCCATGTGACGCCTCGACAGCCAATAGATCAGCTGACATTGTATGCAAATTACGTCAGACTGCGTGCCTACCAACCCTACCAATTTTCTATAGCTCCCAACGCATACCGATTTTATTAGTCAGACATTCCGCATTTGGAAATTGTTATTGGAAAAAAATTAAAAGTTGTGTTTTTTCAGTTTTGCGTTCGTTTCTCACTGCCAAGATGGTATTACACGCGGCTGCTTCTACATTCCACAAAACTCGTGCCTGACCTTGATTTCTTATCTCGTCAGCGATTGGTTATTGCTTCCAAACTAAGCATTACCAATGGGACGACAGGAAACAGCAGGCATTCATTTCAAGACAACGCGCCATTTTACATTCATTATCAAAGACTGCAGTTAACAGAGAGTACTCATCGCTTCAGTGCACGACAACAATGCAAACACCAGAAAAGAAAATATACCATCAGAGATGGGGAATCCCCCACCATTGAATGAAAAAGGTCATACATATTCCAGATAATGAGGGAGGTGAATTGGAAACAAGACACCATTTGGTCATCATCTCGAAAAAGTTCCCCAGGGGTGAGGAACGTAGTAACCAAAAATAATTGAAATCAGATAAGCGGTTTTCCATTTATTACAAAAAAACTTTTTTTTCAAGATGGCTGCCCCAGTCGGCCATATTGGATCCGGCCACACCCAAAATCAATAGTGTTCTTCCTTTTCAGGTGGTACATGTGTGACCCAAATTTCAAATCGATATGGCGAACAGTTTATGAGTTATCGCACTCACAGCTATAAATGTTGACGCCCAGCCGCACGGATGACCCGGGTGACAACAATACGTCCTACCACTTTGTGTGTTCCTTCCGCCACGCGGCTGGGGATAAAAACCACCCCCACGCTGGGTCAACAAGTTTAAGCCAAGTTGGACAACAGAGTTCAAGTGTATCAAGGCTTCGCGTAAAGGAGACGGACATGCCTTCTGAGTGATATGTGTCGATCAGACTTCTCCGTCAGTCATGGGGCATACAAGCCGTCACTGAACAGGACAACCAGAGGTCGAACAGGGAGCTATTTGTCGGTTTCCAGGCAATGCAGCTCATTGTGAAGAACGCCCTGGAGGGGACCAGTGGAGTGACGAAATTCAGAGCAGAGGTTTGAATGTTCTACGTTGGTTCCCTGACCTACATGACGGACAAATTCCCATTCCAGGACCCTTTGATCAGGAATGCGGTCATCGTGGACCCAGCCTCCTCCAAGACAGCTTCCATGCAGAGCCTACTTACACTGGTTGAACAGCTCCCTGCATCTGTTGCCCCAGAAGAGAACAGAGATGCGCTGTGCAGAGAGTTCTGCACATATCAGTCAGATGTCACCCTGCCAGCATATGACCCAGATGAGAGGGTGGATGTGTTTTGGGCAGCCATGGAGAAGATGACGGACCCTGCCACTGGCACCAGCCAGCCAGCCCATTTACCCATCTGTCTGTAGACTGGCCAAACACGTCCTGCTGATCCCTCACAGTAATGCCGACTGTGAGTCCCTTTTCAGCATGGTCAAGAAAATGACAACTGATCAGAGGAGCACGTTGGGACGCGGCAAGGAAGGTCACGCCAAGTCAAGCATGTACGAGGACAGCCATGGCGTCAGAAACACTGTGTGGTTTGCTGGCAGGGAAGATTAACATCTTCAAGCCGGATGGAGTCAGCTGCTTCTTGTGGAAGCCAGATGCCGACCTTCTTAAGAAGGCCAAATCTGGCACCTACCAGGCTCTGAATAGCTAAATGAGCATCTTAACTGTTCAAACCTGAAAACTGTAAATATGTGTGAAACTGTAAATATGTTATGAAATCAGAGTGGCCAGTCATTTTATTATATTCATAAAGATGTATCAGTGAGTTTATGTAAACTCTTGTGTACATGTATGGGCACATACATGTAGGGCTTGGACAGTGAGTAATTTATGGAAACGTGACTGATGATCATGATGTCTTAGAAAAATAAAGATTGGTGAGTAGATCAACCATGTTAAGTTTTCTCTTTTTCACTCTAAAAATATGTTGATATTTTTCAGCTAACTGTGGTCTCAAAATGCAGGAGATTGCACCATTTTGCTTCATTTTTTTGATAATTTTACAGGGGGGGCATGCCCCTGGACCCCCCTAGGAACGCGTGCCACTGCGTCGCACGCCAGCCTGCCGCTTTTCCTTCAAAAAGGGTTGGCAGGTATGAGACTGTCATGAGGTCCAAGATGAGCCATTTGTTGACACTTTCTCTCCATTTATCCCATCTTACAGGCGTAAAACGTTTGACTTCTTCGTTCGCTACATTGTCCTGGTGAATAATACACTGGGGAGCGTCCTCACTGGCCATATTCATCAAAAATTACCGATAAATCACCGATCAGCTGCCGGTGATTTCCTCCCTGCAGGAAGCTGCCATCTTGGACAACTTAGCTGGTCACATGACGGTCTGACGAAATTTGCATACGATGTCAGACGATCTATTGGCTGTCGCTGTTGAGGCGTCACATGGCCCACACGTGATCCGAGTGGAGAAAATTCAAATGAGAGAGCGCGGGGAATGCATCGATTTTCAAGATGAAAATACACAATAACTGCAGCTATTTGAGTGGAGAACTTTTGCATATGTATGTATTTGGATATATACTATCATATTATCAAGGTTTTGTCTACCCCCCCCCCCCATGAGTGGAACGAAACTTGATTTTCAGGCACTTCCTGAGCCATGGCTGATTGCCTAACTTCCACAGACTCCCTTTGCCCCCAGAGAGGATTAAAAAAAAAAAAAAACGACAGATAAAGGTACAAAATATTATTTTGCATTTTTCTTTTTTTTCATATAAATTGGTTTGGTGTTCATGTGGCACAGGCATGGTGGGGGATCGGTTTCTTCCTTATGCATCGAATTTCCTCATGTATCCTTGTGTATACAAAGTCATTTGAGCCTCAGACAGAGGAAAAATAAATAAATAAATAAAAACTACAAGGGCCAAATATCTGATCGTCCAGGAGTGTGTGCATGCAAAAAGAGTCCCACATAGTGGAGGAACTGGGTTCAAATTATAGCAATGACTGGAGCCTGTGGGAGGATTATAAATAAATAAATAAACCACCACCTCACGACTTAACCACAGATAGTCGACAACAGAAGGAAATCATCCAACGCTCTCTTGGACTATTTAAAGCTCCCTGAATGAAGTTGCTTTACAAGATGGGGATTGCCACAACCTGTGTCGAGAATACCAAGGAAAGTAATCACCAAGCCACCGGTACATCTGCCTTCAAGAGAAGCCCGTAAATTACAGGAATATTCATTATCCCAACCGACTCCGCACACTCCAATCGCGTATCAAAGCATTTCTCCCCCACCATAGGCACTCACCGTGAGTCCTTCCCATTTCCTTCCATGATGAATCCATATCTGTCAGTCTGGTTAAGCCCGTTCGCCAAGTCCTGAGGATCTTGTGCGCCGTTTGCGGACTTGACGACACCAGTCGAGGACAGGCCCCCAGAAGCCATCAGGTCGGTACAGGAGGGCAAGGAGTAGGGAGTGAACTTTGCGGATGAAACTGTAAATTATCTGAACAGGGTTCGGTGTTAAGCCTGCCGTACTTTGCACGAAGCCACTGCAGCGTCCAGCACGGCATGGCAAATGGCCTTCGATGCCCTCATCCCTCTAGCGACACAGAAACAACAGAGAAGGCACAGTGAGGGCTAAGACGGCAAGGATGTTGGCACAAAGAAGCCTCAGAACGAATTGCCTGTATGGAAATTAAATAACATGACAGTGACGACAATAGGACAGTCTGGCACGAATACTTTGGGTGGTTTCATACAAGATTTGGGGAATGAATAAAATGGAGAGGAAAAGAATGGCTCACACAGTTTTGGAAAACGAGGAGGGAAGGAACAGCTTAAACGTCACAGCAACCACAAGCCATTTGTCGTTTCACAATCGAAATGTTACAGTGAGCAAAGAGATAGCTCATCATTCATTGGCAGGTGAAACTTTCAATTCCTCATTCGTTCAATGCTGGCTGAGACAAATGAATGTTTATTATTCGGTTTTCACAAACACACACTTTCACGGCACCCTTGCTTCCTCCATTTCACTATCTTGTTTCGGTCTTCCTTCTTGTACAGGAATTCAACTGCGAGGCTAATTAGAGAAACCTCCAAAGATGTCACAACTAAAGGAAAGGAAGTACAATTGCACAATGCCAATTCGCGTGTCCACATGAGGACGACACCATCGCAGCAATGGGACATCAAGGTGTACTTGTATAAAAGCATAGCCGTGGATAGAAGACATGCATCAATAGAATGCAGTTGTTCAAACGCACGAGCTGACGAACTGCACGACCGCACATTCATAAACACAGTCATCTCACCGTTCCTGAGTATACAGATCATCATCAAACCAGGAATACATTTACTTAGTAGAGATCCAGGTCATGTTCATTGCCTGTGCGCAGGATCGCTGTGGCAATTTCTAATTTACAATGGGTAAACACCACACATGATCGTCATCCATAACACGGCACACACCATCAGCACTAGCATCAACACCAGCACCACACGTGGATAGTCATCCACAACATGGTACCACCATCAACACCACCACCACACACGATCGTCATCCATAACACGGCACACACCATCAGCACTAGAATCAACACCAGCACCACACGTGGATAGTCATCCACAACATGGTACCACCATCAACACCACCACCACACACGATCGTCATCCACAACACGGCACACACCATCAGCACTAGAATCAACACCAGCACCACACGTGGATAGTCATCCACAACATGGTACCACCATCAACACCACCACCACACACGATCGTCATCCACAACACGGCACACACCATCAGCACTAGAATCAACACCAGCACCACACGTGGATAGTCATCCACAACATGGTACCACCATCAACACCACCACCACACACGATCGTCATCCATAACACGGCACACACCATCAGCACCAGCACCACACATTGATAGTTATCCAAAACACGGCACACACCATCAGTACCACCATCAACACCAACACCACACGTGGATAGTCATCCACAACATGGTACCACCATCAACACCAACACCACACGCTGATAGTCATCCAAAACATAGCACACACAATCAGTACGAGCATCAACACCACCACCATACACTGATCGTCATCCAAAACACGGCACACACCATCAGTACCAGCATCAACACCACCAACACCACACGCTGATAGTCATCCAAAACATGGCACACACCATCAGTACCAGCATCAACACCACACACTAATCGTCATCCAAAACATGGCTCAAACCATCAGTACCAGCATCAACACCACCACCACACGCTGATCGTCATCCAAAACACGGCACACACCATCAGTACCAGCATCAACACCACACACTAATCATCATCCAAAACATGGCTCAAACCATCAGTACCAGCATCAACACCACCACCACACGCTGATCGTCATCCAAAACATGGCACACACCATCAGGACCAGCATTAACACCACACACTGATCGTCATCCAAAACATGGCACACACACCACCACACACACACACACACACCACCACCATACACTGATCGTCATCCAAAATATGGCACACACACCACCACACACACCACCACCATACACTGATCGTCATCCAAAATATGGCACACACACACCACCACACACACCACCATACACTGATAGTGATCCAAAACATGGCACACACCACACACTGACAGTGATCCAAAACATGGCACACACCACACACACACACCACCATACACTGATAGTGATCCAAAACATGGCACACACCACACACTGACAGTGATCCAAAACATGGCACACACCACACACACACCACCATACACTGATAGTCATCCAAAACATGGCACACACCACACACACACACACACACACACCACCATACACTGATTGTCATCCAAAACATGGCACACACCACCACACACACACACCACCACCATACACTGATAGTCATCCAAAACATGGCACACACCACACACAGACCACCATACACTGATAGTCATCCAAAACATGGCACACACCACACACACACCACCACCACCATACACTGATAGTGATCCAAAACATGGCACACACACCACCACCATACACTGATTGTCATCCAAAACATGGCACACACCACCACCACCATACACTGATAGTCATCCAAAACATGGCACACACCACACACAGACCACCATACACTGATAGTCATCCAAAACATGGCACACACCACCACACACCGCTTGTCATCCAACACATGGCCCACACCACCGCACACACCCCGCCACCATACACTGATTGTCATCCAAAACACGGCACACACCACCCCACACACACACCACCATACACTGATTGTCATCCAAAACATGGCACACACCACCACCATACACTGATTGTCATCCAAAACATGGCACACACACCACACACACACCACCATACACACACACCACCACCATACACTGATTATCATCCAAAACATGGCACACACACCACACACACACCACCACACACACACCACCACCATACACTGATTGTCATCCAAAACATGGCACACACACCACCACTATACACACACACCACCACCATACACTGCATTATTTCTGCCTCGCATAAAGTGAAATAAATATAAACAATGAATCTCCAGTTTCATAACAAATAAAAGGAATAAATAACATTTTCAAATGAAATGTTTGTTGATGATAAAGTGTAAAATTAAAATAAACAAACTCGGGCCGAGGAGAACTCATCCAATCGAACGACGCCTTGAGTGGGGAAAAAAAGGCCGAGAGAGTAAACGGTTATACGAGACATCGAATCAAACTCTTAACAACATGATCGTTTTGTTGGGATTTAAGGACATAACGAGCTTATTTCACAATATTAACCTGTCACAGTAAATACAAACAATCACGATACGTTTGGAGAAACCAGCAAACAATACACCGCTCTGGAATTCTTACCTCACGGATCAAACAAATAAATGCAAAAAAATATAGAGTACGCAGGTAGAGATAAGTATAAAACAATCTATGAGTAACATTTATTGACTGGAATCTGGTTTTAGAGTTAAACACCAAATTATTAAATCTTCAAATAAAACCGTCACTGATGGGAATAACATCGCCATGTTTTCCTTCAAGCAAATAAAAAAATGAAAATTTCAACAAAGCCGTCAGTGAAGTTCGAAGATAAATTCCCTCCCTCCTCAGGGGGGGGGGGTTGGAAATCACTTAAAACATGTACAAATGCAAAAAAAAAAAAAAATTCTCTAACAATTTTTTTTTGGGGGGGGGGGGGATAACAATTTTTGGAGGGGTTGGAAATCACTTTAAACATGGAGAAATGCAAAATGAATTTTTTTTCTCAATTTTTTTGGGGGGAGGATTGTAAATCACTTAAAACATGTAGAAATGCAAAAAAAAATCTTTTTTGGGGGGGGGGGTAACAATTTTTTTGGGGGGGTTGGAAATCACTTAAAACATGTAGAAATGCAAAAAAAAAAATTCTTTTCTCTAACAATTTTTTTTTGGGGGGGGGAACAAGTCCAAAATTTAATGGCATGATCCTTGGACCATACCTAACCCCCCCCCCCCACCAAGTTTCGTCGAAATCCGTCGAGGAGTTTTTCCGTAATACTGTTCACAAACAAACAAACAAACAGAAAGTGGTGAAAACAGTAACCTCCATACATCTTGGAAGATGGCGGAGGTTAAATATACCTCGCCTCAGGGTGATTTTTCCATCGTCGTGATAACTTGTTCATTAAGGGAAGCCCGTTGAGGGTTAATTTGCTGCGGTAATTAACGCCGCAATCCAGACTGTGCCACACGCCTCCGGCTTTGCTTGACCGTATTTAGAAACGAGACATGTGATATCGATTCGTGTAACGCCCAACCGATTTTTTGGCCTCGTTATCATGATATTGTGGCAATAGTGGACACGTGATCCAGCCTTGGGGCCATTAAGCCAGCTGGCCATTACAGTCGCATTGAAGTGACCCGTCGGATTCATACCAGGTAAATGGAACGAACCGCATAGTGACAACAATATTATTTGATGTACCATACTCTTCAAAGCATTGATGCTTCGCTTAGCAAGGGTGAAACTGGGTGGTTTGCCATTGCCTTCCCAGCGTTTTGTCCATGATCCATGCTTTTAAATGCTGAGCATCAAGCAAAAGTTCATTGGATAGCAATTACCTTCTAAGCACTGTTTAATATAGTAGAGCGACGTCA
The DNA here is from genome assembly GCF_056783735.1 of Eptatretus burgeri. NCBI lineage: Eukaryota > Metazoa > Chordata > Myxini > Myxiniformes > Myxinidae > Eptatretus > Eptatretus burgeri. The sequence continues at coordinate 91,370,147 of NC_140964.1, read as the reverse complement.
TGATAAATTCCTGTGATGTCACTCCCACTACCAGAAAAAAACCCACTAATCAGGGTCCGAGGGGCTTAATGGGTCTTGCGTGTAGTTATGGTTTATTCACCCAGGTCATTTTTGCTCGCTTATGTAGCATCGCAGGGATAATGAGGTTTCTCATCATTCAGCCAAGCAAGCGATCCACTTGGAGAACCTTGGACCACAAAATCCAAATTCCTTTCAGCCCTTTAGAGTTTGTTTGATTAATAAACATATCCAGGGAATTTGGGAAATTTTGGGGGGTAATTGTTTGAAAGGAAGATGCTATAGTATTCGTCCACTGTACATCGAATAGGAAAAAGTTCAAATTTTGCTAAACTTTCTCAAAGAGACAAGGTGGTTTTATTTTGATTGATACTTGGGCATTATGCATGAAACGTCTATCTCCAGAGAATATGACATCATCATACTAGGTTAAGTATATGATGTAATGTACCCACTAGCACTTCGTAGACTCTAGAGTAGACCTGAGGGTGTAATAGCCCGTTCCATGAGCAACGGAGAGCACGGCTTCTTCACTCGAAACAATATGGAGTCAGGTCAGGTAAGGTATGGGAGCATGCACCGGAGCAGCACGTCGCTGCGTCCACTTTTCGTCGGTTTCGCCTGGCCCATCACCATCTGCTTGAGATGCCAATCAACCTGCTGCAACAACGAGAAAATGTGGTCGGCCCATTGGCCTCCTCCACCCACGAGGCTCCCTCGCTAAGAGAATCTGGTGAGCAGGATCAGGGTCAGGAAAAGGAGCCACATGTCCATACAACCGCAGCTGACGCACACAGACTATGCAGGTAACAAAATCTCATTTGAATCTCTCTCAGCAATTGCGCATTGGACACAAAGTCCGACCAGCGATAGACAAGGATTCTCCGAAGAGACCTGGTACCAAAGGAATTAAGTCTCCATCTCAGCTCCCTGGTCAGAGTCCAAGTCTCAGATGCATAGAGAAAGACTGGAAGCACCAAGGACCTGAAGACTCAGACTTTTGTCCTCCTGCACTGGTACCAGCAGCACCACACCCCATGATCCAGTGAATCCATGACTCCCCAGGCCTGACCCAGGCATCTATTGACCTCTCGCTCAAAGCCAGCAGAGACATGAATATCACTGCCAAGGTAAGTGAATCTCTCTATGACCTCCACATCCTCAACACAAACAAGTACAGACAAGATCGCAGCATCTAAGATGTCATTGAAAGCCTGGATCTTAGTCTTTGACCCCAGAAACCCAAAATATCAGCGACTCCAACTCCTCTTTCAGCACCTCAAGGGCCCCCAAAAGGATATCTAAAGTGTCTGCAAAGATGACTGCATCATCTGCGAAATCAAGGTCAGAGATCTTGACATTCCCAAATGATGTACCACAGCTTGATCTCTCTAATATCCTCCCCAGAATCCAGTCCATACAAATGCTGAAAAGTGTGGGGGCCAGTACACCCCCCCTGACGAACTCCAGTCACAACTGGAAATTAGTCGGAGGTAGTATTACTCATCTAACAGAACTCTCAGTACTAAAGTATAGTTCAGACATCAGATTGATTCGTTTTGGTGGCACCCACAAAGAACAAGAATCCTCCAGACGGCAGTGACTATGGTCAATGGTATCCAGTGTCCCTTGAGAGACAAAATTCTTCTTCACCCTGCGGTGAGTTCCAAGACATCCACCGGAAAAAATCAAGGACAGTGGTCTTGAAGACACTCCACAACTTTTCAGGATTCCCCAAAGCACCCAGACCCCCTAAATCCCCACTCAGCCTGTTTGCAAACTCCTCAGCGACCCTCTCATCCTTGAGCTTGCCAACATCCAGCCTAAGCTGGGATGGTACCATTCTTCTGGATTTAAGGTAAAACTTCAGAGTTGCTACAATAAGCCGGTGGTCACTATTGAGGAACTGAGCACTCCAGTAGACCATACAGTTCTGAATTATCCTCCAGCAACCATCAGCAAGCACATGGTCAATCTCCATTGCCACACCACCATTGTTGGAACACCAAGTCCAGAGATGAGCCTGTGGGTACTGAAACCATGAACGAACCACCCTAAGTCCATGACTTCTTGCAAAGTTAAGGAACTTGGTACTCTTCTGGTTGACAGTTCCAGACACATGGAGATGAACACATGTCTCATAACCATCCCTATCAGTTCCAGTCGATGCATTGAAATCCCTCAAGACTAGAAGTGTATCTCGCCTGAGGCACTGATAAACCACAGAATCGAGTGCAGCATAGAATGCGTCCTTCACAGTAAGATCACTCGCCTCAGTCGAAGCATATACAGAGACCAGGGAAATGACACATTAGGAGTAATGACTCCTTAGTCTCATAATACGCTCATTGACCAGTGTTACCTAAAGTATCATTGGAGTGAGCTTATTGGACACAGCTCCAGCAACTCCTTGGGCATGGTAACCATCAGAGCGAGCAGACCAATATTAGGTGTAACCACTTGCCATGATATCACCACTATCCGATCTCCGAACTTCAGAGAGTACTGCAATACCTTTGTTCAAACACGAGCTCAGATGATAACGAGTACAAGAGCATTAGGTCAAAATAGGCCCTAACCTGGACATTTTTGGTAACAAGCTGATTTTTTCAGGATAGGTCCAGGAATATGTCTAGAATAACATACTAAAAGTCCTCATAAATCCTCCTTGAGCGTTTTCCGCAATCCAAGATGGCGTCCAAAATGGCCGCCTCTTCTGTTTTTCTCATAACTTTGCAAGCAGGTTTCCCCAAAACACACTTTAAATGTCTACATATATGTTTTGAAGTATGAGGAACTCATTAGAATACATCTTAAGAGATGCTGAAGCACGCAAGTACCAATAAGACCTCTTGAGTTCTTCCAAAAGTCCAGGCAGAAGCAGACGCCGACACCCTGATTGTCTCCACAGCACTAGCACTGGCAGAGTCAGAACATGTGCCAGTTGCTGTCGTTGGTACGGACACAGACTTACTGGTAATGCTAGTTGCTCGGGCAACCTCTTCCACAGATGTGTACATGCTATGCCGCAGTAATCCTGTCACGGTCTTCAACATTCATGAGATTCAGCATGCCATAGGGGACACAAGAAATCACTTGATGTTTCTTCATGCTGTGACGGGATGTGACACGGTCTCTGCGATCTATCCTCAGGGCAAGCGTAAAGCTTTCAACATGGTGCACAAGAAGCGAGACTACGACTTGCTGGATACCTTCACAAACAGTGGAAGCACCCATGACGAGGTGGAAAAAGCTGGGGAAGGCTTCATTCTTAAGCTTTATGGAGCCAGCAGTTTTGAATCTCTTGATGACTACTGTCACATCGCATACAAACGGGCAATCGGTCGCAGTTCCCTGAGTTCATCCTTTCAGCTAGAAAGTCTACCTCCAACTAGTGCTGCAGCAAAGCAACATTCATATCGCACCTATCTTACCGTCCAGGAATGGATGGGTAACTCCTTATCTCCAACAGAATGGGGCTGGCGATTTCAGGACGGGACTCTTACCCCGGTAGAAACAGACATTGCTGTTGCACCCGACACTTTGCTGAACATGGTGGCATGTGGGTGTAAACCAGATGGTTGCAGAAGCATGACATGCAGCTGCAAGAAACTTGGGCTCTTTTGTACCTCAATGTGCAGTAAATGCAGTGGTCTCAATTGCAACAATAAAGCACCAACTCTTATAGATGCCGACGATGATATTACCCCAACTTCAGAGGACATCAACATTGAAGATACAGCATCCGACGATGAAGACAATGACTGATGCAACTAGGTGTGTGCATGCGTAAGGTAAAGATTCATCTGAAACTTTTGAGGTTTGAATCTCTCGCATGATCTTGTTTTGAATGTCTTTGCCTCTTGAAACAGGCTAAAACAGCAGTGTGTTGATAAGTGGCGGACATTTTGAGCACCATTTGAATTTCAGAAAGAACTTCAGCGGTTTTATTGTTTCCTTTGTACTTCAAAGTATCTGAATGAGTTCCTTATTTCTCAAGACATAATATATTTAGAGATTTAAAGTGCATATTGAGGTAACTTAGTCACAGGGTCATGAGAAAAACAGGAAATTGCAACCATCTTTGGCGCCATTTTGGATTTTGGGACTAGTTCAAGTAGTTTTATTGGTATAGATATGCGTGTTTCAAATCTGCGAATAAGAATTTATCTAGATTCCTTGACTCCCATAACATATATAAAGACATTTTAGTGTGCTTTATTGGGTTACTTAGTTGCAGAGTTATGAGAAAACAACAACAGGAAAAGGGGAATTTCGGGCGCCATTTTGAATTTCAGGATGAGCTCAAGTGTTTTTATTGGTAAATGTGTGTTTTTGAAAAATTCCCAATAAGTATATGATTCATTTCATTGAGTCGCAAAACATATATTAAGACATTTAAAGTGCGTGTTGAAGTACCTTGGTGTAAAACCAGAAACGGCAGCAATTTCAGACGCCATTTTGGATTTCTGAAAGAGCTTAAGCGGTTTTATTCGTTTTTGTGTGTTTCAAAATCTTCCGATATGTATTGTATTGAGTTCCTTATACTTCAAAACATATGTGTAGACATTTAAAATGTGTTATAGGTAAACCTACTTGCAAAGTTATGAGAAAAACAGGAAATGGCAGCCATTTTGGACGCCATTTTGGATTGCGGAAAACGCTCAAGGAGGATTCATGAGAACTTTTAGTATGTTATTTCACACACATTCCTGGACCTTTCCTGAAAAAATCAGCTTGTTACCAAAAATGTCCAGGTTAAACCCTAATGCTCTTGGACTAAACAGAGACAGATGATCATCATCTCTTAGAGTGAGAACATTCCAGGCATGTACCTGAAGGGCCCGCCTCAGGTTAAACCAAGGAGACTGCCCTCTGGTAGACGACACCTCAGCACCAATCCACCACACACCACTGCAATCTGACCCTGGAGGTTTACCCCGTGGTTTTCTTCCTGTAACCAAGGAATGGGGGTCTCAACGGCTTTCCCCTAATCCCGTCATCTGCTGAGCTGCCCTGTGGAGGGCAGCAGCTTCCATGGAGTGGATTATCGGATTTCTTTGCAGTTGTTGGTTTTGCGGAATGAAGTGTTTTACGGTGGCCAGAGTGCAAATCCTGCCACCAACCCCCTAAAAAAATGTAACCCAACTGCAGGAGGACATCTGCAGACACATTTGTGCAATGGAAATGTATGGCAATTGGCTCATGAGGAGCTCCTCCACCCTTTGACAGGTTTTGTTTTTTAATCCTGCTGGGTGTCAAGAAAACCTGGTGGGAGAGACAGTTGAGTCGCCAACAACCCGACCATGAAACAGGTTCGTAGAGGCTTACATGGTACCTGGAGCAAATCACAGATCTAATCTGGCTTGACATGACAATAATATCAGCGTCTGGAAAACGGCAGGATCAGCGTCAGGAAAACGAGCCACATTTCCATACATCCGCAGCTGACGCTCACGACTATGCAGGTAACAAATCTCATTTGAGTCTCTCTCAGCGATCGTTCGTTGGACACAAAGTCCGACCAGCAACAACCAAGGATTCTCTGGGACCTCACATCACGAGTTCATGTGTTCATTCACATGTTATGCCTTGCCGGATGGGAGTGTGGCTTGGTGTGTGAATGTGTGTTGGTTATTATCCCCCGCCAACCAACGAAGTTGGCGGGGGATATAGAAATGGGTTCCGTCCGTCCGTCACATTTCGTTTCCGGAGCTGAACTACAAATCCCCTCAAGATATATATTACGAAATTTGGTACACATATCAAGCAAGTGGTGAACTGGTGCCTTTTGATATTATCTAATTGATAGGTCACATTGATTGGCAGCCATGTTGGATTCAAGGAAAATATTAAATAATGTTTTCTCTGGAATCACATAACCTAATGAAGCGAAAATTTGCAACTATCATCTTCCATCATGTCTGCATACATGGTAAAAATTATGACATCACAAGTCACATGGTTTGGCGGCCATCTTGGATAGAATAACACACCTCATCCGATTAACACGAAACTTCACACACGTATTCCACTGGAGGATCGCAGGCAGAATGTAAATTTATGATGTCATAGGTCACATGGTTCATCAGCCATCTTGGATTGAAAATTAATAAATTTTAAAAATCTTCTTCTCCAGAACGGCTGGACAGATTGAGGCAAAATTTCACATACACTTTCCCCAAGACATCCTTTCAGAAGTTTGTTAATTTCTAATTGATAGGTCACATGGTTTGACGGCCATATTGAATTTACCCTAAAACCTTTAAAAGTCTTCTCGAGAATGGCTGGTCAGATCAAGGGGAAACTTCACATACATATTGCACACGCTTAGGGAATATAAGTTTGTTAATCCTCATTTACTATGGCGGGGGATATCGAAGACTTTGTCTTCAATGGATGCTAGTTATCTCTTATATGTGAGCTTCAGAAGGTCGAATGGAGTTCTCCCAGGGTTCGAAGTATCCACTTCCATTTCAGGAAGGGATTACGATTCATGGACCAAATTGTGAAGTTTTCTAGTTCTCAAAGTTTCATTTCGAGGGCTCTTTTCAGGATCGTCACTGAGCTCCGGACAGCTTCCAACTGTGATTTGTTTGTAGTAATATTCCCAGAGATGTTTTTAAAATATCCGTGAGGTTATCTTTTATCATTTCCATTGCTCCAATTATCACTGGACCAATTTCGGCGTTCTTCAGCTTCCAGGATCTTTTCACTTCATTTTTGAGGTCTTGGTATTTGGTCATTTTCTTTTATCTGCGTTGTTTAGGCCAAAATTGCTGGGTACTGATACCTCAATAAACAATGGCATATTTTTGTTTCTGTACCTCAGTCCTATATCCGGTTGAAATGCTTTGTTTTCGATGGGATCATAAGATCGCATGTGACCATCACTTCCTTGTTTTTAATTGTTAACTCACCTGGACTTTAGTCAGGTGAGCTTCTGCGATTGAGCAGTGTCCGCAGGTGAGTGAGTGAGTCAGTCCGTAAATACTTCAATCATTATTGCTTGAACCAAACACACGATTTTGATGAAATTTCGCCACAAGCTTCAAATCTGATGCCGAATGAAGGTGTATCGACCACATCAAAATCTGTGCTCATTCAGGAAGCCTACGGGTGGGGGGGGGGGTTTGCCCCCCCTTGAAATAGCTATTTGCTCTCTCCAAAACTACGCACACAATTTCGATGAAACTTGACCACAACCTTCATCACATGGGATGTACCAGAGTGTATAGACTGCATCAAAATCTGTGCTCATTAAGCGGGTATAGGGGGGTTGACCCCCCCCCCCAAAAAATAGGTATTTGATCTCTTCTCCGAAAGTACACACATGATTTGATGAAACTTGACCACAACCTTCATCACCCGTTATGTACCAACATTTATCGACCGCATCAAAATCTGCACTCAAGAAGGTGGTCTACGGGGGGGGGGGGTGTTATTGACCCACCAAAAGAGGTATTTGCTTTCTTCTCCGAAGCTACACATACAATTTTGATGAAACTTGACCATAAACTTCATCTCCCATGATGTACTAAAGTTTGTTCAAGGCCTTTTTTTGTTTGTTTGTTTGTTTGTTTGTTTGTTGGATAACACGTCAAAACTCATGAAAGAGTTCATACACAGCAACATATAACAAGGCAGAAGTCAAGAGGGGCAGGAGAGGGAAGCACAAAATAGTGGGAAACAGAGACAATAGGATATCTGTGAAACGGAGAGGGATGGGGCAGAGTACATAGGGTAAACAAGATGGAACTACAGGGACTTTGAGGAAGGAAAACAGGAAATTAGATGGTGGTGGCTTTGGGGTGGATCAACAGGGGTCGTAAAGATCAAGATTTTGGATAGGAGAAGATATGAGATGGTGTAGAACATGTTTTGAAGACCGGGAGGGAGGAGTGGGATTGAAGAGAGTGTGGGAGTTTGTTCAAGAGGCTGGAAAAGGAGGAATGAAAGAGTGAAGGTGAGCAATGATTCTTGATTTTGGCAGTTTCACCAGAAGGGGGTTTTTGGCAGACCTTGAGAGTCCTGAGGAAATATAGGGGGGGGGCAGATCAGAGACAGAACAGTGGAGGGGGGGCAAGGCCGGAGAGGAGACGGTGGAAGACAGAAAGCCCACCGACCTGCCTCCAGTGAGAGAGTGAGAGACACAAAGACTCAGCTTCATCACGGGAGATACCAATGATCTTAAATGCCTTGGTTTCTGCAGCGTGAAGTCGAGCTAGGTGTGAGGCAGGACCACCACACCAGAGGGGGGAGCAGTACTCCATCAGACTGTGGACCAAAGCTTTGTTTGTGGTCAGGAACTCAGGTGTGCCAAGGAAGGACTTTGCATGACGTCAGATGCCCAGTTGGTGACTGGCTTTGGAGGCCAACTTGGAAGTGTGGTTAGCCCAAGAAAGATCATGGCTAATCATGAGGACCAAAAGTTTGAGTAACTGAACTTCTTCAATAAGATTGTTGAGAAAGTAGATAAGAGGTTTTGCTAGAAGGTCCTTTCGGAGAGAGATGGTGAGAGTGTGAGATTTGTCAGGATTGAAAGACATATTCCCAGTGTTTGACCAATTTGTGATTTTGTTAAGGTTTGAAAAGTGGAATGACAGACTGCAGTCTGCCTCTCTGTAGGAGGGTGGAGGGCAGAGAGTTGAGTCATCAGCAAACAAATAAAGGTGATTCTCCAGAGTCAGAGAGATCGTTGATGAAGATTTGGAATAGCACTGGACCCAGAACACTGCCTAAGTGCACTCCAGCTTTGACAGGTGGAGGAGATGAAAGGATTCTGTTGAGAGCGACACGTTGGATACGAGACTAGAGGAAGTCAGTAACAGTAAGCCATGGATGGAGTTGGCCTTCGATGCCATAGATAGAGAGTTTGGAGAGCAGGGTAGGGTATCAAATGCTCAATATATGTTTGGAGAGAGACGGTCCCCAATCTCATGTCTGACATTAAAGGCCTCTATCCATTGTTGAGAGAGCAGAAACAGCATGTCCAAGGTAGAGTGGCCTGGTCTGAATCCAAAATAATGGTCAAGCCATTGGAGAAGAGGAAGGATTTGATGTGCCCTTTACGTATATCCTGCAGTTCTGCAGGAAGTGATGATGGGTTCCATTACCTTGCCGATGATTGGGAGCAGGCTGATTGGTCTGTAGTTGCAGGGATCAGTTTTTGCACCATTTTATGGAGAGTGGTAATAGTTGCTGATTTCTAAGTAGATGGCAGATAACCTTGAGAAAATGAGAGGGTGAATAGAACAGAGAGAGGGTGAGCAAAAGCAGCAGAGCAGGTTTTAAGAACATGAGGACAGATGCCATCTGGACTGGTTGCAGAATCAGAGTTGAAGTTTGACAGCAAGCTCTCCACCTTGTCAGGAGAAAAGGACACAGAGTCACAGCTGGATGCCACTGGGTAAGGTGGGTACAGAAAGCAATGGGTTTGGGATGCAAGATTTAGAAGCAAACACAGAGTTTAGGCATTCAGCTTTTTCACGTAGTGTCAGCTGTGCAGCCATTTGAGGTAAGGAAGGGGATGGAAGTGGGACATCCACCAGAAACAGACGTAACTAGATACCACCAGGATTTGGAGGAGGGAGACATGTTTGAGAGTTCATATTTGAGATGAGAAAAATGTTGTTTCCTGCCTCTCCTCAAAGTAGACACATACTTGTTCCCAGCTTTGTGGACAGAACTGAGATTGTCTTCAGGAGGATTTGTCTTCCATGAGGCAAAGGAAAATTGTTTTAGGACAACTGCCTCGCCACAAGCTTCAGTGTACCATGGGCAGGAGGAAGGGTAGGATATCTGAAGACGAGATGGGATAAATCTGTGAGAGAGAGAGAGAGAAAGAGAGAGAAAGAGAGAGAAAGAGAGAGAAAGAGAGAGAAAGAGAGAGAGGAAGAGAGAGAAAGAGAGAGAGGAAGAGAGAGAAAGAGAGAGAGGAAGAGAGAGAGAAAGAGAGAGAGAAAGAGAGAAAGAGAAAGAGAAAGAGAAAGAGAGAGAGAGAGAGAAAGAGAAAGAGAGAGAAAGAGAAAGAGAAAGAGAAAGAGAAAGAGAAAGAGAAAGAGAAAGAGAAAGAGAAAGAGAAAGAGAAAGAGAAAGAGAAGAGAAAAAGAAGAGAAAAAGAAGAGAAAGAGAAAGAGAAAGAGAAAGAGAAAGAGAAAGAGAAAGAGAAAGAGAAAGAGAAAGAGAAAGAGAAAGAGAAAGAGAAAGAGAAAGAGAAAGAGAAAGAGAAAGAGAAAGAAAGAGAAAGAGAAAGAGAAAGAGAAAGAGAAAGAGAGAGAGAGAGAGAGAGAGAGAGAGAGAGAGAGAGAGAGAGAGAGAGAGAGAGAGAGAGAGAGAGAGAGAGAGAGAGAGAGAGAGAGAGAGAGAGAGAGAGAGAGAGAGAGAGAGAGAGAGAGAGAGAGAGAGAGAGAGAGAGAGAGATTGTCTTTGATAGAATTCCCAGGATGAGTTGATGTCGGAGAGAGTAGAAATGGGAGACCAGCCTAGAAGTTTGATGGCTGCTTGAAGACCTTGCTAGTCGCCCTTAGTGAAGTGTCAGACTCGTCGGCGCTGGGGTGGTTCTCTAGTAACAGCCAGGAAGATGACCACTTTAACAAGCATATGGTCAGATTAACAGATTGGAGCGAAAGAAGAACAGCAGACATTTTCTGGGAAATTGGTCAAAATCAAATCCAGAGATGGAGTACCATTGGCTGAGATCTTGGTTCGGAAGTTGACCGATTGAGTCAGTCCCAATGAGTCACAGAAGTTCCTCTGCTGAATGGCCATGGCAGGTGAGAGAAGTACCCACACCCAGCTAACTGGCATGACGACAATTGAAGCTAACTGGCATGGTG